>NC_089587.1:216086973-216386973 GCF_019320115.1 Miscanthus floridulus | reverse complement strand
ATTTTTGGTGAATTACATTTCTCTTCCACGAGATATATTCTCTACTGCATGAGGGATTATTCTGAGATATACACAATGAGATAGTGTTATTCACTATAAAGTCATTCGATGACTCTATTCCTTCTAGGACATGCTCTTCTTGAGACTTCAATATTCATACAGGAATATATATTCTACCTTAGACTTCTTAATACGTAGTATGAGATTTAATTTCCATATGTTGCTATTTCTATTCTTTAGGAACTATATGGATTTTCAGAATCCACTTACTAACTGCATATTTCATATTCACTCATTTCATTTGCTAGAGACAAAGCAGAACTTGTATATCTTCTTAGTAGGAGATTCAACCTCAATTGCTTTCTTCATTGACCCGATATAATCGCTACAAGAAACTTTGCCATAGACTTTGTTTTCCGGATCCGGATTCTTGTAAGAGAAACATTTACATTTATAGAGTTAGCGTTGTCGACAACTATTATTTTCTCCTAATATTCTCACAATATGAGATTATTCTATCTCTTTGTCATTTCCCAAACAAGAGATAATTTATTGTTCTGCGTACCCAACACTATGATGTGCACGCTTAGTGTATTGGATTTCATCTTCACGATGATCCTCTTCATGAGGTGCTTAACCTTCTTCGTGAGGTGTTCTCTTCATGAGAATTGAGGAGTTTGTTCTTTATTTCATTTAACAAATATACACTAAACTAGAACCTATAGGCGTCCCCATAGATTTTAGCTTGATAGTATATAACATTTAGTTTACTATAAGTAAACATAATTTCTAGTTTATAACTTCAAGTTACTCCTCTCATTTTTAAAAATATCTGGCATATGCTCCGCTTCATGCTTCACAAGAGCATTAGTCAAGCTATTGTTTGATTTAGTGCATGATAATATTCCCACTTCAACCTTCAAGGAATATTTTTCTCTTAAGATCATTTTTCTTCTATGGAAATAATATTTGGCATTCAAAATAGACTTTCTCTCCCCTAATACCAATATTAGATCTTTAATAGCATACTTCAAAAGATATCCCATATCATGGGCTTAAAATAGTTAAAATTCATATATCTCCAACTACAAGTGAGTGCCCATTCATGTATGCTATGATGAGTTTTTATGAGAAATATTCATGCACATATTTAAACACGAGGTTAATGTTCATTAAATGCAGCAAGCTAGAATATAATACATAAAGTGCACTTAAGAATGTTCAGCATTCCTATAAACTCAGGGATGTTCTCCCCCTGATTTGCACATATCATAGTTTACAAAAACTATTTTATTGTCTAGCTTCATTATTGTTTAGCCCAAAATTTTGATCCAAGTACTCATACATAAAAAATATGGACCATAACTTTAAATATATAAAATAAGCAACATTCAAACCCACATGAAACTTTTTCTAGAATTTTCTAATTGACATTAATGCAAAATTTCCCAGATGCCTTTTCTTCAAAAAATCCCAAATCATCTAAGTGTGTTATCCACCATCTTAATTCCATAATTATTCACCCCATCAATTGTGTCACTTCTCCATTTAGCTAATTTCAGATTAACCAACTTTCCCTGATCTTAGGCTACTTGGCCATAGACCAATGGATTGCTTATGCATGCAACGCATTGAAAACAAAATATTTCTTAGTTCAATGAGAACTAGCGTGCTAGCTAGCCAATTTAATTATGAAGGGAAAAGGTAGTAGCTACAAGCTATGAATATAGCTTCTATGCTAATACTCATGCAGGGGTGGAGAAGTTGCAACTAAGGAGAGCACAACATAGTGATACACATTCATATGTAATGTGAAATGTTGGTATTCAATCCAACGTAATAGATAACAACGAAATACAAAGCTACAAGCTTGCTTGCAATTCGTGCAATGTAGAGAAAGTTAACTCGGCCGGAGAGGACGTGGCTAGGACTTCAAGTCCTGATACACGCACTTAAAGATAGATTTAGGAAGGCTATGCCTATTAAATATATATTACCCATATTTTCTTATGCATTTATCAAAAATTGCTCCTCCTTTTCATGCCATAATTACTTCAAGTAGTAATATACTTCATGCATCATCTATGAATAATCATTCCTAATGTTTCAAATAATTCAATCATACTTCTAGTATTCAATGATTATGGCATAAAATTCATATATACAGTGTACTATTTAGTGTACAACTTTATATTTAGGGTAGAACATAAACTTCTAGTTTTTAGGCTAACGTATTAAATACTTAGTTCTAGGATTATACTATTTCTTGGCTAAATCGATCTTTCCAAGATCAGTTAATATGCTAGTATAGTCCAATTGTTCATGTGCTTCTAGGAAATCTAGTTTTCCTTCTACATACATGATAGTAGTGCACAAAGAACTATAACCTTCATGGTTAATTGAGGCTTCTTTGTGGATAAATCATTGCAAACTTATTTAGATGGGCAAAAATAGACAATTATTTATATGCAAAACATATAAAACTTATTTGTTCCATGCAAGATTGACACATATTATTACAAGTAAGAATTACAACTAAGAATATATAAATGCTTCATATTAGTCTTCAAGCTAATAAAGTAATCATTAGCTCTTGTATGAGTTTACATATAGTCCACTTAATTCAACGGGAACTAAAACTTAAAGCACCATCACCACTACTACTAATACTTTAGGATAGTAACTTTAAAGATGTAACACTCTCGGTGTTACACCGTAAATCATTTACTAAAGCATGTCATGAGCATCATGTTTATGTGTTAATGCATATAATAAAGTGTGTAGATCAATTTCTATAACTTAAAACGATCAACTAAAATGCAAAATGAAAGTTGATTCGATAGTCATGTTATATCACTTAGGGTTTAAAACCAATTTTATTAAGCAAAAATACTATAGAACATATATGTGATACTTAAGTAAAGTTTGAAGTAAAAACTTTGTAGATGACAATGAAATACTTGCGGTCAAAAAATGATATTACTAGCTAATTTTTCCACTAGCTTAGAAATCACAAATGGAAATCAAATTCAGCTAAAAAATTTAGAAATTTTCAAGTCTGCCAACAGCTAGATATTGCTATGTTTAGCAATTTATTGTGAGAGATTGGATTAAAGGGTGGTGTAGTATTATAGCTCGATTTGGTAGTGTCATGTGCCATCTTGAGCATGGTGAGGATGGTTTAGGTTCTAAAGCAATCGTTTGGTCATGTTGGACGCTTTAAAATTCGTGTGTGTCATTATCTCGGGTTGGTTGGCGTCGGGTGCACGGTCACCACGCGACCTTCTCATGCCACGCACATGGCCACGTCTCGTGCGGTCAACTGTGCTACCGCGCTTGGCCGGTCGGGCCGCCTGGGCATGGCTGAGGCTGGCCGCCTGGGCATGGCCGAGGCTGGCCGCAGCGAGCCACTAGCCCCGCACTCTGCTGCTCTGCCTCACGCTGTCATTTTGGGTGTTGTCGCGGCCATGTTGCGTTGTCGTCACGTCCGCACTGCCGACGCTCCTCACGTCGTGATGCTGCCGCTGCCGTCGCATCGTCCGTTGCATCGTCGTCGCGTCCACGCCGGTCCACTGCACCTCTGCATTGTTGCTGCCCCTATGCGTGCTGCCTCTACCGTGCGCACGTGGGCAAGCCGTCGTCGCCATGGCATTTATGGCACTACGGCGCATGGGCCATGCCGGTCGGACGCGCACACACGTTGTCCATAGTGCCAGTGCGTGGACCTCTCGTGCTCGCCGCTCGCATCCCGCCAAGGCATTTACGAGCCGAGCCCACCTGCCGCTCCGTCTCTCTCTTTCCCTCTTTCTCCCTCTATTTTTCGTTGCCGTCATGTTGCGTCATGGTGAATCTAGAGAGCGAGCACCTCTCATTAATTTCTCGTGCTCGCGTCTTCGCCTTCATGCCCTCTCTCCAGCTGACCCCACCCTGCCTTTATTGCGGCTCGGCCGAGCTCTAATTTTGGAGCTTTGCCCGCCGCCGTGCCGTTAAGGCCCCTCATCGCCGCACCGTGGCCACCCTCAACCACTTCACCCCACGCTAATTCCTCTGCACCACTAGCTCGCCTTGGTTCCCTCTTCATCGTGCGCATACTAGTCACAGCTCTAGTGCCACCTCATCGCTGCCACGGTCGTGTCTTTACGGTCCGCCGTTCACCTCGTAGCGTGCATGTGGCTAGCCTCGCTTGGGTCATCTCCGGCCGAGCCGGCTTCTCGGTAAGGTCACTGGTGAGTTGTCATTGCTCACCTACTACCCCTACTGCCTTGTTGTTGCTGTGGCTCACCTGAACGCCATTATCATTGCCGCAGGGTGCCCGCAGTCGTGGAGAGGTCCTTCTATGGCGCCCCGGCTCGTGCAACCGCCGCCCATCATCTCGCGTCGAACCCTAGGTGAGCGTCGACCTCGTAGATAGGTCAGCGTGGGTCCTGTGTGGCTGGCACAAGTGCCAATGCCACCACTCACCGCGCCGGAGCGTGCGGGGGATGGCCGAGGGCCTTGTTGTTGTAAAGAGGAGAAATATCCGAGGGTTCCATTGTAAAGTCGTTGTCTATAGAAATAGTAACATGGACTGTGGGTTGTTTTGCTCATAGTTCAGGAGTATTTTTGCTAATGTACCGGCACGCGTGGGATCCCTCCCACCGCGGGCAGCCTCACGCTGTAGGCTGGCCTCGCATGGGCCACGCCTGTGGGCCACCACGCGCTCGCGCGCGCGTGTTGGGCCGTGTGGGCCGCATTGGGCCGAAATCAGTTTAGCTTTTTAGTGGAGAATTGAAATAGCTTTTCATTTTTAATTATGAGCTGAACTTTAGTAATTAATATAAAATCATGTAGGTATCCCAAAATTATGAAACCAATTTTGTTAAGTTCCTAAAATTGTGCTCTATCTGTTAGTGTATTTAGTTCATATATATACTTATTGATACCAGAAGCTATTAAATTATTTGAGAATGCTCAATATTATTAGGTTAAATATTGTAGCAATTTTTGTGGTAGATTGGTAATAGCAAAAACCCTAAAATTTTAAAGTAGCTTCATTGTATTATTATGTGCTCACTGTAATTTTTGTAGCCCTAAAATAGACTATTTAATATGGTAGCTAAATACCCATTAAGGCTAAATAAATAATGGCATGATATTGGTTTATAAAAATTAAGCACTTGTAGGGTGAGCTTGGAATCTATTTGATAGAGATAATGATTAGCTTAGTATCTTAGTCATTAGAGCTAGCTTAGTAGCTTAACATGTGTATTCTTATTTTAAGAGTTGCTGTTACTAAAATACTAAGTGTTGCATCATCATCGCATACATGTAGAGAACGAATTGGCAGATATCGTGACCATCAGAGACCACGACTTTGAGAAGGTGATCGAGGAGTACGAGAAAGAGATCCTCGTGGAGGAGAAGGTCCTAGAGCCACCACTGACTGACTGGGCAGGCACCCCGCCTGCCCAAGACAAGCCCCGATACATAACCCTTATTTTTAATAATCACTGAATATATATATATATATATATATATATATATATATATATATATATATATATATATATATATATATATATATATATGTGTGTGTGTGTGTGTGTGTGTGTGTGATGTGCATTTATGTTACAGGCTTATTGTTAAAACTAATGCATAGATATACCTACCTATGAGTCCTACTAGCTTAGGTCGAGTAGTTGCTATGCTTAGGTTTTTCGGTAGCATGAGTAACCTACCGTTACTCACAATGGATGATTATTATTATCACTCTCATGATAAAATGGTGAAAGAAAAATAGAGACCGGGCAAGGATATGGTATGGGTATTGGTGGGTGTAATAGGTTGTGTCCCACGGCCAATGGGACATAGCTTGATTATACTATTTTTCCTGTCCGTGTCGGTTAAGGACCGGCCGTTGCATTAGATTCTAGTCAGGTCACAGACTTATTATCCTGAGCACATACTTGCTTATGGGAGCGGAAAGGTTCGTTGCTCTCTTGTCGTGGGTCCGGCTTTTTCTAGACTAATTGATTGGAGGCGGGCATGGTGGAGGTCGAAGCACCACACTGAGTCCGGGACTCAGGGGTGGGGGCTTGGAGTCTAAGTTTTGATGGGGACCTGGATCCCTTTGACAGGAGAGTGGTGGGTTGGTCCTATTTGTGCCTGAGGTATAAGCGGGGCATGTGTTTTGGGGTACCCAGCTGGGCTATATTGATTCCCCAACTGGGCTATATTGATTCACGAATCGCTGTGTAATACGGTACGACTTGTCTACGATCTAGCACCGTAGTAAGAACTGAAAGATGAAAGATGTGAAAAGGATCTGATTGCTCAACTCTTGTTTGAAAGTAGAACAAGTGCTTACATAGAATGATTAGCTAATGAACTAATCATGACTGCTAATAAAATACATACATAAGGATTCACTACTAGTAATGCTTTTTGTAAAAGGAAACCCTACAAGCCATAAAGCTTATCATATCCTTGGAGTCGGGAAATTATTTTCACTAGTTGGGTAAGTCTTGCGAGTACATTATGTACTCAGGGTTTATTTACCCCTGTTGTAGGTGCAGCTTGAGGAGTAGCTGTTGTGTGGAGGATTCTTCTGGTGGGCACAGACGGATCCTTGTATCTTATCGTTAGATATTTATTTTAATCCCGCTGTTTAAATTCTGCACTCTGAACTTGGTATTGTAATAATATATTTCTAAGAACTCTTGTTGTATGAAATGGACTAAGTATTGTAAACTCATTCTCATTATTGGATCCTGGAGGAAAAATATGGATTGTTCGAGTTCTTCCATGGGATATGCTCGACGGAACCGTTCAATATAGCTAGCTTTCGGGGTGCTTAGTGTCTGGTGAAAGACGAGCGCCTCCGGAAGCGTGCTATTTTGAACTGTTCTGCCACAAAAGACATACAAGTCTATAAGCACATGGCTAAGCTCTTTTTCAAGAGAACCTTTAAATATTCTAATTCTTATCCATTCTTACATGTCTTAGCTTCTATGCTTGATATTTAGCAGCTTCATGCATGCTTTACTTCATAGTTGTGATATGTAATCATGATCCTTCTAGGAACACAACATATTCAAGTCATATATCCCGATTCATAATGCTGTCCAAAAATTCTAACTCAATTTCTATTTGATATTGAGTAATTATGAATGATAAATTTGAATACTTCTAGTACTTCAATGCTCTCGGTCTTTCTATTTCAAGAAATATTTTTTTTTGGAATTAGACAAAGTCTTATTTACCATCTCGTCTCCTATGACTTTTTAATCACAAAGCTTCAAGCTTATTGTATTTGTTTATAGAGCAGCATTATATCCCATATGGTCATATAGCTTTAAAATTCAATTTTCAATATTTCTGGCATTATGCAATCATAATGTAGGATATCTTTTAGAATTTCTCATTCAGTGAGTCCCATATGACCTTCGGGATTTAGCTTGGTCACATACTCATTCTTTGAGAGTAATATAAGGAACTATAATGCTTAAGGTCAACTCCACTTCAGTGGTTGTAGAATATCCTATTAAGATTTAATAAATGACCATGTTATATAATTCTGTCATTCAGGATAAATCTAGTGGTTATACAAAATACTCTTAGAAGCATCCTAGCATTTTTCAGGATTACGATATATGCAAATTTTCAGAATTAATACCAACCATTCATTCATCCCAAAAATTTATTATGCTAGGAAAAACAAATATGAGCCTCTCAAAGGTGATAAGTCTAAGATCTGCAGGATTTATAGAGAGCTCATATGCCTTATACAATCTTTCTAGTGTAATCATTCAGGATTTCATTCTTATAATTACATTATATAAATTTCATTATGTGTGATAAATGCATTTAAATGATCGAGCATAAAACAAAATATCACATGGCATATATACATCATCAGCAAATAGATATTACGAAATATATAAAATAGATGCTGTTTTACGTGTACACAATTTTCTGCAGGAAATTTCTTGAGGATTTATTTGCCAAATAAATCGAATTAGTGAGCCACATTGCGGCAGCAACGTACTACATGGATACTAGTATAATGCCCGTGCTAACGCCACGGTTTTATTTTAAAAATGTACATGAAAACAACCAATGTTTTTTTTCATAGTTCAACTTTTACATAATTGTATTTGAGCATGTATACAATCCGGAAAACACTTTTGCACCACGGCTTCCTCCTCGCCTCCACGAAGGGCGTGAGCGTGGGCGATCAAGGCGATCGGGACGCTAACAGCAGGCACCATGGCTTCCTCCTCGCCTCCGCGAAGGGCGTGGGCGCGGGCGATTGGGACGCTGACAGCAGACACCATGGCTTCCTCCTCGCCTCCCCGAAGGGCGTCAACAATACTAATAATATTTACAAAAATTTGAGCTAATAATATTTACGAGAATTTTATATTATGAATAGATGAAAATCATATATCCTGTCATGGCATAAAATTGTTAAGATGGTATGGTCACTGCAACAATTCCCAAATCTTCACGCCTAACCAGAGCAGCAAAAAACACTAATAAAGTTGATCTACAGTGAAGCAATAATATGTATGAGTCAACTGAAATGGACTAAAAATCCATACTACTCTTGTTGATGAGGAATCAATTTTCAATACCCACGAAAGTGTGAGGAATAAAAAAAATCACTCCATGAGAAGGAGTACTACTACTTACCAACAGAGGATCCACTGCTGCTGACCAAGTGAAGCGGAGGAAAATTTCAGGTTAGCCTCCTACAAAATCAAGATTCCATTCCGATCACATACAGTTTAATTAGTCGCCGGCTCTGATAAAAGAACCTATTAGAGATACAGAACCCAAAGCAAATTAATAAAAATCGTAAATTTCTCTCTGATTTACGACAAACAAATTTACAATAATTAAATAGCATGTACAGGTGCATGTATTGTGTTGGATCTAAAATGAACTATCATCTCAAGATATGCAATAACAATTTTTACTCATCAATCTAGCCAAAATATTATGATGAGCTATATCACGATCAGATCTGAAACAAAGGTGTTCGTTCAAACAAAAAAGATCTAAACATATTTGTTGGATCTCACCAATGAATCAGGCTGAAAGTAGGAAACTGGGAGCAAATAAATACCATATCCATGTACGGGGATAGAAAGAAAGACTCGTATTCAGCCATTAGTCAGGTGGATTTGAGCGGTTGCTCACCTTTGGATCCAGTATCCACTGGCTCGAATGATGAGCAGATGCAACGCCATGCACTGGTAAATGGATGGCAAGGGCCGCCCGCGGAACCAGGATGTTCCTTGCCGATGGTGGATGGATGAATCCCCACCTGGTTCGAGTCTGAGCCTGCGAACGGATCGAGGATTTTCTGTTGTATTTAGATTCAAAAGGCGACAACACAAATAGGGGATTAGATACTACTGATTAAATCGGATGGGAGGCACCAGAAGTTAGAGCCTCACCGCCTGGAGTCTCATTGCGCCATCGTCCTCGTCCCCTGCTATCGCATCGCCATGGTGGATCTGACAAGCCACGAGACCACAGGATTTGGGGTGTGGGGGTGGGGGCGGCGGATCCACGGGGTGGGGATTATTGCCGTTCGCACGGCGCCGACGGTGAATGAAACAAGCGGCGGCAGATTTCTGGTTTCTGCGGTTCTTCTCGGACGGGACAATCGACAGAGGATTTGAAGTGCACCAGGTTTTTGACGGCGACGCGGTGCTTGCCGTGGGGGAGCGGGTTCCGGTCGTGGTCGATGTGGTGGTAGGAGAGTTCGACGGCGGAACTGGGGGCGCCCTCCCCGGCGACGACGGGTGCAAGTTGCCTGGTGAAGTAGAGGACGAGCTCGGAGGCCTGGGTTGGGGTGGCGGCGTGGATCGGGACCGGAGGGCTGAAGGGGGGAACGAAAAAGCAAGAGAAGGCAGCGGCGTCTGCGCGCGTGGGTGGGGGTGGAGCGGTGAAGTGGGGAGATTGAGGGTGGGAGATCAAACAATATCGGCCGTCGGATGTGGCTGAGTAAGAAGAGAGAATGCGTGAGAGTTAATTTGGTGCGTACGTTTTTAATGTCATCTTTTTTATGTGCGTTTTATGAGGTGGACGTAGTTTAGGTCGTGACTGTAGATGTGAGATTTGTTTGGTGGCTGTAAAATAATTTGAAGTGTTGTATTATAGGGATAGAGATAGAGATAGAGATAGAGATGATACAAGTTGATCCTGTCGACGACGGCATGCGGAGCAACTGCGTGTTGCGTTAGGGCCTCCGCTCCAGACGGCGGCGATCAACTAGACTCAAAAACTAGCCGTGCGATTATTGAGCTAGTGAACATTCAAGTTCTTTTTTTTTGTGATTAGTGAACATTCAAGTTCGTGGTTAAGCATATATACATGCAACTTCTTGTATGGCCGATTTCAAATGCATACCTACTTCGTGTACGGCCGATTTCAAGGTGGTTAGATCGGCTTGACGGCGCAAGCTGCGATCTACAGGATCAAGGTTCATCCGATGGTTGCATGACATCTAACTGGTCACGTTGACAGCAACTTGGTGTTTCGATAATAAAGTCCGGATAATTTTCCGACTTCGGGACGGCAATAACTTCAACTTCATGTTTCGCTAATAAAGTCCGGAAAATTCACCGGCTTCAGGACGGCAATAACTTCCAATATATTATGATGTACATGTGCCGAGTACGTACAATGCTACGTCGTTCATGCGTATCTGTACATACATGTAAAAAAAAAATCGGCCTACGGTGGGCAGACAGTCCCCGCAACTTTGTGCTTAAGGAAGAAGACCTTCTCACGCAGGCCGAGAAAACCCCCGAACACCATATCCCGCCCTTACATAGGGGCCCGTTACCCTGTGAGTGGGCCGGTCCGTTGCCTGTACTTTGAGAAACTCGAGACAGGTGAGGGGATTTTTTTAACTCCGAGCAGGCGAACGAGCGCACCTGTGGGAGCTCGAACCCTGCCCGCGAGAGTACCAGCCCGACGTCCCGACCATCCGGTCTGAATATGTAGCACCGTATGACAGGTTCTTCAATACATCATGACTAACAAAAATTAAATCATAACGAACAAATCACATAACGTACTTCATGTTCGTGGGCATGTATGTGAGACTAAATTAAAAATTAATCCCCATGCATGAGTATGGTCTTCGTGCCTTCTCGGTAGGATTTCAAGATTAAATTAAAGATTAATCCATCCATGCATGAGTACGGCGTTCGGGCCTTCTCGGTAGGATTGTTTTTTTAAAAAAATATATAGATTAATCCACTAGCATCTACCAGATCGCTTCAGTCACTGTGTTCCTGACTTCCGTACATGTGCATGCTTCTTGCATGTATATGTACTGCGTGTACATATTCTATTTTCTACTGCATTTTGGATTGAAAAGTATAGACCAGCTCCAAGGCTGGTGTAACCAAACAATCTGCGAGATCTGTTCCGTACCTCTTAGAGGATGCCAATTCAATTTACCTCATATACCACATAGGACAGTGGCTAGTAGATACATACCGCGTAGGGCGTTTGACATTATCATAGAACTATCTGCTTGATGACGACGGTATATGTCGATGCAGTGCAGATTAGTAGCAGGTAGAGGTAGTAGATCTGCTCCGCTAACAACTTCGGGATATCGACGTCGTTGTAGTCATTGTGGGATGTCGACGGTACAAGCGTCGGCACCTGTAACAACCCAAAAATCCATACACCCAAAAATACCAACTACAAAATTTTTCTTAGAACTCCCATGTGATGATGAGTGTCATGTATAGTAACCCAACCTAAGAGATGCATTAGGTCTAACCCCAACCCAAGTTAACACATAAGCATGGCATGACATTAGTTAATTGTGTTTATTTAAATAAAGTATTGCATACATTGTTAATTCAAAATATGATTTGGATTTCCATTTGAGTTGTGATATGCTTAAAAACTCCAATAAATTAGGTGCACCACCTGGGAATTCAAGTTCTAGAATCAAATTCGAATTCAAACAAAAGTGAAGAAATGAAAAACAAAATAGAAAAAGAAGAGAAAGGGTGTAGGCCTCGCAAGCCGCCTCGACCTGCTCGGCCCGTGCCAGCCAGCCAGCCCAACCGGCCTGCCAACTTTTCCTGTCTTCCCAGCACGCGCGCGGCCCACGAGCCGGCCCAGCGCGTCGCCCACGCCCGCGCACCCGTCTGCCTCGCTCGCAGCCACTGCCCGCTGGACCCCGCATGTCAGCCACCCCCGTCTACAGTGTCGTCTTCCTCACCCACGCCTCAACCGCCTACGCGACCGGCGCCCAACAGCGGTGGTAGGGGCGGGCCAGGGGGTCACGCCCGGGGCATGGCCTTGTCCCCTTGGCGCCACGCCCATGCAACCACGCACGGCCGTTGGATGGGATGCACGCCTCCGATCCTCCTCAATCTCCAGCCGTCGAACACCGGGCTCCATGGCCGAGCTCGGCTATAAGAGCCCCCGATCCTGGTTGCCCTAGCGCTCGTCCCATCGCCCCACCGCCACTTGGTGGCCAACCACTTCTCACCGAGAGTAGAAGGCTGAGGAGGAGTTCGAGAGAGGAGAACGGAGCCACTGCCGGGAAGAGGACCGGGAGCACGCCGGAGTTCGGAGCACTGCCGCGGATCAAGCCGGAGCGGACGACACTGCACGGCACTGCTTCCGGAGCTACACGGCCGCAACTCGTCACTGCACCACCATCCTCTCTTCCACAGCACCCACGGTGAGCCCCCGATTCTTCCCCTGCTCGCCGCTGGACCTTGCTACTCCGGCCATGGCGCTCCATACCATGAGCGCGTAGGCCAAGGCCATCTCCGATCTCTAGGCACACAAGCACAGCACACACGCACGTCGCGACCACCCCCGAGCCCTTAGACGTTGTAGATCTCTCCAAGTCCCACGGACGCCGTAGCTGAGCACGCATGCCACGCTCACGACGCCGCCGCCATGGCGCAGCCACCACCCGAGCACCAGACCACCTCCGAGCACCAGACCACCTCCGAGCACCAGACCACCAGTCCGAGCACCCGACCACTGGACCGAGCACCCGACCACCAGTCCGAGCACCAGACCACCGGCCAGAGCACCGACCACTGTGGCCAGTACTGCTGGGAGCACCTGGTGCCTCCTTGACTCGCCCGTCCTGTTTACTGAAGCCATGGGTAACTCACACGCACGTCGTGACCACCCCGCTAGAGCCCCATAGTGACCCGCGCGCCTTGCCGTCGTCACCATGTCGCCGTGGCCGCCGAAAAGTCCCTACCGGCCACCTGGAAACTGGAAGTCTCGCCTTGAGCTCTGGACACCCTCGCCGCATCCACATGGATCCGTAAGAGCCTACACACCCCACTGTGACACCCCTTCGAGGCCCTAGCCCCCACACCGATGCCGCCGACGTGATCGGAAGGCTGCCGCCGTGGCCAAAGCCACCGGAGGCCCTAGAGGACCCCTCGACCTGCCCAACATGCCCGCTGGAGTATTGTGACGCCCACACGTACCATAGAATTGGCCAATGTCGCTGCACCCGTGCCCTTCCCGCACGCCGGTTGTACTCGAGCCGCCGTTCGCCGTGACCAGTGACTTAGGAAGCACCATCCGTCGCCCTGACCCCACTGTTACAGTCGCCATGGCGCGGGGAGGCTTTTCCCCACCTCAATTGGATGCCTGAGCTATTACGGGAGCTCACCGGTGAGCACGTCGTCGGCGGGAGCGCGCCGTGGAAGAAATAGAGGAGAAGGGGCGAGTTGAGCAGCGCAGCCCTGCACTCGGTGCACGTGAGCCAAGCCGAGGGAAAGGAAGGTGGACTCGGTCCACCATGGACCCTGCCTTAGGTCTATGGACCATGAACTTGGGTCCACCGTGAGCCGCGCTCACGCCCACAGCCTGGAAATGAAGCCTAGTAGAGGCCCAAGGACGTGACGTGGCAGTGCCATAGCATGCCACGTGGCGGGCCAAGCCCGGCCCAAATCCAGCCCTGTTCAGGCCCAGTTTGGACCCGACCCATATTGACCGTTGACCGGTCAACGTTGACCATTGACCTGGCCCCACATGTCAGTAGCACAGACGCTCTGAACCCACATGCCAGACGCTGACGTCATGATGACGTCACGCGAGACCCACACGTCAGAAGACAATGCAACCGGTGTGACATCACGGTGACATCAGTTGCTGACGTCAGCAGCCCAGGCCCTACATGTTAGTGACCTTGACCGATGACCATTGACCGTTGACCCACCGTTGACTGACGTTGACTTTGACCGGACCCACCTGTCAGTGACACAATAGCCTCTAGCCCCACCTGTCGGAACTGACGACGTTGATGACGTCATGCTGACGTCATGCTGACATCAGCTGGACCCCACCTGTCAGCTCGAAATCAAGACGATGACGTCATGCTGACATCAGCATGCCATGTGGACCAGTCACTGCGTGGCACGTGTCAGCCCAGGATTAATTCAGCCCTTTTCATTTTTAGAAATGGATTTAATCTTTGGAAATTCATAACTAATTCATATGACCTCAGAAAAATACGAAATCAGGACCAAAATTCATCTAAAATCGAGCTCTACGTAATGAATCCATGTTTGAGTGCATTTGGCTCTTTTGAATTTCCATTGCATCTTTGTGCTATTCTATAGACGTCGCTAACGCGATCGAAATGCAATCGTTTGCAGACTCAGAGGAGAATCAGACGGACGAGGATCGTGAGTACCGTGAGGAGTACGGAGGCAACCACACTGAAGGTGCCACATCCCACCCAATCTCGTAGCACCTATTACGCATGGCTAATATAGAACTGCTATTGCTCTACCTTATTGTTGTATTCACACTATGATAGGACTTGCATAGTAGTATGCTTTCTTGATGACCTTTACCTTGACGCAACCTTACCCCTACTCACCCAGCTGTTAGGCTAGTCACACGCTTGCTACTATACTTCATTGCTTATTACTTCTACTACGCTTGCACTACATTGATGCGTGGTGGAAACTAGTGTTATCTAGACTAATGGGGAGAGTGCTGCGTGTGTGACTTGAGTGCGTGGAGGGTGAGGGTTGTGTCGACCAAGTTGGAATATACGACGAGCCTAGGGGAAGTCATGCCGTGGGGTGCTACCTGGGCACCCCTGGAATGGATACCTGTGGTGGGTAAATGGTATATGAGGTGGTCCTGGGTGTGAACCTATGATGGGAGGAGCCCGGGATGGAGGTGTGGTGGTGGCACGGTAAATGGAAACCCTGATGGAGACATTCTAGCTTGGTCATCCCTAAGGACTTACTAGTACTCAGATTCACCGGGAAGCCTTACGTACCACTCGCCCTATATGGTGCGGGACGGCCGGACTACTTGGTAGGATATTGCCACTACTGCTAGGTTGATAGCGGACAGTGCGAGGGAGGTACGAGGCGCGGAGGATCCCCCACACCCTTCTGAGACTTCATGGAGACCTTGTGGACCTGGCTCATGACTCATAGTTTCAGCCACCCCAGACTAGACTTGGGGTGAACCAGGGCTGAATGATAGAGTGGTATTATCCTAGGCCAGCAAGCGGTCGGAATCAGCCCAGTTGATGACGGTCAGCGAGGAAGGCGGATCTTGTGGTTATGTAAAACCTCTGCAGAGTGTATGGTTGATCGATCGATACATGTGCCGACTTGTCGGCTATGGACCTTTCCTGGGTTTTGCTTAAACTAGATAGAGAGATGAGTCCTTCTCTTTTCTCCCCCTGTAAGAGAGTGTCGGTCGTAGCTAGGGGCTACAGGCCTTGAGACAGTGCCGAGAGGGAGTTGGCCTGTCGACTGAGCGATGGTATGGTTATGGTATAGAGATGGTGGTATATCAATCCCAGGATCGAAACCTGGCTCTGGAATGGGAATGGGATGGGATGTGTGAGGGAATGGTGTTAAAACTTGACCAACTGTTATTATATACTTGACATGCTACTGCATAGGAAACCCCAGCCTTATAGGTTCCTTTGATTATATCCAAATTGCATCCAATTTCCACAAAGCAAATGCTCATAGGGATGGGAGTGGCCAGTACAAATCATACTGATAAATTTTGGCACACAGGTTCTGCTGAGGAGTATAGCTCCGAGGAGTTTGACGGATGAGGGGTTCGTGCCTACGCTCGAGTTTGGCGATCTTATCTTCAAGCTGTTCTGAATGAATGCTACTTTTGATTCCGCCAATGCGGCGATGTAATAATTTATGTAATTCCGCACTATTTGCACTCTGATTATATCGTTGTATGGATGTGATATTCGACTGGAATTTGGGTAATATGATCTACCACGGTCTTATTACACTTCGACTCTATGGATTTCCCTTCGTGGAAATCGAGGTTGTTGCAGTTGGTATCAGAGTCATACTTGACCATAGGACAAAACCCTTAGAAATGGACGGTAGAATAGGACGTGGACAGCCCTTCTTTCGATTATATACCGACCCTATATTTACTTTTATGCAAGGCTTATCTATTATTGACCTGCTAACACATGATTCCTTAAAACATGCAGATGGCAACGAACGTTGACTGGCCGCCTCTAGGACCGCTACCTCTGGACTACGCCAAGCTTACCTTCGACCTACGTGAGCTCGGGGGTTTTGCACAGACCCTCTGCCGAGTTCTCGTCACGTTAGGAGTCCCCGATGAGCTTGTCAAGGTCACCTACACCGGGAAGCTAGCTCAGGAAGGAGGAATCGAAGGACCAGTTGTCACCTCAGTCGAGTTCCCAGCTAGCACTACCTTACCTTCTGTCCCAGCTTTCACCGAGTTGACTATAGAGGACACAGTTGAGGAGGGACTGCAAGCTATCTCACACAAGGCACTTCGTAGATTGATGAGGGACCACTACGAGCACCTGAAGACGACAGAGTTCTGTCTGCTTCCCTAGGCCCTCGACCTCAGCCTTACCCCTAGTGAGTAGAGTTTCGCAGCAGGTAGAGTTATCCTTGCCGAGGAGGATAGATGCCTTCGTGTCTTAGCTATTCACCTGCTGGAGCAGGACAGGTACGTGACCCAGCTGGAGCAGAGGAGACGTTAGGACCAGGCCCTTCAGTGGGAGTACCAGGACCGAGACTCGCAGGGAGCACAGGAGCGAGCTAGTCTACTGGAGACAGTTGCCAAGCTACAGGACGAGCTCAACCGTCATGAAGAAATCCATAGAGCCAAGGTCGCTGACTTACAGGACAAAGCAGCCGACCTAGGCAATAGGAACTGCTACCTCGACAGCAAGGTCTTGGAGTTGTAGAGAGAGTTGGATGACAAGAAGGCCGAGTTCAACCGTAGAGGAGACAGAGAGAGATCCAAGGGGATTGATATGTTGAAGATCCAATCTCGGAACAAGACCATGACTCAAGAGCTAGAGGAGTTCAGGAAGAAGGCCATTCGCAACCAGAGTCACCTGATCGAGGCACTCAGGCAGACCGAGTACCTACAGGACAAGTGTGAGAGGACATGGCAGGCTTGGCAGAAGTCTGACAGGAAGCGCCTCAGGGAGATGAAGGGTATGTGGGATCAGCTACCCAAGGAGATTCGCAGCAAGACGAAGCCTAGGATAGAGGAGTTTGAGTTAGTCCCGACTCGCCTCAACCTAGACGCCTGCCCTACCCTACCTGGAGCCAAGCCTACTGAGGAGCTCACCGAGGCCCTAAATTACGTGTCCCAACTTCACAAGTCTGACGAGGAGATAGAGATCGAGAACAGTCGTATCCCAGCTGCGGTGTATGAGTTAGAGTAGGATGACCCTGCGTGGTCATGAGTCATATTAGTAGCTTCCGTAGGTTGTACCCCATGATGTACCCCTTATGAGATGTAGTATGAGACATTATACGTAGTACGATTCTCGCACGTCTTTAAGTGTAGCTACTGGAGATGATGCTATGTAATAAAACCCATGTAATGAATGTTTTAGATCTTATTGCATCTTTATGAATCCTATTGCTTCTTTGTAATGAGTGTTGGATAGTATAAATGTTTTTCTTTAAATCATCAAAATCATGTAATCATATTGAATTATAAGCACTTATGGCACAAGCACTAAAATCTCTATGATCCGTGTTGCAGATGCCGAACCGCCGATCTAATCGCCTAATGAATCGTGGACGTGCGCCCACCCCCGAACTGGTTGAACCCAATGGGGGATGTGGTGGCAACAACCGTGGCCGTGGCCGTGGCCATGGATGTGGAGGGATACCCTTCCACCTGGAGAATACTCCGCCGCCTGAGGAGAATATTCCTCCACCACCACCACCAAACCTGGCAGAAGTGATGGCACAACAAACCTAGCTTCTTGCAGCTCTTGTTGAAGGAGCAAACTATTGCCAGGGAGGTCAGCAAAATGATTTCCAAAGGAAGCTGGAAGGATTTCTGAAGCTAAGGCCACCTACCTATGATGGCACCGACCCTGACCCGCTTGTAGCCGACGACTGGCTCAAGGAGATTGAGAAGAAGCTTGACCTCACCACTTTCACCGACGAGGAGTGTATTGGAGCTGCCACACACCAGCTCATAGGTGCAGCACGTGCCTGGTGGGACAGTTATAGTGATTCTCATGAAGACCCTGCTAACATCTTGTGGGATGAGCTTGCCGAAGCATTCACTGAGTACCACATTCCCAAGGGTGTCATGGAGGCCAAAGCTGAGGAGTTCCGCAACATCAAGATGGGAAAGGACAGGGTGACTGAGTACACTACTCATTTCACCAACCTTCTACGCTATGCACCTTCCTATGTTGTGAACTCTGAGAAGGAGAAGTTGTACTATTACCGCAAGGGACTCAACCCGCACATCAAGCTGAAGTTTGGCGGTATCGAGAGTAACACGTTGCGTGCTCTGGTGGATCGCTGCATCCAGATTGAGAAGGACCATGCTAAAGCTGGAGAAGAGTACAAGGAGAGGAAGCGTAAGCCTGAGGAGTCTCTCCGTGGTCGTGATCGCAAAAGGTTCCGCAGAGATGCACCATCCAGGGAACGCTCTCGCCAGAATAGGGATGACAACCCTGGATCGAGTAAGGGTAGTGGAGGCTACACCACCAAATACTCCCGCCTTGCTCAGGATCGTTACACCCGAGACCATCATGCACAGGACCGCAACACTCAGGCCCGTTTCAACCATCCCCGCTCAGCGAATGAACGCCCAGCACAGAACCGCTCTGCACCAAGCACTGGAAACTAGAAGGCACCCGCGCCAACCTCTACAGGCGGTACGCCTTTCACCTGCTTTGCTTGTGGCCAACCAGGTCACAAAGCCATTGAGGCCCTCAGAACTTAGCTGCTCAGAAGCCTCAGTTCAAGGGATCTGCTAGCCGTGGTCGTCTCAACCATTTGGACGCCGAGGAAGCACAGGCTGCCCCTGACGTGGTGTACGGTATGTTTTTAGTTAATGTCAATACTACATCAGTTCTATTTGACTCTGGAGCAACTTGTTCATACATATCATCCAAGTTTGCACGAGAACATGACCTGCCTGTAACCCCACGTGAAAAGCCTATCATCACCAGTTCACCTTTAGGAGACCTAAAATGCACCCACATCTGTAAGGGAGTGAGTCTTACCATTGAAGGTCTTGTCTTTGAAGCCGACCTAACCCTGTTACCTTCCACTAACCTAGATGTCATCTTAGGTATGGATTGGTTAACCATTCACCGAGGTATCATATCATGTTCACCTAGATATGTCCAAGCGACCCACCCATCAGGCCAAGTCATTAGATGTGAACCCCAGTCCGGAAAGTCCACCTCTATCTTGTGTGCCCTTAAAACAAGTTCAGAATCACAAAAAGAGGAAAAGACAGTTCATGATGTGCCTGTGGTCAGAGACTATCCCGATGTATTCCCTGAAGAATTACCGAGTATGCCACCAGACCATGATGTAGAGTTCATCATTGATCTCTTGCCGGGAACATGACCCATTGCCAAGAGACCCTATCGCATGTCAGTTGATGAACTGGCTGAGCTCAAGAAACAGCTTGATGAGCTCATCTCGAAGGGATATATCAGACCCAGTGCTTCACCCTGGGGATCCCCTGTTCTATTTGTCAAGAAGAAGGATGGCTCAATGAGAATGTGCATTGATTACCGGAACTTGAACGTAGTCACCATCAAGAACAAGTACCCCCTGCCAAGGATCGATGATCTGCTTGATCAGCTTCGAGGTGCCAAGTATTTCTCTAAGATTGATCTCAGATCCGGCTATCATCAGATGAAGATTCGAGAGAGTGGCATCCCGAAGACAGCTTTTGTGACTAGGTATGGGCAGTTTGAGTTTACCGTGGTGTCCTTTGGACTCACGAATGCTCCCGTATATTTCATGAACATGATGAATAAGATTTTCATGGATGAACTAGATAAGTTCATGGTGGTATTCATTGATGACATCCTTGTCTATTCGTCCACCGCTGAAGAACAAGAACATCATCTGAGAATGGTACTTGAGAAACTAGCCCAACATCAGCTCTACGCAAAGTTCAGTAAATGTGAGTTTTGGCTATAGGAAGTTGCCTTCCTGGGCCATGTACTATCAGCTGAAGGTGTTGCAGTTGACCTAGCTAAGATTGAAGCTATGAAAGAATGGGAACAACCCCGTAATGTAACAGAAGTCAGAAGTTTCTTGGGATTGGCTGGATATTATCGCCGATTCATCGAAAACTTCTCCAAGATAGCCCGTCCAATGACCAATCTTCTGAAGAAGACTAAGGAGTTTGAATGGACGCCCGAGTGCGAACAAAGCTTCCAGGAATTGAAACAGAAGCTTACCACAACTCCTGTGTTAGCATTGCCTGATATCAGCAAAGATTTTGTGGTCTATTGTGATGCATCCCGTCAAGGACTTGGTTGTGTATTGATGCAAGATGGGAGAGCGATAGCTTATGCTTCTCGACAGTTGAAAGAACACGAGAACCATTACCCTACTCATGATTTCGAGTTAGCAGCAGTTGTGCATGCTTTAAAGATCTAGAGGCACTACTTGATAGGCAACAAGTGTGATATCTATACCGATCACAAGAGCTTGAAGTACTTTTTCACTCAAGAAGATCTGAATATGAGGCAATGCCGATGGCTAGAGTTGATCAAGGACTATGACCTGGAAATTCACTATCATCCAGGAAAAGCTAATATAGTCGCAGATGCCCTCAGCCGTAAGAGTTACTGTCACATTTTGATCACTGAATCCGTACCACCTGAACTTAAGGAAGAGATTGATGATTTCCAACTTGAGATACTACCGCATGGCTTGCTAAATGAGCTCCGCATACAGTATGATCTCACAGATCGCATCCGTCAAGCTCAGAAACATTGTGAAGAGATCGAATATCTCTGTGGTCTGATTAAACTAGGCTACAAGACCAACCACCATGAAGATAAACAAGGGACCATCTGGTTCAAGGACAGAATCTGTGTACCTTCTGATCTAGCCCTATGAGAGGAAATTCTATCAGAAGCCCATGATTCTAAGTATTGTATTCACCCTGGAGGTTCGAAGATGTATCAAGACTTGAAGAAACACTTTTGGTGGAAAGGCATGAAGACGGACATTGCAAGACATATGGCACGATGTGACACCTATAATAGAGTCAAGGCTGAACATCAAAGGCCTGCAAGATTACTAAAGCCTCTTGACGTCCCCGAGTGGAAATGGGAGAGCATATCCATGGATTTCATAGTTGGATTGCCCTGTTCACAGAAAGGCAATGATTCCATCTGGGTGATTGTTGATCATTTGACCAAGATTGCTCACTTTGTACCAGTCAAGACCAAGACCAATGCTGAAAAATTAGCAGATCTATATGTTGAGCATATTCTCAGACTGCATGGAGCTCCCTCTAGTATTGTATCTGATCGTGGTCCTCAGTTTGTGTCCCGATTCTAGGAAGCTCTACACAAGTCCATTGGAACCAAACTTGATTTCAGTACTGCTTACCATCCACAGATAGATGGACAGACAGAACGAGTAAATCAGATCCTAGAAGACATGCTTCGCGCTAGTGTACTAAATCATGGCTCTAATTGGGAGAAATGCTTACCCTACGCAGAGTTCTCTTACAACAATAGCTACCAAGCCAGTATCAAGATGTCACAATTTGAAGCTCTGTATGGCAGACCATGTAAGACACCTCTGATGTGGTCCCAACCAGGAGAAAGATTGTTCTTTGACTCTGCCAAGATTCAAGATGCCAAAGAAGGAGTTGCTCAAGTGAAGGAGAACTTGAGAATTGCTCAAAGTCGATACAAGAGCTATGCTGACAAAAGGAGAAGAGAACTTGTGTTCAATGTGGGGGACTTTGTCTATCTCAAGGTATCCCCGCTACGTGGGACCATTAGATTTCATGTGAAAGGGAAGCTTGCCCCTAGGTTTGTTGGCCCATATAAGATTTGCAAGAGGATTGGAAGGCTCGCCTACAAACTTGAGCTACCTAAGGAATTGGCGGGTGTACATCCTGTATTCCATGTCTCATAGCTACGCAAGTACTTGAGAGTGCCCGATGAAGTAGTTCCAACTGACACACTTGACATTCAAGATACACTCGAGTATAAAGAACATCCTATCAGAATTCTAGGCAGAGATACCAAAGAGACCCGAAGCAAGACTATTCTGAT
Organism: Miscanthus floridulus; assembly: GCF_019320115.1. Classification (NCBI taxonomy): domain Eukaryota; kingdom Viridiplantae; phylum Streptophyta; class Magnoliopsida; order Poales; family Poaceae; genus Miscanthus; species Miscanthus floridulus. The sequence goes on along the minus strand of NC_089587.1, from coordinate 216,364,385 downwards.
GTGCAAGATCCAATGGAGCAATCACACCGAGAGAGAAGCAACGTGGGAGAAAGAGTCTGACCTTCGGCTACGATATCCTTACCTCTTTGAAGAGTACGTTACGCTTTAATCTCGGGGACGAGATTCTGTTAAGGGGGTAGGACTGTAACAACCCAAAAATCCATACACCCAAAAATACCAACTACAAAATTTTTCTTAGAACTCCCATGTGATGATGAGTGTCATGTATAGTAACCCAACCTAAGAGATGCATTAGGTCTAACCCCAACCCAAGTTAACACATAAGCATGGCATGACATTAGTTAATTGTGTTTATTTAAATAAAGTATTGCATACATTGTTAATTCAAAATGTGATTTGGATTTCCATTTGAGTTGTGATATGCTTAAAAACTCCAATAAATTAGGTGCACCAACTAGGAATTCAAGTTCTAGAACCAAATTCGAATTCAAACAAAAGTGAAGAAATGAAAAACAAAATAGAAAAAGAAGAGAAAGGGTGTAGGCCTCGCAAGCCGCCTCGACCTGCTCGGCTCGTGCCAGCCAGCCAGCCCAACCGGCCTGCCAACTTTTCCCGTCTTCCCAGCACGCGCGCAGCCCACGAGCCGGCCCAGCGCGTCGCCCATGCCCGCGCACCCGTCTGCCTCGCTTGCAGCCACTGCTCGCTGGACCCCGCATGTCAGCCACCCCCGTCTATAGTGTCGTCTTCCTCACCCACGCCTCAACCGCCTACGCGACCGGCGCCCGACAATGATGGCAGGGGCAGGCCAGGGGGTCACGCCCAGGGCATGGCCTTGTCCCCTTAGCGCCGCGCCCATGCAACCACGCACGGCCATTGGATGGGATGCAGGCCTCCGATCCTCCTCAATCTCCAGCCGTCGAATGCCGGGCTCCATGGCCGAGCTCGGCTATAGGAGCCCCCGATCCCGGTTGCCCTAGCGCTCGTCCCATCGCCCCACCGCCACTTGGTGGCCAACCACTTCTCACCGAGAGTAGAAGGCTGAGGAGGAGTTCGAGAGAGGAGAATGGAGCCACTGCCGAGAAGAGGACTAGGAGCACGCCAGAGTTTGGAGCACCGCCGCGGATCAAGCTAGAGCGGACGACACTGCACGGCACTGCTTCTGGAGCTACACGGCCATAACTCGTCACTGCACCGCCATCCTCTCTTCCACAGCACCCATGGTGAGCCCCCGATTCTTCCCCTGCTCGCCGCCGGACCTTGCTACTCCGGCCATGGCGCTCCATACCATGAGCGCGTAGGCCAAGGCCATCTCCGGTCTCTAGGCACACAAGCACAGCACACTCACGCGCACGTCGCGACCACCCCCGAGCCCTTGGACGCTGTAGATCTCTCCAAGTCCCACGGACGCCATAGCCGAGCACGCATGCCACGCTCACGACGCCGCCGCCATGGCGCAGCCACCACCCAAGCACCAGACCACCTCCGAGCACTAGACCACCGGTCCGAGCACCAGACCACCTCCGAGCACCAGACCACCAGTCCGAGCACTAGACCACCGGACCAAGCACCCGACCACCGGTCTGAGCATCAGACCACCGGCCAGAGCACCGACCACCGTGGCTAGTACTACTGGGAGCACCTGGCGCCTCCTTGACTCGCCCATCCTATTCGCTGAAGCCACGGGTAACTCACGCGCACGCCGTGACCACCCCGCTAGAGCCCCGCAGTGACCCGCACGCCTCGTCGTCGTCACCATGTCGCCGTGGGCGCCGGGAAGTCCCTACCAGCCACCTGGAAACCGGAAGTCCCGCCTTGAGCTCTGGACGCCCTCGCTGCGTCCACACGGATCCGTAAGAGCCTACACACCCCACTGTGATGCCCCTCCGAGGCCCTAGCCCCCACACCGACACCGCCGCCGTGATCGGAAGGCCGCTGCCGTGGCCAAAGCCACCGGAGGCCCTGGAGGACCCCTCGACCTACCCAACATGCCCGCTGGAGTATTGTGACGCCCACGCACACCATAGAACTAGCCAATGCCGCTGCACCCGCGCCCTTCCCGCACGCCGGTTGTACTCGAGCCGCTGTTCGCCATGACCAGTGACTTAGGAAGCACCATCCGTCGCCCTGACCCCACCGTTGCAGTCGCCATGGCGCGGGGAGGCTTTTCCCCACCTCAATTGGATGCCTGAGCTGTTGCGGGAGCTCACCGGTGAGCACGTCGCCGGCGGGAGCGCACCATGGAAGAAATAGAGGAGAAGGGGCGAGTTGAGCAGCGCAGCCCTGCACTCGGTGCACGTGAGCCAAGCCGAGGGAAAGGAAGGTGGACTCAGTCCACCATGGACCCTGCCTTAGGTCTATGGACCGTGAACTTGGGTCCACCGTGAGCCGTGCTCACACCCATAGCCTAGAAACGATGCCCAGTAGAGGCCCAAGGACGTGACATGGCAACGCCACAGCATGCCACGTGGTGGGCCAAGCCCGGCCCGAATCCAGCCCTGTCTAGGCCCAGTTTGGACCCGGCCCGTATTGACCGTTGACCGGTCAACGTTGACCATTGACCTGGCCCCACATGTCAGTAGCATAGACGCTCTGAACCCACATGCCAGATGCTGATGTCATGATGACGTCACGTGGGACCCACATGTCAGAAGACAACACAGTCAGTGTGACATCATGCTGACGTCACAGTGACATCAGTTGCTGACGTCACGGTGACATCAGTTGCTGACGTCAGCAGCCCATGACCATTGACCATTAACCATTGACCCGCTGTTGACTGACGTTGACTTTGACCGGACCCACCTGTCAGTGACACAATAGCCTCTAGCCCCACCTGTCGGAACTGACGACGTTACTGACGTCATGCTGACGTCAGCTAGACCCCACCTGTCAGCTCAAAACCGAGATGATGACGTCATGCTGATGTCATGCTGACGTCAGCATGCCACGTGGACCAGTCGCTGCGTGGCACGTGTCAGCCCAGGATTAATTCAGCCCTTTTCATTTTCAGAAATGGATTTAATCTTCGGAAATTCATAACTAATTCATATGACCTCAGAAAAATACGAAACCAGAACCAAAATTCATCTAAAATCGAGCTCTACGCAATGAACCCATGTTTGAGTGCATTTGGCTCTTTTGAATTTCCATTGCATCTTTGTGCTATTCTATAGACGTCGCTAACGCGATCAAAATGCAATCGTTTGCAGACTCAGAGGAGAATCAGATGGATGAGGATCGTGAGTACCGTGAGGAGTACAGAGGCGACCACACTGAAGGTGCCACATCCCACCTAATCTCGTAGCACCTATTACGCGTGGCTAATATAGAACTGCTATTGCTCTACCTTATTGTTGTATTCACACTATGATAGGACTTGCATAGTAGTATGCTTTCTTGATGGCCTTTACCTTGATGCAACCTTACCCCTGCTCACCCAGCTGTTAGGCTAGTCACACGCTTGCTACTATACTTCATTGCTTATTACTTCTACTATGCTTGCACTACATTGATGCGTGGTGGAAACTGGTGTTATCTGGACTAATGGGGAGAGTGCTGCGTGTGTGACTTGGGTGCATGGAGGGTGAGGGTTGTGTCGACCAAGTTGGAATATACGACAAGCCTGGGGCAAGTCATGACGTGGGGTGCTACCTGGGCACCCCTGGAATGGATACCTGTGGTGGGTAAATGGTATATGAGGTGATCCTGGGTGTGAACCTGTGATGGGAGGAGCCCGGGATGGAGGTGCGGTGGTGGCACGGTAAATGGAAACCCTGATGGAGACATTCTAGCTTGGTCATCCCTAAGGACTTACTAGTACTCAGATTCACCAGAAAGCCTTACGTACCACTCACCCTATATGGTGCGGGACAGCCGGACTACTTGGTAGGATATTGCCACTACTACTAGGTTGATAGCGGACAGTGCGAGGGAGGTACGGGGCATGGAGGATCCCCCACACCCTTCCGAGACTTCATGGAGACCTTGTGGACCTGGCTCATGACTCACAGTTTTAGCCACCCCAGACTAGACTTGGGGTGAACCAGGGCTGAATGGTAGAGTGGTATTATCCTAGGCTAGCAAGCGGCCGGAATCAGCCCAGTTGACGATGGTCAGCGAGGAAGGCGGATCTTATGGTTATGTAAAACCTCTGCAGAGTGTATGGTTGATCGATCGATACATGTGCCGACTTGTTGGCTATGGACCTTTCCTGGGTTTTGCTTAAACTAGATAGAGAGATGAGTCCTTCTCTTTTCCCCCCCTGTAAGAGAGTGTCAGTCATAGCCAGGGGCTACGGGCCTTGAGACAGTGCCGAGAGGGAGTTGGCCTATCGACTGAGCGATGGTATGGTTATGGTATGGAGATGGTGGTATATCAATCCCAGGATCAAAACCTGGCTCTGGAATGGGAATGGGATGGGATGTGTGAGGGAATGGTGTTAAAACTTGACCAACTGTTATTATATACTTGACATGCTACTGCATAGGAAACCCTAGCCTTATAGGTTCCTTTGATTATATCCAAATTGCATCCAATTTCCACAAAGCAAATGCTCATAGGGATGGGAGTGGCCAGTACAAATCGTACTGATAAATTTTGGCACACAGGTTCTGCTGAGGAGTATAGCTCTGAGGAGTTTGATGGATGAGGGGTTTGTGCCTACGCTCGAGTTTGGCGATCTTATCTTCAAGCTGTTCTGAATGAATGCTACTTTTGATTCCGCCAATGCGGCGATGTAATAATTTATGTAATTCCACACTATTTGCACTCTGATTATATCGTTGTATGGATATGATATTTGACTGGAATTTGGGTAATATGATCTACCACGGTCTTATTACACTTTGACTCTGTGGATTTCCCTTCGTGGAAATCGGGGTTGTTGCAGCACCGAAGATCGGCGACGACTTCAATGACGATGTTGACGTAGAGCTTGTCATGCTAATAACGTGTTATAAAACATGTTGCCAACGGTTAGGATCTTTCCCTCTCCGTCTCTCATGATCATAGTAGATGAAAATAGAACACATAGACACAAAAGATAGGGTAGCTATTTTTTATTTATCTGAATATTGGTCATTACAACATAGAGCTCCCATATATATAGTCCTACCAAGGCCTAAGAGTTTGGTAAGAGCCCACATACAAACGGACTAGAATTAGGATTCATGTCGGTGTTTCGAGTTGCCACCGACTAGTAAATTTTTAATATTACGCGTCTGGCTCGGATGGCGTGCTAAGAGGACATGAGATTTATACTGGTTCGGGCAGAATGTCCCTACGTCCAGTTCGTTGCTGCCGCTCGTGTTATTAGCACTAAAAGTTTGTAGTAGGGGTTACAAATGGATGAGAGAGGGACAGGTCCCAAGTCTCTGATGAAAAGGATGAATGGGTGCCGAGAGCTCGGTCGCTGCTCGGTTGTATGTTCAGGGTTCGATGAGTTGATCATATTCGAGTCTCTTGTGGTGCGTTGCGATGAGTTCCGATACCCCTTAATGGGACGCCCTACCTTCCCTTTTATAGGCCAAGGGAAAGAAGGGGTTATAGCGGAGGAAAAAAGGACAATCAGAAGGAGAAGAAGTCCACCAGGATCGTCGGGTCCTTCTTCTCTTTTATGCGGGTCCCGCTGACCCTGTAGACGTCAATAGGGATAGCTTCACATCATGGCCCTGTCCGTCACTGGCACCATGCGTAGGCGTCGTCTCCCAATCATGGCGCTCCACTCCGTCCTAGCGAACGTCATGGCAAACTAACGCGTCTATCAGTGTTCGTACGAGGATTAGGCATAACAACAACGGTTCACCCGACGTTGTTCCTAATGTGAATCCTCAGGTATGGCCCGTCATGGCAATGGGTTATATCGGGGCATGCCGGCCACCTCCTTGGTGTTAGAGCTTTGACCTAGGCCCATACGCTTGGACCTGGAGTGGTCGGTAGTGGTATGGGTCTCCATCGGGCGAGACAGAGCCCCTAGCCTCGAGGTCGGGCAAGGCGGAGTTCCTCCCTAGAGGTTGGGTGAGGCGGAGTGCAAACCCAAGGGTCGGGCGAGGCAGAGCTCAAACCCAAGGGTCGAGCGAGGTGGAGCCAGGCCTTAGAGGTTGGGCGAGGCAGAGCCCGTGGCCTCGATGTCGATCGAGGCGGAGCCACCCCTCAGGGGTCGAGCGAGGTGGAGCCCGCAGCCTCAGTGTGGGGCGAGGCGGAGCCAACCCTTAGGGGTCGGGCGAGACAGAGCGAGCAGCCACGGTGTCGGAGGATGTCGTAGAACCGACCAATTTATAAGAGTACATGTACAATGGCAGCCCGCAAGCGGTCAAACTCTCATACTTGAACCCATATAAACCTGGTAGTCCATCGAGTACCACGACGGGTCTCGATAAACGATTTACAACAACCAAGATCGTACATGATTCAACATACATGTCACATATTACATAATGTTCACAGATACATTTTCATCATCAAAGTATGAAACAGAGTTATTACAAACCAAGTTTGATAGATAATAGCGGAAGCAAATTAAGTTTGAAAGTAGCATTTGACAACATAGTTTAATACAGTGCCAACATACGATCATAGTCCACAAAAGTATGTAGAAGGATTAATAAAGAAGCATGCCCAAGGCTTACTCCTCATCCACAGCGGGATAGAAGCAACTCTTGCAATAACCGTGATACACAGTGCCATCTGCAATAATGGGAAATAAAACCCTGAGTACAAGAAGGTACTCAGCTAGACTTACCCATCATAAACTAGAAATAAATTGACTCCAAGGATTATGCAAGGTTGTATAAGTGGAGATAGCTTGACAACATTTGCATAAAACGCGATTACTCAGTTATACAATTATAATTCTATTATCAAGTTAATTATAACTATCCATCTCTAAATTAGCAACTATCATGTGCTAAACATGTGGTATATCATTTTAAGAGCATACAATAGTAACCATAGTAGGTATCGTAATTCTATGTTTATCCGAACCATCATATTCTATAATACAATTACTACGATGTTGGGACTAGCCAAGTTTCTCAGTATCCGGGAGAGACGATGATTCGAATCGATTTCAACTAGCTGGGAATTTATTCCTAACACAAACCTAGGCAGACCAGATCAACAGTCACCTTAGGTCACCTTTGGTATAACTCAGATACACAATTCACGGGTTCGCCCAGCGCCGCACAATCAGGGACAACCAAATGCCAGGATGTTCAGGCCCAGCCTACCTTTGGGCTCAGTCTGGCTCCCCGCACATCCTTACTACCATCTAGAGTGCACACTCTTACAGAGCGGGGCCTAGCCTGAGTTGAGCTACTCGGCTTCACAGTCGGAACGAGTTATCCGGCTAGCTAAGTAATAGGCATGCGTTCAATCTTGTCAGAAGCACCAACAATGGTACGGTCCTTAACCGGCACAGACAGAATCACATGAGTCAACCTACACATAGACTCCATTCGGCCTTGATTTACATCACCCCATGGTTCTTTTCCACGATAGCAAATATAGACAACCGTGCTTCGGTATCCGCCTATATCTCGTAGGTGACAGGAAATCACCCGACTTCTACTGATCTAAGCATGGCTAAGCATATATTCGATCCTAGACCTATATAGGGTTAACAATATATTTCTAGACAAGGAATTGATATGCATCAAGTGGTTCCAATCAACTCTTATAACCTAATGCATCAATCATAAAGGACTCAAGTAATATTTTGTAAAATACTGGGAGACTTAGAATGCTCCGGGGCTTGCCTTTCAGAAAGGAAGTGGGGCGGTGGTCAGGGCACTCCAGAAGCTCTTTCTAGGGTCTGCTCCTCACCTTCGGGAGCTGTGGCTTGAGGAATCTCCTGCTGGTCCCCTTCCTCTCCTTCGTTGAAGTCCAGCAATGTTATCTCCTCTGTCGATCCTATATGCATGAATATGGCATAAGATATTGTGAATGCATACATGTTGACAAGTATAGTATGATGATACATGATGAATGGATTCTTGTAAGCATTCTTAACAGCATGGTGTTAAAGAAATAACAAGTGCATCATGTTTTACTGAGTATGTGCATATCTCTTCTTGATCACTTAATCAAACACTTCAACAATTCCTTTACTACACCACAAAACAACAGCTACTTGTTTTACTCATAACTGAAGTTCTACTTATCTAAATGCTGTGATCTTGGACTTCTGGAAAGATTATAAAATTATCTACAACTTTCTTTTAATACTCTTACTGTGATTCAAGAGCTATATAAGGCAAACAAATCATTCAATCAAATATGTCTAGAAAGCAAACCTTTCGGACAGCAAACTTGTAATAGCTAGAACTCAAAAACCCTAAGTCCTATGACTATGAAAATTTAACACAAGGTAGATTAGTAAGTTATCTACAACTTTGTTATTAACAAGTTTTACAGCAGAGACCATTATCCGTATGAAATCATCCACACAATCAAAACTATACATGCAGCCTTGTATTTGAAAGATAAAGCGATAATTAGTTATTTGTATACAATCAATGGCTTCTAAGCCTTACCATTGACATCAACAGTTACTATGCATCATAAGAACCATAGAAAACATCATGCTTAATCACAATCTAATTATTTAAAAGCCCTTATTAATTTAATTAAATAATTCGGGTAAATAATAAACATATACTAAATGTACATCATAAATTCTCAGAAATTTACAGTAGCTTACTAGTGCTACCAATAGACTACTGTAAAAGTTTTATGCCATTTTACCAAGTAAAACATCCTATGCAAAAATGACAAGGCATAAATGCTTTAAATAGCATAAATAGGAAACCCTAGTGAAAAGTGTTAAGCAATATATTTTATATTTTTCTTAGCATCCATATGATACTAGGACAACCTTCAATAAATTTTATGAGTATTGGATTCATAAATAATTTATAAAATTCATACAAGGATCACCTAATTATAAAAGAAAAATCTACAACTAAAAATCTATTCATGCTCTGGCCCTCAAATTTTTACTAGAGCTTATACTTATCAAGAACAGCTCACCATATAAGTTTCATAATTTTGGAGCACATGAACTCTAGATATAAATTAAACAAGTTTACATACATTTAAAAACACATTTCAAGTTTCATTTAAATTCTTCCAGAAATTCTACTACAAAAGCTAATATTATATTTTTCATAAATACTACACTTCCTAAGGAACACTACAAAATTTGGTTCACAATATTTGGATCTCTATAGCTCCACTTCTCATTTTTCAAAGTTGCACATAAAACAGGAAATAAATGAACTATCCTAAAGCTCCATAGTCACTGTCAGCTGGGACCCGCTGGTCAGTGACCGCATGCGTCAATGAAATGAAATAGGGCAGCGGCGCTGCTCAACGCTTGCGCGGCCAGAGCTGATCGATGGCGAGCTTCACCGGCGACAGCAAGTGGACCTACGTGTTCTACAGAGCAATGCGCGTCTAATGACCTAGGTGGTGGCAGTGAAGGTGTGGCGGAGCATGCTCGTCGCCGGCCATGGCGGCACGACGGTGCTGCTCTGCGGTGCGCTGGTCATCACCGGCCATGGCAAAGTCAGGCGAGGCGCGCTATAGCATCACGGTGACCGTGCGAACATATCTAGACGACCTAGGTGGCTTGAGGCGGTCTAACGAAGCATGGCCACAGCGGCGGCCATGGCGGAGCTCCGGCAAGGACGTACCCACGGTGGCGCAATGCGGAAAGCAGCTTACCAAAGGCACGATGGTGGGCATGGTAAGGTGGGAAAGGTAGATCAGAGTGAGGCGGAGCTGTGAGTGCGACCGATTGGAGGCTGGGGCGGCGGTGAGCGTGGGTGGACTCGGTGGAGCGGCTGCGACGGCGATGGTGCGCAGTGAGCAAAGGAGCATGAGGAGGCGAGTGAGAGCAAATGGCCGGCTTGGTGGTGACTTAAACGCGTCGCTGGTGGCTTGCTGGCCGTCGATGCCTGACGAGCGAGCCCTACGCTGGCGTACGGCTTCCAGATGGTGCGCGTGGCCACCATTCTCCCCCACACAGTGGCCAGCACCTATTGCCGGTCGGCCACGACGGCCGGGCTGATTCAGTCATCAGCGCCCCTAAAAACTGCCTGACAGCGCGATTTCAAGCAGCAAAATCTCTTGGCCCGTAGTTTGTTAGTGCAAACAACCTAAACATAACTTGTAGACCTATGTACCAGCTCCAATTGCTCTTAAAGAATCATGTGCTAATTCTCAACCAATACCGAGTAATATCATCACCAATGTCGGGCTTGTCAAACTGTCAGTGCACATCACTTAAAAATTTTCTCTAAGTGTTGAAAACAGTGAATTGTTGAATCTTGTGAGCCTAATTCAAGTATGTTAGGAGCTAAATTAGTCTATGACCCAAAAATAAAAGTTGTTCCCCTTATCATATACTACAACTTTGCTTTAGTGTCCACCTCCATGCAAGGTCTCTATCATATAGTTCAAACTTGGTCAAACACATTACATTCTAAAGATGGCTTATACATGAACTATGACTTAGTGACCAATTTAGCCCTAGCCATGAATACCAAAGTTGTTCATAATGATATTCTAAACATGTTTAAGCTATTTATAAGGTCACACAATCATTTCATACATTAGTTACACATAAAGCTTCCCAGTTCAACACACATAGCATCACTTAAGTACTTGATTAGACAAAATGATCTTCATGAACATTGTTCCACTAGTCATCATAAGTGTAGCTAATATGTTTTAGTAACTCACATATCAACCATTTATATGTATTCACTCATGATCATATGCATATATACAAAGAAACATAAAATAACAAGCATGTTTCATATGTTTCAATCACATATTTCAATTATAAAAGCTTAATATGAATGCTTGATGCTCATGCTCATGCAATGCAAGTCAATTTATGCAAGGCTAACACCTAGGGTGTTATAGGGGAGGCAGAGCCAACCCGTAGGGGTCAAGCAAAGCGGAGCCTACGGCCTCGGTGTCGGGCGAGGCGGAGCCAACCCTCAGGGGTCGGGCGAGGCGGAGTTTGCGCACCTAGGGGTCGGTTGGAGTTGTAGTCGCACTCTTGACTGCTCAAATGAATCAATGTTGATGGTTATTAGCTTCTCCTCTTCGGGTACCCTAGTATTGATCCCCGACAGTAGCCCTCGAGCCTACGGAGGAGTAGAATACTCCTCCGGAGGTTTTTCCTAACGGGGGGACTCTGAGGGCCTTGGCCCTCTTCCAAGCTGAGATGCCAGTTGGCTGGCGTCGCACCCATTTCGGGCAAGAGCGGTGCTAGTGTGACTACGTCACCGGTCGATCTGGCACCACCCACGCTGGCACCCATGCCCTCGGTGGGATAGGTGGACATGGGGGCTCAAGGGACTCCTTCAGAGGTCATGGAATAGCCGGCGATGGCGGTGATACCGCTACCGATGACATGGCGAATGGGGCTATCGACTGTGGCGGGCGCGACGTAGCCGGTTAGGACCCCACTGACATAGGCGGAGGTGGTAGTGGCTGTGACAGGTAGGTCACAGCTGGGTGCTATCGTGGCAGTGCTTGAGGAACCAGTGCGACCCATGCCATCGGCGACCTAGGTGACAGCGTCTGGCATGGGACGGACCAAGGGGGACGTAGCCAAGGAGTCCCCGGAGGTCGTGGTGCTTAGAGAGGAGTCAGCGTCTGTATCGTGGACCCCTTCCATCACCGGAGGGAGTGTCCCGGTGGAGATGTCACGACGAGAAGGGTCGGCAGCGATCAGAGCTGGCGGGGAGCCATCCCTGACCCTGACGTCGGTGGGCAGTGACTCACCTATGTGGGGTGAGCCCCTCCTTCGGTGGGCGAGTCCAAAGGATCTAACGTGGACGCTCTTCACTCTCGACGACGACGCAGAGAGCATGGAGCTAGAAAGCCTCGACGTGGGGGTCGCATCCATGCTCAAAGCCCTGGACCACGCCGAGGTGCCTTGCGTGACATTGTTGTTCCCTCCGTCCGGGTATTCACTTGACCCTGCTTCTCGCCCTTTTCTTTCTCTATATATTTTTTGTATTCTGACCATCGTCTCCTTTCAGTCCCTTATCGCTCGCAGCCAAGGGAAGTCTCAGTTCCTTCGTGAGCAAAAGGAAACCTGGGACCGCCTCATCGAGGAGGCATGGCTACACGGGGAGGTGACCGCTCAGCTTGTTGCCATGCCAGCAGAGGGTGGCCTAGCTGACTCCCCTCGCTGAGGAGGTGAACAATCTTCGGTCACGGGTGGCCGAGGCCTGTCGACATGCTGACGAGGCCGAGAGGGTGTTCGAGGCCCTATCGGCAAGATTGCGGAAGGACGAGGAGGAGGCCACCAAGGTCAGGAAGGAGCGGGATGAGTTGCTCCAAAAGGACACCGAGACCCGCTAGCAGATCCTCGATCTTCTGGCCGAGGTTGAGAAGGTAAGGGAGCCAAAGTTGGGAGCCGAGGAGAAGCTTGCGGCCCTAGAGAAGAGGACGAGTCTAGATGCTGTGGCGACCGCCCGGCTACGGAGCGGGATGAGCTGCTCCAAACCGTAGAGAGGCTCCGCTTGGAGCGTGGCGTAGCTCACGAGGAGCGCGACTGAGCCCTCTGAGAGCGTGACCAGGCCTACCAAGAGCGTGATGGCGCACAGTAAGAGGTCATCTCCCTCTAGCCCGAGCTCAGAAATGCGATGACCTAGAAGCTAGAGGTCGAGAGCGTCTCTGTTGGGCTGGCCATGGACCTCACCAAGGTGATTAGGAATCTTTAGGCAAAGAGCGATGAGCTTGGTATCCTGAGCGCCACCCTCAGAGTTGTCTACGATGACCTTGAGGTGGTGCGGTCGGAGGGGACCAGCTCGCTCGTGGCCCGTGCCGTTGAGATCACAGCTCGGGTGTGCTAGCTTGAGAGGAATGCGCTTTGCGCTAGGGTCAACCAATCCTTCGTGATTGCTCATTCTCATTATGGGGACGGCATCGACCTAGAGACGATGAGCCACGGCTTCGCGCCTAGCTATGAAGCCCACGAGCTAGAGAAGATGGAGACAGCGGTGGCTCCCCTTTCGCAAGACCTAGCGGACATAATAGAGACCATAGTTCTCCACTAGAGGTGTTAGTTAGCCAGATAGGTTGGGCAATCATTCATGTAACAAGCGAGCATGCTCTGACCCCTCTGTACTATCCAAACAAACTTATCATTTTGCTTTGTTTGAACGAATTTGTTTTTCCTCCCTTTTTATTACTGAAAAGGGGTTCATGTGTTCCGACCCTTCTGTTTGTCAAGACCATAGGGCCTGAGGTGTAGGAGGGAAACTCTAATCACACTGCTAAGCATGAGTGCCATAGCCACTGGGGTGTAGGTTTCTCGTAGTCTGACCAGCCTTACTCAGTTGTTCATTTCCACAGACCTTGCCACTAGGTTTTTTAACATGAGGAAGGGGTCGAGTACGATGACCATTTTCAGAAAGGGTGTATATATGCCCTTATCAGCCCCCGAGTGAGACTAGATCCCTTGTCGTTGCTAGGGTAGGGTGTCACTGAAGATCAAGGAGAGGATAGCAAAACTAGTAGGAGAAAGCGTCTCTTGTTGTCGCACGTACCCCCTTCCTAGGATCTAAGCCATCGTTCTATGACCGTGCATTTGGTCTCCATGCAAATCCAACTTTCCTCGAGCCCTCACATGTAGCAGGGGTGTGGTCGAGTGTCGGCTCATCTTTGTGATCGTCGCCCTATCCGCGGTTTTCGAAATCGGAGGGGTTGAGCTAACGTCACTTGCCTCAATGGCTCGAGTGACACGCTAAGTGAGCTTGCTAATGGGCATGTTTGAGTGGAATCTAGGTCCGTTGTTTGTGATGGGGTCGGTATTCCACTGCTCCATAACCTGCCTCCCGGTAGATGCGTGAGCCATTCCGGAGGGTGACTCAGGTGGCCCAATGGCCTCCCCCCAATGGAGATTCTGTGGGCTTGGCTTAAGGTTAGGATCGAACGAGAAGGTTGAGATGACCCTGTCCGCTTCTAAGCGGGTCGAGCGAAGGTCACTAGGGCTCATCTATGTTTTCTCCCCTAGCTCTGTTCGACGCGAGGCGGCCTTAGGCCCTTCGCGGGTCGGCCTTCGAACCTCGGTCAGTTGGACTCCCAATTTAGGGTCAGGCGGCTCGAGCCCCCGAGCCCCATAGGGCTCGATAGGGGTTGGCCATGTTTCATGCATCACCTCGTCCTTGGTTTTTGCAACCGAAGGGGCTGAGCCAATGACACTTGCCTCGATGGCTCGAGTGTCGTGCTCGGTGAGCTCGCTAACAGGCATGTTCGAGTTGAATCTAGGTCTGTCATCCGCTGATGGTGTCGGCATAGCCCTCGTATGGCATTCCACAGCTCCTTAACCCATTCCCCGGTAGATGCCCGTGTCACTCCGAAGAGTGACTCAGGTGGCCCGCTAGCCTCCCCTTGATGGGGATTCTATGGGCTTGGCTCGAGGTTAGGATCGAACAAGAAAGGTCAAGGTGTCCCTGTTCGCTTCTGAGCAAGGTCGGACAAAGCCGCTGGGGCTCATCTCGGTTTTTCTCCCCTGACTCTATTTGATGCGAGGTGGCCTCGAGCCCTTTGCGGGTTGGCCTTCGAACCCCGGTCGGTTATCGCTCATATCGAATGAGATGACTACCGCTTCATGACGCAACACAAAGCATTGTGATGCAGCAATTGCATATGCAATGCTTGGATGTATGGGATGAATGTATGGATGAATGAATGTATGAATGAATGTATGAATGCATGCATGAGAATGGATGAATGAATGATCATGCAATGGAAAAGAAAAGTGGTGGTTGGTAAAGTTACCTCGATGGCTCGAGTGACGGGTTCAAGGAGCTCTTACTGGATATGTCCATGTGGGGTCTAGGTCCAACATTCGTGACAGAGCCAGCGTAACATGCATGAGGCATCCCACTTCTCCGTACCCGTCTCTCGGTAGTGGCCCGAGCCATCCGACCGACCTGGGCGACCCGTCAACCTCTCCTCGATGGAGATTTCGCCGGTGGGTCCCTCTAAATCTTTCCAGGGAAGGCAGAGGCTAAAGCTCGAGGTGCAGGGACAAAAACTCTGATCATGCTGGTGAGCGAAGACGCCATAGCCATCGGGGCATAGGTTTCTCGTAGTCCGACCAGCTTTACTCAGTGCTTATCTCTGCACACCTTGCCTCTAGTTTTTTAACATGAGGAGGGGTCGGGCATAGAGAATGTCTACCAAATAGACACTGTTGCAAGCCCCCGAGCGAGACCTGACCCCCTATCGTCGCTGGGGTCGGAGGCTCGATAGCGAAATTAATAAGAGAAATCGTGCGTAAATTAAGGGTCACCCATCTCTCGGCAGTGGCTTTGAGCCGTTCGATCAACTTGGGCACACGAATTACCTCGATGGTATGAGTGATGGGTTTGAGGAGCTCTTACCAGATATGATCGAGTAGAATTCGGGTCTGTTGTTCATGATGGGGTCGGCATAACCCGTGTAGGGCATCCTGCTGCTCTCTACTCGTTTCTCGGCAGGGGCTAAGCCATTCGATCGACTTGTATTACCCACTGAGACAGAACTTCCCTGCGGAGATATAGGATGAGAACATCCTGCCCAAAAGCTTAGTTAGGCAGATAAGCTAGGCGGCGAACTTGTAATAAATGGATAAGCTCTTAAATTTTGTTATAGCCAAATAGCTTTTTAGCCCTTCTCCCCTTTTTGTATAAAAAGGTTAGTGTATTCTAACCCTTTTCATCGTTAAGGTCGTAAAGCTCAGGGTGCGGGTGAGCAAATTCTAATCACACTGGTGAGCAAAGGCGCCATAGCCGCTGGGGCATAGGTTTCTCGTAGTCTGACCAGTTATACTCAGAGTTTGTTCCCGTAACCCTAGCTCCTAGGTCTTAATGTGAGAGGGGGTCGGGCACGAAGAATGTTCACCAGGCAGATAGACTCTTAAACGTGTACCGACTCTTTCCGTGGCTAAGGCCAAAAAGCCCAGGGTATAGAAAAAAAAACTCTGATCACGCTGGTGAGCAAAGGCACCATAGCCACCGAGGCATAGGTTTCTCATAGTCTGACCAGTTTTACTCAGTGTTTGTTTCCACGGACTTCGCTTCTGGGTCTTAATCATGAGAAAGGGTTAGACATAGAGACTGTCTACTAGATAGATATGCTCTTATTAGCCCCCGAATGAGGCCTGACCCTTTGCTACTGCTGGGGTCAGGCATCACCTAAAGATTAGAGAGTTGATAATGAAACTGATAAGAGAGAGTGTGCGTATATTAAGGGTAAAAGCGACGTAGCTGCCCGATGTTCTAGGCATTGACGAAGACTTTGTCGTCGATGATCTTGAGCTTCTAGGCACCTGGTCGGAGCACCTCCGCGATGACATACGGTACCTCCCATGGCGGAGAGAGCTTGTGGCAATCTTTGTTGCTCTAGACGAGGCGGAGCACCAGGTCTCCGATGTTGAAGCCCTGATCCCGCACTCGACGGCTGTGATACCGATGCAACGCCTGCTGGTACTTGGCCCATCACGGCCATGGGTTATATCGGGGGATGCCGGTCACCTCCCTGGTGTCAGAGCTTTGACCCAGGGCCATACGCTTGGACCTAGAGTGGTCGACGGCGGTATGGGTCTCTGTTGGGTGAGACAGAGCCCCAGCCTCGAGGTCGGGCGAGGCGGAGTTCCTCCCCAGAGGCCGGGCAAGGCGGGGTGCAAATCCAAGGCTCGAGCGAGGTGGAGCTCAAACCCAAGGGTTGGACGAGGCGGAGCCATCCCTTAGAGGTCGGGCGAGGCAGAGCCCGTGGCCTCGGTGTTGGGCGAGGTGGAGCCTGCCCTTAGGGGTCAGGGAGGCGAAGCCTATGGCCGTGGTGTCGGGCGAGGCAGAGCCACCCTCAGGGGTCAGGCGAGACGGAGCTCGTGGCCTCGGTGTCGGGCGAGGCGGAGCCAACCCTCCGGGGTCGGGCGAGGCAGAGCTCGTGGCCTCGGTGTCGGGTGAGGCGGAGCCAACCCTCAGGGGTCGGGCAAGGCGGAGCCCACGACCTCGGTGTCGGGCGAGGCAGAGCCAACCCTCAGGGTCGGGCGAGGCGGTGCCTACGGCCTCGGTGTCGGGCGAGGCGGAGCCCGTGGCCTCGGTGTCGGGCGAGGCGGAGCCCTTGGCCTTGGTGTCGGGTGAGGCGAAGCCAATCCTCAGGGGTCAGACGAGGCGGAGCCCGCGGCCTCGGTGTCGGGCGAGGCGGAGTTTGCGCACCTGGGGGTCGGTTGGAGCTGTAATCACGCTCCTAACTGCTCGGATGAATTAATATTGATGGTTATTAGCTCTTCCTCTTTGGGGTACCCTGACATTGGTCCCCGACAATTCCACATTCTCCTTTCCTTCTAGGATAGAGTCCGTATGTTTTACAAGAGTGCTCTCTCAACCATATGATGATGGGTTTGTATACTGTTAGAGGGTTAGCGGTGTCTTCTGTTTTTAGAGGGATGACAAAAGCTTTACCGTTAATTTTATTAGATAAAAAAAGAAAAATATATAAATATTGGAAAAACTGTCGGGTCCCAACTCTGCAACTAAGAGAGCCAGCTACCCACGGGTAACATGATATACAACTTAGCCTCTCAGTCGTGTTGTTTCTCGTTGTTTTTTTTTTTTTTGTTACAAGTGTTGTCCTTCATTTTGTTGTTGTATGTTTTTTCCATGTTGTTCTAGTCATTCGGCTGCGTCCCTACTACTAATTAGGGGTCGTGTCTTGTCTCGTAGCCAGCTGATACCGATGTATATCATCGTTCCAAAGCAAAGTAACTTGTCTTGGGTGTAAGATTTTTTGGTAGGAACCTACAATTTGACACTACATTTCACCTATGCGTTCCCGTATATAAAACCAATGGTTTTTATCAATGTTTGTTAGGGAGTGTTTGAATCCCGACCACAGCTAGCCACGTTGTAGTGAATAGTGACGCCATAGTTGTACTTGTGTTTGGTTGATGAGAAGATTTAGACAACCAATAAAACACGCTCCTTTCTCACCACAGAAAGCGGAGTTGGATTTGGGCGCCATATCTACGCTACCACCGCATCTAGGGCATGGCAGACTTAAAAATGCTAGAAGTATTTGTTCTACCATCAGCAATTTGGGAACTATTGTTTCAAAATGAAGGAGGAATTATATTAAAATTTGACACGGTACATCCCAAAATTATGCAAGAAAAAAATCTAAAATAAAAATATAATATTCTATCTATATTCTTCTATCATCGTATCTTCCTTAGTAGCTTTACTTATTCTAGAACAAAGTCTTATTGGGCACCAAAGCCAAAGTATAGTCCTTAGAGCAACCCAAGAGACTCTTTATATTATTGCTAATTTATAGGAATAGATATTTTAGTGAAAAAATACTCTCCAACAAGCTCTTTAATTTGATATCGAAATATATACATCTTCTATTCCAGATCTCTCGCTAGCCAAAGATAGAGAGCGAAGATAGCTCTCTAGAGTGCGCACAAGATATAGAAAAATTGTTGGAGGGTAAAAAAACATGGAAAGCAATTTTTTACTCAAAAATAACTCCAAATGATAAACTAGAGAGTAAATTTAAGAAATGCCCTTGAAGATGCTCTTATGCTGGATTCAATGATCAGTCCTAAAACATTGGACATGTCGCAAGATTCAACGTTTCGGAACCAATTCAAAACACATCTGAAAATAATGAAAGAACATCGGCAGTTGCATTGCAATCCGTCACCTCTAACCCTTGATTGGCTATGTATACTTGATTTCCTCTTCGTGACCATCTGACCATTGTCGATCAGATCAATGACCCGGTTTCCATAACTTGTAATTTGGGAACTATGCTGGCTTTGTTGCTTGTTTTACACACGGTTACACCATGAACTCGAGTTATAGGGTCAGAGTTTAGTGTGGTATCCCTATGCTCCGTGCTATTCACTTCTTTGTACTGCTGAATTGCTCCATACATTGATGAGTTCACTAGCGGAACCCCGCACGTTGCCGCGGGCGCTATTACAGCAATATAAGCGACCATAGCAAATAATTTTTTTCCAGAGATCAGAGTTGGATAAGAAATTTGTGCGTTAGCTAAATATGGGTAACATATAGGGGGGCATTCCTTGTGTGCCATTAAAAAATATCGTAATGCCTTATGTGCCTCTGAAAAAGTTCAGCGGTCTTCAGCGCCACTGCTCTAACTTTTTTGTGCCCTCCATGTCACTGCCGTCAGTTTGGACAATAACGCCGTCAAACTGCAGGTATGAAAAGATGAAAATACCCTTAAGTCTAAATATGTCATTAATTTTTTGAGCATCTTAACGACTTCAAATAAAAAAACTCAAAACTAAAAAGTTGTAGATCTCGTCGAGGTCTATAATTTTCATATAAAAATTATCTTTATTTAATGCCTGCCAAGGCGGCGAGCGTCTAGGCGTACGTATGAACACGTACCAGCAGCCATGGCACGGGTCACGTACGTACCAGCGGCAACGTACCAAGCAGCACGGGTCACGTGCGTACGAGCGGCACGGCAAAACATCAGGAGGGCAAAAAGTTCATTGAGGTGACAAATACATGGAGGAATGCTACAAAAGGAAGAAAATACACATAATATCAAGAAAATCAAGAGTCCAATGTTTGGAGGGCTATTTTTACGAAGTCTATGTTTGTTGTCCCGAAACTGCGAAGCGCAACTATTGAAGTCCCAAATATGCAATTTTCTCGTGAAAGTTTATCAAAATACTCGACTATGGAGCATATAGCTGAATTTACTACTACACAAAATCCTCAACAATCCTGTCAGGCATAAACAGAGGTCATGCACAATTAAGTTGATAATAATGCAGTCAACCATGATGTAATCACAAGCTATTGATCAGTTGCTCTACCAATACATGAAAGTCCTCCACAACGTCCATGACTGAAGGATTCCTCAAACCTAGGAAGCCTATGTTAGTGCGGCCAGCTGCAGGTAGGCCTGTTCATTTTGTGCCTGTTAAATGTGCTTGCGATTTCTTATTAATCAGCCATTGCACCTAAAGTTTTAATTTTTTCGTTTCAGGGGGAACATCAAGGGTTTTTAGACTGTTTGAATGAAGCTGGAATCAGTATTAGCTGCACCAGAGAACCAGAGGAAACCGAGTAGCATTTAGTAAACCATCACAGCACAGAGGCATGTCGTCGAACACATAGGATGCAATAAAGGAATAGCCATGGAGTATGAAACGTACCTTGCTCCATGTCCATGGTGTTGTGGTGGTAGGTCCGTGGGGACGTAAAGGCTACGCCTGTGCAGATGGGGACGCTGCTCGGGGGAGGCAGTGGCAGCGTTCGTCGGCGAGGAGAGCGAGGAAGAGGCCGGCGGGGGCGATGAGGGGAGCGGGCAAAGGCATAGGTCCCGTTCTGTCCTGCCCCCTCTTCTCCCTCTTGTCCAAAAAAAATAAAAATGAAAGAGGAAAGCAAGGTCCATGGAGAAGGCGGCAACACCCCATCGAGGTTCAATCCTAGATCCAGACGGAGAAGAAGAAGGGGACACGTACCTCGACGCCGTCGATGTATTCGAAGACAACGGCGAGGTAGACGTACGCGGCCACCAGGCTTGGGTAGAGACGAAGACGGAGGGTGCGCGGTGACACTCGACGTGCAGGCGTGGTTCCGTCCCGTCCGCGCGACAGCAGGCAAGCAGGCGCGGTGGCGTGCCACTCCTCCTCGGTTGCCGCGGCATCTGGCGCGACATCAGGCGTGACTCCCTCACCGGCGGCGGCAGCGTCGTAGGAGGTGAGGGGCGAGCGGATGAGGACGGGCACATGGGAGGCGAGGCGTGGAGGCCCCGTTCGGCTTATCTTATATCGTTCGGTTTTTTTTTCCAGCCGGAACCATGTTTTTCTCTCGCAATATTTCAACCAGAACAGTGTTTTTCAGTCACTTCCAGCTAAGTTTCAGCAAGCCGAAACGGCCATCGCGGAGCATCCGATGCGGTGGAAGGATAAGGCCGTCACCGCAACCCTGCGATGGGAACAGTAGAACAGTAGCAAACGTGGAACCGTTGGATGGACGGATCACACGGCCAAGCCTGGGACCTGGCACTGTAGTACTGTGGCATCTCTGGATCTACTTAGGGCCTGTTTGTTTCTGCTCATAGCGCGTTGGCGATCGAGATGCGCGGAAAACGCCGCCGAATGGTCTGCGGTGCTCACGCGTTTCGTAGCAGAAAATGAACGTGGCTCAGCGATTCCCAAAATGCGGCCTCGGAGCCACGTTCGCTCAAACGCGAATGCGCAATACGGCGTCACAGAAACAAACAGGCCCTTAGACGGATCGCACGACCAAGACTGGGACCGGGCACTGTATGACTGTGGCGTCTCAGGATCTACTTATTTAAATTAAACTAGATAAGTGTCTGTGCGTTGTAACGAGTGCAACATAAATTGAACGAGATGTTTTTTAGCCAAGTCAAAATCAAGAATATGGCCCTGTTCACTTATCTTATAATCCGTCTTTTTCAGCTTATTTTTTCAGTCGAAACAGTATTTTTCTCTCACAATAAACCAGCCGGAACAATGTTTCGGCTTGTTTTTTTAGCGAAGCGAACGTGACCTATATCAATTCAATTTTTCACGTGTATTATACTATGATAATGTCTAGAAACACATTCATTATCGTAATGAATCTGAAATAAAAGTTAGGCTTGGAGCTTGTTGTCTGAAAGTTACGACAAACATCAGTTGTCTCAAAGGCTGAAAATTTATTGAAGGGCATCGAATTAAATTTATCCATGCTCTGCCTTGCCAAAACATGTATACTCGGACTTACAATATCCTAGTCCACATGAGGCATGGCAATAATTCATTTTTTGGGAAAAAAATATTTGTTGTCAATACGCAACGCGAAGGACGACGAACGAGATTTGGATCACGATCATGATCATTGCGTGGTGATATTCCAATAAATTTCTTTCTCTTCCCATAATTCTCTTTTCGTTTTATTATATTTTATTTACTTGCCTTCCAGTGTCTTCATGCGGTGATTATTTGCTTGCCGGATATGGATCGTATGAGATGCAGTAATTATTTGTCTGTCGGATATGGATCGCATGAGTGTTTTGGTCCTACCGGGTAGATGTTGATAATCCGTATTCTTTAGTTGTATAAGAGATAAGAGATAAAGATTAAATAAATAAATTAAATTTATTATTATTATTATTATTGTTGTTATTATTATTGTTGTTATTATTGTTCTTATTGTTATTGTTATTATTATTGTTATTATTATTGTTGTTATTGTTATTGTTATTATTATTGTTATTATTATTGTTATTATTATTGTTGTTATTGTTATTGTTATTATTGTTGTTATTGTTATTATTCTTATTCTTATTATTATTATTATTATTATTATAATCGTCGTCGTCAAGTATGGGACCTGGCACTGTAGGGCTGTGGCGTCTCAAGGTCTACTTATTATATTATAGATCTTATATATGATACGATGATATGATAAGATGATGATTATCTTAATCGATGATGATGGCCAGAGACTCATTTGCCTTTGCACCAATGTATAGTAGAGAGTCAAATCACCTCGAGTTTGATCAAGATTATATAAATAAGTGTCATTATTTATTATATCACTAAGTATAGTTGGATACGTCATGCAATGTTCACAATATACCTATTTAGTGTTACAGGCAAAAATACGCGTGCGTTGGAACGGGATTTAGGATCTATATAAGTCAATGATTTGTGGCTCAAAAATTCAACGATCATGTCATTACGTTCCAGCATCTTGCAACCAGACTTCATATGGTGCCTTGAGCCCTTGACCCACGTTTTTCTAACACATTGAACATGAGAAGCTCATAGATTAATTATTATGTCATGTTTCTCAATTGATTCTTGAGATTGTATCTCGGTCACACTGCTTTAACTCATTCAGGCTTAAAAAATAGAGAGAATTCCTTATTTGACACTGAAGAAATGACCCGTTTCTTTCTTGGCCCTCAAAAAATTTGCCTTCAGGCCTGGTGCAATGGTGAGAGCTGTCTCACTGAGTCACCAGGTAGTGGGTTCGAAGCAGCCTCTCCGTAGATTTTGCGGGGGGAAGGCTTGCCTCGGTTTTTCCCTTCCCCAGACCCCACTCATGTGGGAGCCTCCGGCACTGGGTCTGTCCTTTTTGTCCTTTCTTGGCCCTCAAAAAATTTTCGTTCCCTATTTGACACCGAGTTCAACTTTCGTTCCTTCCGTGACACTCCGTCGCGTTTTCCATCCGGCCACCGTTAACTGCGCTGTGAAAAGGCGATTTTGCCCCTGTGGGCCCCACCACCCTTCTCCTCTCCTCCTCCAGGCAGTCGCCTCGCTCCCTCCGTCTCCCCGCAGTCGCGCAGACACGCCCGTCCGTCCCGATGGCGCCCTCCACTCTCTCCCTCTCTCCACTCTCTCTCCCTCCCTCCCTCCAACTCTCCATTCCGAGCCCCTCTCCCTCCCGAGCACGGCGGTGGTCCTCCCTTCCCATGGCGCGGCGGCGCTCCTCCCTTCCCTAGGCGCGGCGGCGCCCCTCCCTTCCCTAGGCGCGGTGGCGCCCCTCCCTTCTGTGCTCCTCCCTCTCCTCGATGGCGACCGGCGGTAGACTAGAAGCGGCGACGACGGTGGCGTGGTGGAGCAGGCGGTCGCGACGACGGCGGTGGAGTCCGGCAAGATCCGGCCTCGGGGCGTGCGGATCCAGCCTCGGGGCTCACGGATCCAGCATCAGGGCGCGCGGATCCGGCCTCGGGCGACCGACGGTGGACTAGAAGCGGCGACGACGGTGGCGCGGTGGAGCAGGCGGCCGCGACGATGACGGTGGAGTCCGGCGAGATCTGGCCTCGGGGCTCGCGGATCTGACCTCGGGGCGTGCGAATCCACCCACGGATCTGGCGAGCTCGCCGGCGGCAAATCGAGGGCGGGCACGAGCGCGGCTGGATCTGTTGGTGGGGAAGCTGGATTCGGCTCGACGATGGAGGATGCACCCCGGCGGCGGATCTAGCGAGCGTCGACGGCTGCCCGTGGATGGGCTCGGTGGGCCCATGGGTGGCGGGGACGGCCGGCGGCCTTCTCAGGTGGTGCGGCCACGGACTGGGGGAGGACACGGCGGCCTAGAGGAGAGGAGGGAGAAGGGTGGTGGGGCCCATAGGGGCAAAATTGTCTTTTCACAGCGCAGTTAACGGTGGCCGGATGGAAAACGCGACGGAGTGTCACGGAAGGAACAAAAGTTGAACTCGGTGTCAAATAGGGAACAAAAATTTTTCGAGGGCCAAGAAAGGAACGGATCATTTTTTCAGTGTCAAATAAGGAATTCTCTCTAAAAAATATTGGATCATCAAAATGATTCTTACTTGAATGTTTTTCTTGGGATTATTAACATTTTAACATAATTATGGTTGTCACCTCCTTAGATAGCAGCTTTAGAATTGTCACGATATTTTCACCCGCAGATAGAAAACGTCAACAAATTTACCATATTTGCTCATGTGCCACACCACGCACGCATGGCACGATGGTGCTGAGTTGTCAACCACATGCAAAAAGACCATCATGCCTCCTCTTCTTTCTTTCGCCTAGGCTGCAGATTAAAGGATGGATGGCTCAGGATAGCTGACGACTGAGATATGTATATTTGTATTTTTAAGACATTTACTCCTTAGTTTTCGAAGGGGAAAAGAACATATATGACGTCATCAAGACATCATGCTTCAATAGCAGATCACGGCCCCGGCTCAGGCTCCCTCGGACTTGAAGGCCTTCCAGCAGTTGCCCTCGACGGAGGATCGTGTCCAAGCAGACGGACAAGATGAGCCTTGCCGCCGTCGTGATTATGATTGGCTTCCTACGCCTCGCTGCTGCGGCGCACCGCCCTCTAGCCGCCGCGGTGCTCCATGCCCTCGACGTTAATCACACCCTCCATTGTATCACGCGCCGCTAGCGTTGCCACTTCCGAAAATGCCATGACACGCGTGGGCACGCGGCCACCGTCTACGTTGAAGACCCAGGCATCACGGCCGTCGACGCCGAGCGACGCGCGGGCGTAGGCCGCAAAATCCCACGCCACGAGGTCGATGATGAGCGGGCCATGAGCAGGCAAAGCGCACGACCGGCGGCTTTGGGCTCTATGAGACCCCACTAAATGGGCCAAGTTGGGCCGGTCTGGTGGGCTAGACGATGATGCGAGTACTGTAGCATCGCGGAACGCTGTAGCTACGGGAATTTAGTCCCACATCGAAACTAGAGGTAGTGCTGAACCAGTTTAAAAGCCTGGACCTAGGAGGCTATTAACTCTGGATCGATCCTTTTGCGCGAAGCGAGGACGAAAGCGTAAGAGAGTTAATTAGCAGGTGTGGTCCATTCAACGTGTAGAGTGGATCTTAGCCGTCATCTCGGGTCGGGGTGTTACAAATGGTATTCAGAGCCAACTCTCGCGGTTTCACGGATATATGGCTCGGGAGCTCAGACAGATTGCGCATGGCTCTGCAAGAGCATGGCACTTGGGCCGAGGAGCTAGGAATATGGACGTGGGCAAAGACAGTCGATCTTGGACATTTGTCTCGTTTGGATAGGTTGGTTCGGCCCTTGACTAGGACATCGAGTCCTCAAGGGTGGGTGTATGCGAGACCCCACTAAATGGGCCAAGTTGGGCCGGTCTGGTGGGCTGTGCGGTGATGCGAGTACTGTAGCATCACGGAACGCTGTAGCTACGGGAATTTAGTCCCACATCGAAACTAGAGGTAGTGCCAAACCAGCTTAAAAGCCTAGACCTGGGAGACTATTAACTCTGGATCGATCCTTTTGCGCGAAGCGAGGACGAAAGCGCAAGAGAGTTAATTAGCAGGTGTGGTCCATTCAACGTGTAGAGTGGATCTTAGCTGTCATCTCGGGTCGGGGTGTTATAGGCTTGTCCTTGGCCTGCGTCAATGGGAGCTCGATGCCAGCGCCCGGGAGGCACACCTCCAACACAGTGGAGTTGGTGACATCGTCGACTCGCTCCACCCGAGGTCATAGCAGGGGACCTATAGTGGGGCCACAATGTCCTAGAGCGTGGCGTCCCCGAACACCCGACGCAGTGGCGAGGACCTCTCCCTGCGATGGAATAGTGTGGCCCACCTGCTCCATAGCTTGCCACCGGTGCTGGCACCGCCACACCCACCGTGCCTCTCGAGGATGGCTGCCACAAACGCCAGTGTGTCAGCAATATGCCCGCCAGTTGTCGCCCCTTAGGAGCAGCATTATGGCCAACACGCCCCCGGGGTCGGCGCCCGCCGTGGCATCGAAGAAGTGGCCCACACGCGCGTCGGGGTCCCCCGCGGGCGCCCGCAGCATGGCCTCCAGCCTCGTTCTGAATTTTTTATATTTTAGCCCTTTTTTGAAAGTTTCTCACAAATTGACCCCTGGAGGAAAGATTTTAGAAAATAGACCCTTAGCTCGGCGCCATTGATGTTGGCGCCGAGCTAACACGTCGCGGCGCCAGCGTCCCTGGCGTTGAGCTCCTAGGCTCGGTAGGTGACATGACAGGGAGCTCGGCGCCATAGATCTTGGTGCCAAGCTCGATGCCAGAGTGGCTAGTGTCGAGCCTTTATTACCTATGGGCCCCTCGCCTCTCTTCCTCTCTTCCTCTCCCTCTCTCACCCTAGCAGAGCAGAGCCGAGCTTCACCGCCACCGCCGCCCGCGCCTGTGCCTCCACTGGCGACCATTGCCCGTGCCACATCGCACCCGCGCCCTTGCCCACGCCGCGCCCGTGCCACCGCCACCGCCGCGCTACCATGCCTGCTCCTGCGCTTGCGTCGCGCCCACCGAGCGCCACCGCGCCCGCCCCAAGGCCATGCCACCATGGATGGCCCATGCCCCGTGGCCACGCCCCCCCCCCCCCCCCCCCCGCACCGTGTCGTTGCCCGCGGCTGGCCGCCCGCGCCACGCCGTCACCGTCGCACCACGGCCAGCGCCCCTCCACCCACGCCCCGGTCCCCTCACCGGTTCATGTGCCCATGCCACACCCTCTCCTCACCTTGGCCTCGCCCCACCTTGCCGCCCTCTACCGCCGGCCTCGATCACGGTCGCCGTGCCTCCTGCGCCCGTCGAGCCGGACTCGCCGTGTGGAGCTCGAGGCATTCTGCGCCCACCGCACGCCACCGCTATCGTCGTCCACGCCACCATCGACCCCACCACCTGCAGCGGCCAGCCATGCCACCGCTAGCCCGGATCGTCAGCCTAACCCATGCCCATCGTCCGCTGCGACTCCATCGACGTCCACGGATCAGTCGTTGGAAAGGTAAAAATTATAAATATGCAATGTACCTACTTAGTTGGCATTTGTTATTTACTAGTTAATGTGATGACTGAGGTAGTTGATTTAGTTGGTGATCTAGTGAGATATATATATATATATATATAGATAGATAGAAACATAGATATGTAGTTACATATTTAGTTAACTAAATATGATTTAGCTATTTAGTGAGTACACTGTATATATATACGTAGTTATTATCTTATTTACTTAGTTTATAGTTAGAAAGTACTTGTTAGGTACTATCTATAGTCTAATTTGGACTAAAGGGCATATGTTCTGTTACGTGTTTGAACTAGATGGACAACCTAGTGACCATATATCATGGAGGCACCGTTGAAAGCGATCGCTATGGATATATTGAGTTTGTTGACATACAAAGCGTGCCTGTGCTATTCAATGATAGGCCTTCATTTAGTGAGATGGTTGCAAGGGCTTGGGAGGAGCTGCATTGCCTTGGAGATAATCGCATTGCAGTTGATGGTGTACTGCACCTAGGTTCTCCTCCCAACATCTTTAGGCTAATAATCTCAATTGGTTGTGTGGATCAGTGGGAGAACTATGTGAGATCAGCTATGAAGAGCCAGCTGCAATGTTTGGACATGGTTATGTGTCGGGTGTTAGTTGATCCCATCCCTCATGGGTTTACCCCAGCAATGGATCATCAGGCACACATCGACCCTCCCATTTCGAAACCTTATCTGCATGTGGAGATTGCACCTACGGTTCCTGATGCTCAATCTGCCCCCAATGCGGTAGTTGGAGATGGTTGTCAGACTCATGTTTCCATGGCAGATCCTCCTTATGAGATCCCTTTGACATAGAATCATCCGAGTAAGTGTCTTAACCGCATGGTTTTTGGGAGCTTACCCTGTTTCTTACATATATTTCTTTCATTTTTTCCTCATTTCTCTATTAATATTGTAGGAGACATTCTTGAGAATATGGATGTGCCCCCTGTTGCTGTGCAAGTACACTTTGGAGATGGATTCCATGGCTCCAATAGTGTTGAAATTATGCATGATTTGGAGCCATATGAGATGGCTAGGGCTCTTGATTCTGATGATGATCGCCCTATTGGAGAGCTGACGGAGAGTGATGTTAAGATGATGAGGCGTATCTTTTCTGGTCACCGTGATCCTAGAGTTCACGAGTTTAGTGGTCTTGCTCATTTTGATCAGACGTTTGTAGAAGGACATGATGATAAGCTCCTAGAAGCTCCTAAGGCCGGTCCTAACATGGTAATTGAGAATGGGAGGATGTTTAATGACCTCCCTGCTTTGAAGAGGTGGTTGCAGGCTTTTGCAGTGATACGAAAGAGACCTTACAAGGTATTGCATTCATATGCAGAGCGCCGTTACACAGTTACGTGTGACAAGAAATGCTGCCCATGGAGGGTTTGTGCAAGAAAGCAATAGGTAACCGGAAAATGGAAGATCACAAAAGTTATTGGGCCACACAATTGTGCTGACCATGAGCTGACACTGAGGCATCGGTAATTGACATCTACCCTCATTGCTAAGCGGTTGATGGGAATTTTGTAGGGAGAACCCAACATGAAGGTGAGGACAATTATCAGGACCGTTGAGGCATTGTATGGAGGTTATGTGATAACTTATGGTAAAGCATGGAGGGCTAAGCAGCGAGCGTGGAAGATGATATATGGGGACTGGGAGGATGGGTATGAGCAGCTGCCAGTTCTTTTCAATGCAATCAAAGCGGTGAATCCAGGCATGCATTATGAGTATATCCCAAAACCAAATGCATGGAAGGATGGGAGGTAGATATTCTTCCATGCTTTCTGGTGCTTCCCTCAGTGTGTCGAGGCCTTTAGGCACTGTCATTCTATCTTCTCCATTGATGGTACGTTCTTGATTGGCAAATACCAGGGCACACTTCTTATAGCCATATCCTATGACGCGAACAACAAGTTGGTTCCTTTGGCATTTGCTTTGGTTGAGAAGGAGAACAATGATAGTTGGGGATGGTTCTTGAGGCTAGTCCAGATATACATGGTTGGGCCTGGTAGGGAGGTTGGCGTAATATCTAATAGGCACCATGGCATACTTAATGCCATACGAGTGCAGATAGAGGGGTATGCACCTTTGCACCATCGTTGGTATACTCGGCACCTTGCCGAGAATCTACTCCGGAAGGATGGTGTGAAGGGTAACTTTGATCTGTTCTAGGAGGCTGCTCGACAGCTTGAGGACAAGTACTTTTAGGAAAAGTTGGAGCAGGTCAGAACCGCATTAAATGCAGAAGGTAGACAATGGCTCACAGGTTTGATGAGGGATTTGGAGAAATAGACGAGAGCTCACAATGTCGATGGATGGAGGTATGAGTTTTAGTGCAGCAACATGGTAGAGTCATTCAATAAGTTGCTATTGGGGATACGTGGTATGCCCGTGAATGCAATCGTTCAAATCACCTTCTATAAGCTTGTTGCCTGGTTCAACGATAGACGCGCCCATGCATTACTAAAAGTGCATCTAGCCCTTTAGTGGGTTTTGGATGATTGAATGACAACATGATTAAAGATCTAACCCGTTTGCTAAGTGTGAACAGGTAATAGGTTATCTCACAGATACTTAATGAAAAGCCAAAATGATGTGTTGTTGTATAAACAATCTAGTTCAAGCATAAGACAACAATGCAAATGAAACTCATACAAAGGCTTATCTATTGTGGGATTCCATGTACTATGTGAAAGCAAGCTCGTTAGGATTAATTAATGAGACATGAGGGATTGCATATGGAATGGTCTCTTAAGTGAAGCTTGCTAAATTGAAATGAAAAAGATGACAATACATGAATGGATGATTCAACACAAGATGTGACTTGATGGCTTGAGATGGTGAAGATAGCAAGGAAAGGCTTCGAGGTACTAAGCAAGGGTGAAGGGCAAGCGATGGCTTGGCGGCCGAAGAACCTAGCTAGGGTGAAGAAGGAAGTACTTGCATTTAGTTGAGGTACTAATCAAGCTATGATGGCCATGTTTATGTGGAGGATCAAATCACTATTGGAATGTTTGATGGAAGTGACTTGATACATTTTGGAGTTATTCATATTTGATGAATGGAATCAAGTCACGTGCTCAAGATGGCTATGCTCAAGTGACAAGATCAATATTGACATGTTGGCACCCTCACTTGATGAAGATTAAAAGACACGGCATCAATTTTCAAGAAGATCAACTCAAAAGGTTTAATTTTGTATCTTTTGATCTTGAGTTAATAGGTATGCCGTACTATTAAGAGGGATGCAAGTTTCGGTGGTATGAGGAAGATAGAGTGCTCAAGCATAATAATTAAATTCAAAGAGAGACACTCTAGCACTTCACGAGCACATAGAATAATTTTTCTGTGACTGTCGGTGTCGGAAGTCCCGACGTAAGCCAGAACTCCTGACAGTCGGAAGTCTTGACTCTTGCCGAAAGCGCTGACTCCCAGTCACAGCCTGCGCGGTGACTGTGGACGTCGGAAGTCCCGACGTGAGTTGGAACTCCCGACAGTCGGAAGTCCCGACCCAAGCCGGGAGTCCCGGCATCGATGGTTCTACTGACCTATTGTCTGTGCCCGTCGGAAGTCCCGACGATCGTCGGAAGTCCCGACCATCGGAAGTCCCGACGTTTGTCGGGAGTTCCGACACTGACTTGACCCAGGCCAGGAGTCCCGGCATCAGTGGTGCTGACTGTTTGTTCAACTGTGCACGTCGGAAGTCCCGACGAGCGTCGGAAGTTCCAACACTGACTTGCACCCATGGACTTTTGACCTCGTGTGAACAGTGTTTTCTTCATACGTCGGAAGTCTCGAGATCTGCGTCAGAACTCCCGACGTAGATCTGAATGGTTAGATTTTGCCTTGGGGTATAAATACCCGTCTCCTCCATTCTAACCGTTGCCCACTCATTTCATTGCGTCAAACACTCGGCCAAAACAGCCCCCAAGCATTCTAGGCTCCCCTCTCTTCACTCCTTTACTTCCAACTTTGATTCCCAAAGGGTTTGAGTGATTGGAGAGTGGATTGAGTGAGAAAAACACTTTGAGCAAGTTTGAGCACTTGATTTCTTCGTCAAGCCGGTTTGATTTGCATTTGTTACTCTTGGGGATTTTCCCCTAGCCGGCTAGGCATCGCCCAAGCGCTTCCATCTTGTGGAAGAGCCTTGGGAAGTTTGTATTACCCTTGTTTTCTAGTGAAGAAACTCAAGTGACCTTTGTGGTATCCTTGAGTGAGGAAAGGAGGTGGAAAAGACTCCGACCTAAGTGGTCACCTCAACAACGAGGACGTAGGAGCTCCTTTGTGGGGCTGCCGAACCTCGGGATAAATTCTTGTCTCCCACGTGCTTGTTGTTGTTGTGATTTGCTCGAAATTATATGTATTTGGTTGTCTTCCTCTCTCTAGCTATTCATTAGGGTTTGGGCCTCGATTTACGGAGTGGTGGCTTATCAACGTCAAGAGAGTGACCCAACACCTTACCTTACCACTAGGAAGTGGGTTTGTAAGTTATCGGCATCACAAAGTTCATTTTAGCACTTGCAGTTCATTTCCCATAGGGGTCGGAAGTGCTGACAGTTTGCGTCGGAAGTTCTGACCCAAACTGTCGGGACTTCTGACACGTCGGAACTTCCGACCCAAACGTCGGGACTTCCGACATTAACTGACTAGTGCATTTTGATTTAACTCTTTGGTTGTAGCTATTTGGCTCCCTAGGTTTATCTAGTATCTTTATATACTTTGTGGCTAACTTGTGAGGGGTGGTATTATTCTGATTTGGAGTTTCCATTTTGGAAACTCCTTTTACTAATCGTTTCCGCTTTTAAAGGTGTTGATTTTTCAGAAACGCCTATTCACCCCCCCTCTAGGCGGCATCCTAGGTCCTTTCCATTGGTATCAAAGCGAGGTTCTCACCTAAAGCTTCACCGCTGTGAGAAAAGGATGTCGACGCCTATCGAGTTGGAGCTGGTGCTTCTCCAAAATGATGGTTCAAACTTTCTACCTTGGTCAATTCATGTACTCAATGCTTTTAGAGATATTAGTCCTCTTGTTGAGCATATTGTGTTTGCAAGCATACCTCTTCCTATAGTTGATTGGAGCAACTATAAGAATTTATCAAAAGAGGAAGAGATATGCGTGCAACTCAATGCTCAAGCTATTAATATCATTTTGAGTACATTGAGTGTAGAGGTTCAAGATGAGGCAATATTCAATGGACAACCACCTCCTGAGAGTGCTCATCTCATTTGGACCAAACTCGTTGAGTTATATAGAAAATCCAAATGCGATGATGCACTTGAGGTCGAGTCAATGGAAAATATGTCCATTATGTCTTCATGTAGCGAAGAAGCCTCACAAGACCTCAAGAGCACCGAGCCGGAGCAAGAGGAGCAAGCCGAGGCGACTGCGCTGTCTGCAAGCACATGCCGGACGTGTCCGGTATCCCTACCAGACGTGTCCGGTATGGCCAAGGTAGCCGGACAGCAGGCAGTCTGTGACGATGAGGCTCAAGCCCGGTGGCGGCTAAGTGATGAGTCAACCTCAGTATCTCATGATACTCATCACTTGTGTCTCATGGCCAAGAAAAGCAAGAAGAAGGCTAGCAAGAAAGATCAAGCCAAGGAGATAGCACGAGTAGATGATCAAGAAGAGAGTGATATTGAAATTGAAGATAGCTACACTCTTGATCATTTAAGCAACAAAGACAAGCTCATTCTCATGAAGCTAGTTGAGAAGAATGATGAGCTAGAGGAAGAGAATGAGAAACAAGAGCAATCACTTCAAAATCAAGAAAAGTTTCTCATCTCCAAATTGCAAGAGCTAAAGACCATAAATGAGAGGTATGAAAAATTATCAATTGAGCATGCTTTAGTTACTAACTCCTCTTCTAGTGTTTCACAACTAGAGAAGGAAAACTTTGAGCTCAAGGCAAAATTAGATGAACTCTCAAGCAAATATAATGTGCTACAAGCAAACTATGTTCATCTCAAGTGCTCTCATGAAGAATTAGTAGAATCAAGCATCATGCTTGAGGTGGCTCATGAGGTTGTGATTACAACGGTAAAATCATCTCAACCTCCCACTCACACACTCACTTGTACACAATCTAAATTGAATATTTCTTGTACTAATGAGTGTGCTTCTCAAGCAAGCCAATCTTCGATTGAGCAAAAATTTATAGAAAATATAGAGCTTAAGGAAGAAGTGGAAAGGCTAAGAAATGATGTGATTCGATTGAAGGGTAAGGAGAGAGCACAACCTTCTCAAGATAACCGTGTTAACATGGTGAAGAAGCTTGAGAAGGGTTCTGAAAGGATCTAACAATGCCTAGAGGGGGGGTGAATAGGCGTATCTAAAATTTACTGCAAATGCTAAGTTCAAATCTATCAGCCACTGTCGGAAGTCCCGACGTTTGGGTCGGAACTCCCGACGTTGTCAGAAGTTCCGGCGCAAACGTCAGCAGTTCCGACGCCTACGTGAACTACAAAAGCAATGCCAAATTTAACTTTGCGGATAAATAAACTTACAACCTCACTTCCTAGTGGTTTGGTAAAGATGTTGGGTCACTCCCTTGACGCCGTAAAGCCTCCTCACCGTAGATCGAGTCCAAACCCTAAAATGGAGATTTTGGAGACAAAGAGACAAACACATACAAGTAATCTCAAGCAATCACAACAACAACAAGCACGCGGGACACAAGGATTTATCCCGAGGTTCGGCAACCCCACAAAGGAGCTCCTACGTCCTCGTTGTTGAGGTGACCACTAAGGTCGGAGTCTTTTCCACCTCCTTGCCTCTCTCAAAGCGACCACAAAGGTCACTTGAGCTTTCCACTAAGAAATCGAAGGGTGATACAAACTTCCCAAGGCTCTTCCACAAGATGGAAGCTCTTGGGCAACGCCTAGCCGGCTAGGGGCAAAGCCCCAAGAGTAATAGACGCAAACACAACCGGCTTGACGAAGAAATCAAGTGCTCAAGCTTTCCAAAGTGATGCTCTCACTTAATCCACTCTCCTTTTACTCAAAAACTAAGGGAATCGAAGATTGGAGCAAAGGGGGAAGGAGAGGGGTGCTTTGGTTGCTTGGGAGCTGTTCAGCACGAAGTGAGTCAACTGTGAAATGAGTCCAGTAACGGTTAGAAGTGAAGAGAGGAGTATTTATACTCCAAGTGAAAATCCAACCGTTCAGATCTACGTCGGGAGTCCCGACGCAGATCCCGGGACTTCCGACGTTAGCATAAATACTGTTCCCAAAGGGTCAGAAGTCCACGGGTGAAAGTCAGTGTCGGAACTCCCGGCAAACGTCGGGACTTCCGACGGTCGGAACTCCCGACGATCGTCGGGACTTCCGACGTGCACAGTTAATCAAACAGCCAGCACAGCTGAGGCCGGGACTCCCGGCTTGGGACAGGTCAGTGTCGGAACTCCCGGCGAACGTCGGGACTTCCGACGGTCGGAACTCCCGGCGAACGTCGGGACTTCCGACGTGCACAGACAGCGAGCAGTCAGAAGCACAGGTGCCGGGACCCCTGGCTTAGGTCGGGACTTCCGACTGTCGGGAGTTCCGACTTACGTCGGGACTTCCGACACCGAAAGTCACAGAAAATTATTCTATGTGCTCGTGAAGTGCTAGAGTGACACACTTTTGATTTTATTTAAATGCTTGAGCACTCTATCTTCCTCAGACCAACTAAACTTGCATCCCTCTTTATAGTGCGGCGGATCCTAAACTCAAAAACAAAATTAAAACCTTTGGAGATCGTTTTGAATTCGTCCGCCTTTACAACTTCAAGAATTGAGGGATACCATTTCATCTTTATCAACTCTTTGAATCTTTCATGGGACTAATAGCTGCAACATATCTCATTAAGATCACATTAGTCCCTAATTTGGATGTCATCAATACACCAAAACCCACATAGGGGGCAAATGCACTTTCAATCTCCCCCTTTTTGGTAATTGATGACAACCAACTTAGGCTTTTATAGGAATGAAAGAATTTAAAGCTTTTTGAACCCCAAAATTTATGGAGAGCTCCCCCTTGATGTATGCATGAATTTGAATTTCAATTGGAATCATGTATACATGCTTTGCATACACCAAGACAAAAGCTCCCCCTAAATTTTGTAATCCGTGGGGTGCAACAAGTGTGTGTGAACAAGTATATAGACGTGAAAAGAGATGCAATATGACATGTTATTTCACACAACAAGTAAATATGATGGCCAAGATTTCAAAGTAGAAACTTGAAGCAATACATGGCCATACAAAAACATCCATCATGACAAGTAGAGATAAGCACAAGCAAATAAGATAGATTAAAACATTACTTATCCTACAATCATCCATCACACACATATAAATAGATAGTTGTCCATCACACGGTTGCCACCACACGACAAAGTTCATACACGCTAAAGGTTTTAAAGTTCCCAAACATAAAGCCCAACTAACTTATTACAATAAATCAAAGCCTAACACTCCCCCTTTGTCAACAAGTGCCAAAAGGGGTAGGCCGCATGAGAAATCAACTACTCATCGTCGGAGTCATCATCTTCTCCTTGGTCACCTTCCTCACCATCGTCGTCGTCTTCATCATCTTCTTCCTCTTGATATTCCTCATCCTCTTCAGTTGCTTTCCCCTTGCCATGCGGGCGAGAAGAAGCATCATCTTCGTACGCCGCACAAGCCTCATCATATAAAGCCAACGGATCACGAGGAGGCACAAATGGCGGCGGAGGGGAAGATACAATGCCTGCTTGCTGTTCCAACCGATATAGCCTCTCTTGCATGTCGTTCTCACGCTGAGCACTAGCACAACACTGTCCAAACATGTAGGTCATGAGAAACTTGAACTTGTTGGGCTTCTTGCCGGAGGAGGACGAAGACAGGGGCTCATCGCTGGATGAGCGAGCAGCAGCAGCAGCAGTAGTGGTGGCAGCACCACGGCGAGAGCGAGAAGCCGATGGACCTTTCCCTTTAGCTTGGGCTGCCCCAGCTTGTTCTTTGAGTTCTCTAGCGGCAACGATAGAGGTCTTGTTGGATATCTTGAGGAGCTTATGCTGAGAGTCATAGGGAAAACGGATGCCGGATACTTGCTCTATGATATGCATGATGTACGGAGCATAGGGAAGATGCTTTACCGGATCCTCAGTAGCATCATGGATCTTGTTCCAAATGTATCGACTGATGGAGAACTTCTCAAACTCATCTCCAAATCTCTGAAGCACCTTCTGTGAATCATCACGAAGGAAGGTGGAGTCACCTACCTTCGGATACAATATCTGTCTCAGGATGTTGTTCAGAACATAATAATATGGCTTCAGAAATGTGGTCTGTCCATCAGCTCTGTGGCCCTCAAGATACATGTGTTGATATTCCTCCAAAGCAAGATCCTCATACTCAGTCAACTCATTGGCACTTCCGGTCGCTGTGACCCAAACCTAGAAGGCGAGAGAAATTGACGAAGTCCACCTTATAGTGCTTTCCTTCAGTGGTCCAGTGAATAATGTCCACGGCACCGGTCTGGTCTCTCTCATGATGATAAGAAGCATAAAACTGACAAATCAGCTCGTTGTTCCAATTCTTCCTAAACTGTAGCAGGTAGTACAACCCCATTGATTTTATATCCCGAACCATCTGCTCCAGCTCGGGTTCCTTGTACTTGCCAAGAGAATATGCATCAATGCACTTCATCTGAAGGACCGGTGGCTCCTTCTTCTTCAAAAACTTCCGATAAAGAATGGAATCATAGAAATCGTAATGGAAAGGGTGCCAGAAACGATACTCAAGGCGGAGATCTTTCTCATCCTCTGCATACAGGTTCCTTCCTCTGTTGTACCGGATGTCCCTGACTCGGTGCTGATAATCCACTGGAAGGGGAGGAGTCCATCCACCAGCCGGATTCGGAGCCATGGAGGGCTCCCTCATGATCGGCGACACCTCGGTGAATGGAACGAGCTGACAAGTCCCCGACGGACCACGAGACGGGGTGCGAGGCGGTGGAACAGCAAGGGTGCGTCCGGCACGGTCCAACGCTTCTTCTTCTTCATCAACCATCGGCTCAGCCCCAACAGGAGCAGGAGCAGGAGGAGGGGCAGCAAGCAGAAGACCCCTGGTCGCCACGGCCACGGCCACGGGAACCACCAGCACCACCACGCGAGTAAGACGCCTTGGTGCGGCCAGGCGGCTTGGGAACAGCGGCACGATCTTGAGTCTTCTTGGAACGCTTTTCCCGATGGCGCGAGGGACTACTACCACCTTCCATGACTGCGTAGAACACAAAATGGAACTAAGAAACAATACAAGGAGAGGTGAACGAACATCGAGAAGTGAAGAAACAGGAATGGAGTGGTCACCATAGGGTCGGTAGTCCCGGCCAAAGTCGGGACTTCCGACAGCCGGGAGTTCCGGCGAACGTCGGGACTTCCGATGGTCGGAACTCCCGACGGTCACCGGGACTTCCGGCGCACACGGTGACCATCCCATTCATGGGGCTTCAAATCACGACACACATCCAAACAAGGGAGATAGAGGAGTAGAGAGGAAGAAAGAAAAGAGGCAAAACAAAAGGTACATTGGATTTAGGGTTAGAACACCATGGTAGTACCTTGAAACGAGAACGGAAGAGATGAAGAGAACCAAATCGCAGTCGTCGACGAACAAATCCACGGGCACAATCTCCTCCACCAATGGAATCTCCTCCACACCAACGACAAGAACACCCCAATCCGAAGAAAACGAGGGCACGGGCGGTGGAAGGAGGGAGGAAGGGAGGGAGGGCGGTCGGCACTACCGGCAAGACCTCCGGCGGCGGTGGAAGAAAGAAGGAGGCCGGAGGACGAGGTGGGGCGGCGGTGGGAGGGGAGGGCGCGATGGGGCGGCGCGAGGAGGAGCCAAGGCGGCGTCGGCGTCGGTAGAGGAAAAGAAACCGCAGTAAAACAAAACGGGGCCGGTTATAAAGGTGGGTAACAAATCGGCGCAGTCAGATCTGCGTCGGAACTCCCGGCGCACGCCGGAAACTTCCGGCGGTCGGGACTTCCGGCGCGAGTCGGGACTCCCGGCCGTCGGGACTTCCGACGAATGTCGGGACTTCCGACGCAGGGAAACAGAAAAACACCTTAACCTGCACTCGCTCTATCATGTGGGGCAAAAATATGATGGACACTAAGATTTTCACAGGTGACTAGATTTCATTCATCCAATACAAAACAATAGTCACTCATGAAAATTACAAAATAGATTTTGAAAGTGACACACAATGTTTTCACAATTCTTTTCTCCTAACTAGATCAAACAAAATGTGTGTGCAAGGGATCAAGCCACGTTACGAGAATCAATGATATTTAGTTCACTCCTCAAAGCACAAAATCTTGACTCATCTAGGGGCTTTGTGAAGATATCGGCTAATTGTTTTTCGGTGCTCACATGATGAATGGCGATATCTCCTTTGGCTTCGTGGTCTCTCAAAAAATGATGCCGGATGTCTATGTGCTTAGTTCGAGAGTGGTTTACGGGGTTGTTTGCCAACTTAATGGCACTCTCGTTGTCACACAAAAGTGGAATCTTGGTTAACTCACATCCAAAGTCCTTTAGTGTTTGCTTCATCCAAAG
Organism: Miscanthus floridulus; assembly: GCF_019320115.1. Classification (NCBI taxonomy): domain Eukaryota; kingdom Viridiplantae; phylum Streptophyta; class Magnoliopsida; order Poales; family Poaceae; genus Miscanthus; species Miscanthus floridulus. The sequence goes on along the minus strand of NC_089587.1, from coordinate 216,325,520 downwards.
TAGTTGGGCACAGCAAGCGCCGGCCGCCACATACTCGGCTTCGGCGGTGGACAAAGCAACGGAATTTTGCTTCTTAGAGCTCCAAGACACCAAGGAACGACCAATAAATTGGCAAGTTCCGGTAGTACTCTTTCGGGTTACTTTGCAACCGGCATAATCCGAATCGGAATAGCCAAGTAACTCAAAAGTGGAGCCCTTAGGATACCACAAGCCAAGATTAGGAGTGTGCACTAAATACCGAAAAATTCTCTTAACGGCCATCAAATGACATTCTTTCGGATTAGCTTGAAATCTTGCACACATGCACACGCTAAGCATAATATCGGGCCTAGATGCACAAAGGTAAAGGAGTGATCCAATCATGGAGCGATATACCTTTTGATCGACGTCCTTTCCTCCTTGATCAAGATCAAGATGTCCATTGGTTGGCATGGGTGTCTTGATGGGCTTGGCCTTGTCCAAGTTAAACTTGTTCAACATGTCATTGGTGTACTTGGTTTGACTTATGAACGTGCCATCCTTGAGTTGCTTGATTTGAAATCCAAGAAAGAACTTCAACTCTCCCATCATGGACATCTCGAACCTATTTGTCATAATCCTACTAAATTCCTCACAAAAAGCCACATTAGTACTACCAAATATTATGTCATCGACATATATTTGGCAAACAAAGATATCATTATTGACTTTGCGAGTAAACAAAGTAGCATCGGCCTTTCCTATCTCAAAACCTTGTTTGAGTAGGAAATCCTTTAAACAATCATACCAAGCTCTAGGGGCTTGTTTGAGCCCATAGAGCGCCTTGTCGAGCTTGTAGACGTGGTTTGGATACTTGGGGTCTTCAAAGCCCGGTGGTTGCTCCACATACACCAACTCGGATAGGGGGCCATTGAGAAATGCACTCTTCACGTCCATTTGATATAACTTGAAATCATGATGGGCGGCATAGGCAAGTAGAATACGAATTGATTCTAGCCTAGCCACCGGTGCATAGGTCTCCCCAAAATCCAAGCCTTCAATTTGAGTGAATCCTTGAGCCACCAACCTTGCCTTGTTCCTTGTTACCACGCCATGCTCATCTTGCTTGTTGCGGAAAACCCACTTGGTTCCAATCACATTTTGCTTGGGTCTTTCCACCAAGGACCAGACTTCATTCCGAGTGAAGTTATTTAACTCCTCTTGCATGGCTATCATCCAATCCGGATCATCAAGTGCCTCTTCCACCCTACGAGGTTCCAAAGGAGAAACAAACGAGTAATATTCACAAAAACTTGCTAAACGGGAACGTGTAGTTACCCCTCGTCGAATGCTCCCCAATATGTTATCAACGGGATGATCCCGTTGAATGGATTGATGCACTCTAGGATGTGGCACTTGAGTTGATCTTTGGATAGGGCCATCATCATCATCAACATCACAGTCATGATTGATTGGAAGATCACAATCATGAGCTTGCGGAGGGTTGACTTCACTTCTTTCTTCATTGTTGAGTTGTGGTTGAGCTCGCTCATTGTTGACACCATCTTCATGAGATTGACCTTGTGCTTCATTTGATCTCCCATCTTGATTATTTCTTGTTGCGGAGGCTTCACCATGTTCATTTGATGAAACATGATGAATGGTTGGATCAAGATCATTACGCACAACATGGTCTTCATCTTCGTCTTCAACGGGCTTCACTTCACCAATAGGCAAGCTTCTTGATTGCTTCATGTGGGGCTTCCTCATTACCTACATTCTCAACATTGACTTGCTCCTTTTGAGAGCCGTCGGTTTCATCAAAAGTCACGTCTACCGCTATTTCAATCAAACCGGTGGTTTTATTGAAAACACGATATCCATGTTCGTTAGTACCATAACCAAGCATGAAACCTTCATCAACCTTTGGTGCAAACTTAGAACTTTTGGATTTCTTGTTAAGTATGAAACACTTGGATCCAAAAACTCTAAAGTAGTGCACCTTAGGCTTTTTACCGGTTAGAAGTTCGTAGGCGGTCTTTTCTCTTATCTTGTGAAGATATAAGCGGTTGATGGCATGACATGCCGTGTTGACCGCTTCCGCCCAATAATTAGTTGGGGTCTTGTACTCATCCAACATTGCTCTTGCGGCTTCTATGAGCGTTCGGTTCTTCCTCTCCACAACACCATTTTGTTGTGGAGTGTATGGAACCGAAAACTCATGCTTGACTCCTTCTACATCAAGAAACTCTTCAATGTTGGTGTTCTTGAACTCCGTCCCGTTGTCACTTCTAACTCTCTTGATTTTGACATCAAACTCATTTTGGGCTCTTTTAGCAAACTTCTTGAAGATTCCTTGGACTTCACTCTTTTCACGCAAAAAGAATACCCAAGTGAAACGAGAATAATCATCAACAATTACAAAACCATATTTGTTACCACCAATGCTTATATAAGCGACGGGTCCAAATATGTCCATGTGAAGCAATTCCAATGGCCTTTCGGTTGTCACAACATTCTTGGCGGGATGTTTAGCTCCAACTTGTTTTCCCGCTTGGCATGCGCTACAAATCCTATCTTTCTCAAAAGAAACATTTGTTAGTCCAAGGATGTGTTCGCCTTTTTGAAGTTTGGCCAAGTTCCTCATCCCAACATGGGCAAGTCGGCGATGCCATAACCAACCCATGCTAGATTTTGCCATTAAACAAGTCTCGGGATTTACTCTATTTGATGTGAAATCAACTAGATAGAGTTTCCCCTTTAAATGACCCGTAAATGCAATAGAGGAATCCTCCCTTCTATAGACTTCCACACCCTTATCCGTAAAGAGACAATTGTAACCCATCTCACAAAGTTGTGAAACGGACAACAAATTGTATCTCAACGAATTCACAAGTAAGACATTGGAAATGGAATTATCATTTGATATTGCAATTTTACCCAAACCGAGTACTTCACCTTTTCCATTGTCACCAAACACAATATTTCCACTTTGATCATGACTTGGTTGGAATGATGTGAACATGTCCTTCTCTCCGGTCATATGATTGGTGCATCCACTATCCAACACCCAACTTGTTCCACCGGAGGAATATTCCTACAAAGACAAATTAAGCTTTTGTTTTAGGTACCCAAAAAGATTTGGGTCCTAGAGGGTTAGTCACATAAAACTTGGGCACCCAAACACTCCTCATAATTTCCTTTCTCTTTTGGGCACCAACATACTTAACCACAATCTTGCCATCCTTGCCCCAACAACACATATAGTCACTAGCATAGCACCGTGGAAGTGGTGCTTGTGGCTTGAGGACATCGGATTGCTTTGTCTTGATTGTCTTGGTATTTGTAGGTTGAATCTTTGGAATGTATACCTTGTTGTTGGCCTTGCATATAAGCTCATCAAGAGCAACGCCCTTGTTGAACTTCACACAAGGCACACCATTTATTATATTCCTTCCATTTGCCTTTCCGTCATACCTATTGTAGCCAATGCCTTCCTTGATCGATGGGTGCCTTGATGACTTGTATATAGTCTTGTTAGATTGCTCTTGACACTTACACCCATTCTTCAATATCATTTCCAACCTATGAATCTCCTTGTTTTTCTTCTCTAACTCAACAAGGTTAGTTGCATATGCATTTACATCAATTTTATAGCATCTTTTACAACCATCACTAGTGGAGACATTAGAGACTTCGGTTGCCTTAGGAGAAGTTGAAGTGCTAGCCCAAAGAGTACTATAGTTTAGCTCAAGATTTTGATATTTTTCTTTCAAGCTTGTGAGGCTTTCTTGAGTTATACTCTTTTCATTCTTAAGGCTAGCTATTTGATCATTAACCGTGGAATGTTCCTTAGTCAATTTCCCAATTGAGTCATTGGCTAAAGACAATTCAACGGTTAACTTCTCAACCTTCATCTTTTCCTCGGCGATAGATGCTTCAAGTGCAAGGTTTTTCTCTCTCTCTTGAGTAATTATATCTCCTTGCAACTCTAAGCATCTATCCCTCTTCTCTAATTTCTTCATTAGCATTTTTATTTTAGTGAATGCCTTTTTACCAAATTTCTTTATCATGGTTGCTTCAATTTCTTCTATGTTATCATCACAACTATCATACTCATCACTAGAGGAAACGGGTGTAGTATGTACCTTCTCCCCTTTTGCCATGAGACAAGTTGGAGTGTAGTAGTCATTGTCGATGAGGTTGGAGAAGAGCCTCGGTGATGAAGATAGGTTGGCGAAGAGCTTTGGTGGTGAAGTTGAGTAGGGGAAGATCATGGTCGGTGAAGAAGAGTGGTGGATGGCGATGTTTGCGGCTCCCTTCTTCTTCTTCTCATCATCACTTGAGTTACTATCACTTGACTCCCATTCTTCCCCAATATGAGCTTCACCTCTCTTCTTGCTTTTGTTCTTCTTATCTTCATCCTTGTCATGCTTGTGCTTCTTTTTCTCATTAGGACAATCGGCTATGAAGTGACCAACTTGACCACATCCATAGCAAAATCTCTTTTTGAACCTTCTTTTACCATCACCATAGGTCTTGCGATTGCTTTTCTTCTTCATAAACTTTCTAAGATTTCTAATCACAAATGCAACCTCCGCATCGGAATCTTCTTCTCCACTTGAGGAATCATCCTTCACTTTCTTCTTCTTTTCTTGACTTGAAACTTGACCTTCATGTTGTTGAGTTGCTTTAAGGGCGACACTCTTGTTGAATCCCATTGCATTAGGATTTTGATTGTGAGCATTGATTGCATCTTCATCTAGACACTCATGATGCTTGAGCTTTGAAAGAACTTCTTGAGGTGTCATCTCATCATAACCGGGCCTTTCCATGATCACGGACGCTAGCATGTTGTTCTTGGCTCTATAGGTTCTCAACATCTTTCTAGCAACTTTGTTGTCATCCCATTCGTTGCTACCAAGAGCTCTTATGCGGTTGACCAATGCCATGAGCCTATCAAACATGGATTGTGTTGTTTCATTTTGCAAGAATACAAATCTTTCCAATTCACCATGAAGTAACTCTATGTTGCCTTTCCTCACACTTATATCTCCTTCAAATGATACTTTCAAAGTATCCCAAATTTGCTTTGCACTTTCCATTCCATTTACTTTTCTAAACTCATCCGGAGCTAAGCTTGACACAAGCAATGCTACGGCTTGTGCATTTTGATGAAGGTTGTGCACTTCTTTCGGAGTTATCTCTCTATCTTCATCGGTAGGAATCATCACACCAACATCCACAACTTCCCAAAGTCTTGCGGCTATTAGATGCATCTTCATCTTGTAAGACCAATCGGTGTATCTTGTTCCATCAAAGTGAGGTGGCTTGCCAATATTGACGGACGGAGTATGGAGTGTTGAACTTTTCATGATTTGTCCATAGTCAAAACTCATGTGTGAATATATTCCTTTTCCATGAGCATGCTCACCGGCTCCAATATCACTAGCGGCATCTTTGTTTGCTTCATTCTTGTCACTAATATCATTCTTGCCACTTATTGCATCATCAACCTTCTTGCTTAATTCTTCCTTCAACTTGCTCATCTCATCTTGCATCTTTTTCATTTCATCTTGAAAGAGCTTGACTTGAGTACTCATCAACTCTTCAGCTATTTTCTTGGCCATTTCGACGGCAACGGCTTGCATCTTGTCGGTCTCCGACATTGTTTCTTCTCACGTGGTGAAACGCAAAGAGAAGACCTAGCTCTGATACCAATTGAAAGGATCTAACAATGCCTAGAGGGGGGGTGAATAGGCGTATCTAAAATTTACTGCAAATGCTAAGTTCAAATCTGTCAGCCACTGTCGGAAGTCCCGACGTTTGGGTCGGAACTCCCGACGTTGTCAGAAGTTCCGGCGCAAACGTCAGCAGTTCCGACGCCTACGTGAACTACAAAAGCAATGCCAAATTTAACTTTGCGGATAAATAAACTTACAACCTCACTTCCTAGTGGTTTGGTAAAGATGTTGGGTCACTCCCTTGACGCCGTAAAGCCTCCTCACCGTAGATCGAGTCCAAACCCTAAAATGGAGATTTTGGAGACAAAGAGACAAACACATACAAGTAATCTCAAGCAATCACAACAACAACAAGCACGCGGGACACAAGGATTTATCCCGAGGTTCGGCAACCCCACAAAGGAGCTCCTACGTCCTCGTTGTTGAGGTGACCACTAAGGTCGGAGTCTTTTCACCTCCTTGCCTCTCTCAAAGCGACCACAAAGGTCACTTGAGCTTTCCACTAAGAAATCGAAGGGTGATACAAACTTCCCAAGGCTCTTCCACAATGATGGAAGCTCTTGGGCAACGCCTAGCCGGCTAGGGGCAAAGCCCCAAGAGTAATAGACGCAAACACAACCGGCTTGACGAAGAAATCAAGTGCTCAAGCTTTCCAAAGTGATGCTCTCACTTAATCCACTCTCCTTTTACTCAAAAACTAAGGGAATCGAAGATTGGAGCAAAGGGGGAAGGAGAGGGGTGCTTTGGTTGCTTGAGAGCTGTTCAGCACGAAGTGAGTCAACTGTGAAAATGAGTCCATAACGGTTAGAAGTGAAGAGAGGAGTATTTATACTCCAAGTGAAAATCCAACCGTTCAGATCTACGTCGGGAGTCCCGACGCAGATCCCGGGACTTCCGACGTTAGCATAAATACTGTTCCCAAAGGGTCAGAAGTCCACGGGTGAAAGTCAGTGTCGGAACTCCCGGCAAACGTCGGGACTTCCGACGGTCGGAACTCCCGACGATCGTCGGGACTTCCGACGAGCACAGTTAATCAAACAGCCAGCACTGCTGAGGCCGGGACTCCCGGCTTGGGACAGGTCAGTGTCGAAACTCCCGGCGAACGTCGGGACTTCCGACGGTTGGAACTCCCGGCAAACGTCGGGATTTCCGACGTGCACAGACAGCGAGCAGTCAGAAGCACAGGTGCCGGGACCCCTGGCTTAGGTCAGGACTTCCGACTGTCGGGAGTTCCGACTTACGTCGGGACTTCCGACACCGAAAGTCACAGAAAATTATTCTATGTGCTCGTGAAGTGCTAGAGTGACACACTTTTGATTTTATTTAAATGCTTGAGCACTCTATCTTCCTCAGACCAACTAAACTTGCATCCCTCTTTATAGTGTGGCGGATCCTAAACTCAAAAGCAAAATTAAAACCTTTGGAGATCATTTTGAATTCGTCCGCCTTTACAACTTCAAGAATTGATGGATACCATTTCATCTTTATCAACTCTTTGAATCTTTCATGGGACTAATAACTGCAACATATCTCATTAAGATCACATTAGTCCCTAATTTGGATGTCATCAATACACCAAAACCCACATAGGGGGCAAATGCACTTTCAGGTTCAAACCTTGCTTCCTCCAAATCCCAACAAAAGAATCACATTTCAAGCAAGGCCAACACAACCAAGAGCAAGAAACATGAAAAAAGACTATGCTATGGTTGTGGAGTGAATGGACATGAGATTACCATGTGTCCACACAAGAGTTGGGCCGACAAGTGTGAAGTGGCCGATCAAATGGCCTTAAACAAGTTGGCCAACCAAAGGAAAAGTGATGGACAAAGCACTTGTCTCATGTGGAAGAAGTTGTGGCACCCAACCAAGAAATGCCCAATGTACAAGGAGGCAAGAAAGGAAGCCCAAGTTGCAACAAGAAGATGCTATGGATGCAATGAGATGGGCCACAAGGTTGATGGATGTCCATACAAGCAAAACAAGCATAGAGCAAACAAAGGTCGCATATGCTATGCTTGTGGAAGAAAGGGGCATCTAAGCTATGATTGCCCAAATGGTAACATCCCTAAGCCGAACACATTTGTTTATGATAATATGCTTAGGAAGACCACAAATGGAATTAGAACTAGCAAGGTGATGTGTTCACCACAAACTAGTACTAAGGCCATTTGGGTGCCTAAGCACTTATTGACTAACCCAAAAGGACCCAACAAGAGTTGGGTACCAAAATGTGCTTAGGTTGATAATGTAGGTACTAGGTGGTGAGATGAAAGCTTCGGGGTGGTTGAGCAAGCAAATTGAAAATATTCACTCAATCTATCAATCAATTTTTATCATAATCTCATATATGGTTGACCCAAAGATAAATCAATGACCATATCATTTACTTCATCTCTACCATTGGTAACAAGTACCTAAAAACCTTATAGGATAGCCACTTTGTGTTTAGTGCTAAATGGCTCACAAATAAGTATATTTATGAAATAATTGGAAGTGGCTAATTAGTTTCATTTAATAATTATCATGTTTGCCATGTGATGCTTTTAATGGCTCTCTAGTAGAGCAATGCAATTGTTCAGATGCAGGCATACAAGAAGTACTAGAGCTAAAACGAAGAATCACAAGCAGCGCTTCAATTGTTTCTGTCCTACACCTACCGGACGTGTCCGGTATGGCCAGCGTAGAAAGGAAAAGTGTTTATGTTCTTCACATGCCGGACGTGTCTGGTATGGCAGGAACCAGAGCACTAATTGGGATGCAATTGAGGTTTGATCCATATGATTTCATATATCCTTAATTTGCTCAGAAGCTTGTGATCTATCAAACCTAAGTGGGTTGTGAGTATGTCTCAACGAAATTTAAATATGGCAAATTACTTTGTGTTGGTCAAAATAGAAAATTGACTCCCAAATTCTTAAAAGAATAAAGTGCTTGTTGAAAGTCATTCAAATTACTTGTGGTACTTATTTAGGGGGAGCTCAGTTTCTATTTTGCACCATTGTGGACTAACAAATTTATCTAGCATTATTTGTAGTCCTTTGGATGAAAATTGATTTTATATATGGTATGATTATTTGACAAGTGAGGTCAACATGATGTTGTCATGCCATGTATTATCTCAATGGTGATATTGTGGGCTCAAGGCAAAGGTATGTAGTTACATACGTGCATTGTAAGTGCATCTAAGGCCCTTTATATGCTAGTGTGTGCATTTGTGTGATATAGGATAGATGTTTTACAAAATCCCTAACTAGCATGTGTAGGTGGTGTGGTTTTTGAAAATCATGTGGTTTTTGGGTCTTTGTGACCTAGTCATGTCATATTGTGATTGTTGCTACCCTTGGTTGATTATTTGCCTAATCACATGTGACATGGTTCTCTCAAGTCTATAAATATCCCTACGTCCCACTAAAATCTCTCTCAAGTTTTGAAAATCATAAATTTGCCAAATATTCGAAAAAGAGAAAATCAATTCTTGGCTAATTTATGTCCCCTAAGTGAGAATCCTAAGCCTATTTCAATTGATGCAAATATTATGCCTAGGAAGGTTTGTTATGGTATCCTATTGGTTAGTATTGCAAAAATATTCCGCTATTCATACTAAGGCTATGCCTAAGTATGTTGCGTCTAACATGGGAGGACCCAAACTAGTTTGGGTACCATCGAAAAGTGGATGATCGTTTGTAGGTACTATGGCATTGGAGACTTGATTCAATGGAATTATTATTGTTCATCTTATGTTGAGTCAAGTATTGAAGCCTAGTGCAATTCTATCCCAATGCCAAGTCAAAATTGAGTGAAGTCCATATGCTATCAATATACAAGTGTCATATTCAAGTTGTGGGAATTTATTGATATATTTGAAGGCATGCAAATAAGTGGAGTTGAAGCTTGCAAAGATGATCATAAGCTATCAAGGTATATCTCTTGTTGATCAAAGTTTATTTGGGTGCATATGAGTTAATTGAATTGGATATATATGCATATGTTGCTTGCTATGAGATGTTTGAATGGATTAAATGCTTAAGTAATCAAGTTTGAAGTTGGTTTGATTGGATATGTTCATAAGATTTCTTCTAGTAAGTGGTTTGAATGGACATATGTCTTGTGAGAGTATTCAAACAAGTTGATTTCAAGTTTGGTTCAATTTGGAGAAAAATAGCTCAATTATTGAAATCTATCCAATATTGAAAATCTGAGCTAGCAGTGATCATAGACATGTTTGAGTAACCAAATCTATTTGTATTGGCTTGAAATTTGGTCCGCATACTCTACACTTATGGTATTAGTTGCTGTGCAAATTTCATGAGATTTGGATAAGTGATACTTCGGATTTGGAGTAGATCTTGTCAGCTATAGTGCAGCAGTTTTCAGCATATACCTGTGTGGAAAGATATGAAATCTAGTAGCAATATAGAAGTCCAAAGAAGCTCAAATTTTTACAGCTACTAGAAGACTTAGTGTGTCACATCTTCACCAAATTTCGTGGTTTTTGGATATGTACTTTAGGAGATATGATTTATTCTTTGAAGAGTACAGAATCTGCCAGGAAAGTGACAATTATCGGATTGATCAAAAGTCGCTTAGATTCAAAGGTCCGCAAATTAGAATCATATCTATAAGTGATTGAGGTACCTATGTTTTGGTTTTGGTTTGAGATAGAAGCATGACAAATGATGAGTACAAGACAATTTATTTGAAGAGTGTATCTAGTACATATTTGGTACTCAAGCTAGAGATCAAGACCAAGATCAAGATGAAGATGGAGTTTAAATTCTAGTGATAATTGGAGATCTTTTGATAGAAAGAAAAGGACTTAAACAAGTAGAAAGAAAAGGACTTAAAGAATGATTTAAAGTTATTCATCAAATTAAGTCCAACAATATGGATCAATCAAACAAAATCTTTCAAGTGGATCAAGTGATTTTCTTTCAAGTTATTTCAAGTGAGTATCAAGGATGGTTCTTTGGAGAGAGGTCACTTCGCTCTAGGCTTGGATGGCTAAAATCTAAGTGATAATCTAAAGGGACATTTGAGGTACTTGGTTGAAGAAAATCAAGAGATTGGTCTAAAAAGCAAGCAACACCCAAAAGAGAACAAGTCATAAAATTTCAAGTGGTATCATGAAATTTCAAGTGGTATTACAAGTGGTGCATCTTTCAGTTCTCTCAAGCAAGCAATGATCAAAGAAGAAGCAAGCCAACCACAACAAGAAAAGTGCACTTGATCATTAGTGATTCTCAATTCATATGGGTGAAGAATAGGAATTCAAAGAATTGGTATCTATTGGTCTTCACCAAGCTTATAATTGGACTTCATGGTGCTATTGGAGAAATGAATTGAAATCTATTTGACTATCTTCCTCTCCAACATAGCAAAGGTATCATTGTATTGTGCATGATCATTTTTCATCCCTTACTAGTATGCGGTTAGTGCATATAGTACATGCATATAGGATCATGCACTACAAATGAAAATTTTTAGATTCATAGACTACCACTATTGCCTGAATGATTATATGATCTAGTGGTTAGTGTATGAGTTTGTTCATGAGCTAGTAAACCCATGTACTTGATCTATTTTGAATTGCCAACAAGTGACAAGTACAACCTCTTTAAGATGACAAAGGGGGAGTGACAAGTAATATGACCCACGCTATGACAAAGGGGGAGAGTTTAATAAAAGGGGGAGAGATTGGTACAAAGTTTAAACCTTAAGCACCCTTTGTGCTTTGTGTGACCCTTTTTGGCGATAGATGACAAAGAGGGAGAGATATGATTAAAGCTTAAGGAGGAGAGAGATGAAAGCTTAAGGGGGAGAGATATGTTTAAAGCTTCAAGAGTGCAACCTTGTGTCTAGCTATGAAAGGGGAGAGTAGCTATGACAAGGGAAGAGATATGACTTGAGAAATTTGTGTAATGAGTGCTATGTGTGACATACATGTGTTATATTTATTTTCATAAGGACTCTACATGCTAGAATGAAAATACTTGATGTGATGCCTTTATATTTATTCTTGTGTGATATATCTTGTCATATGCATCACGGTTTTACTTTGTCACACACACATGCACCCCATGGATGCAATGATTTAGGGGGAGTCTCCTATATGTTTTAGTATGTGCAATTGACATTTGAGGTCATTTTGTGAATTCTAATCATAAGCACATATTAAGGGGGAGCCTCTCATAAATCATTGAACCCAAAAGTTTAAATGTTTATATCATTTTGTAAGCTTTAATCAAGTTGTCATCAATCACCAAAAAGGGGGAGATTGAAAGTGCATCTAGCCCTTTAGTGGGTTTTGGATGATTGAATGACAACATGATTAAAGGTCTAACCCGTTTGCTAAGTGTGAACAGGTAATAGGTTATCTCACAGATACTTAATGAAAAGCCAAAATGATGTGTTGTTGTATAAACAATCTAGTTCAAGCACAAGACAACAATGCAAATAAAACTCATACAAAGGCTTATCTATTGTGGGATTCCATGTACTATGTGAAAGCAAGCTCGTTAGGATTAATTAATAAGACATGAGGGATTGCATATGGAATGGTCTCTTAAGTGAAGCTTGCTAAATTGAAATAAAAAAGATGACAATACATGAATGGATGATTCAACACAAGATGTGACTTGATGGCTTGAGATGGTGAAGATAGCAAGGAAAGGCTTCGAGGTACTAAGCAAGGGTAAAGGGCAAGCGACGGCTTGGCGGCCGAAGAACCTAGCTAGGGTGAAGAAGGAAGTACTTGCATTTAGTTGAGGTACTAATCAAGCTATGATGGCTATGTTTATGTGGAGGATCAAATCACTATTGGAATGTTTGATGGAAGTGACTTGATACATTTTGGAGTTATTCATATTTGATGAATGGAATCAAGTCACGTGCTCAAGATGGCTATGCTCAAGTGACAAGATCAATATTGACATGTTGGCACCCTCACTTGATGAAGATTGAAAGACACGGCATCAATTTTCAAGAAGATCAACTCAAAAGGTTTAATTTCGTATCTTTTGATCTTGAGTTAATAGGTATGCCGTACTATTAAGAGGGATGCAAGTTTCGGTGGTATGAGGAAGATAGAGTGCTCAAGCATAATAATTAAATTCAAAGAGAGACACTCTAGCACTTCACGAGCACATAGAATAATTTTTCTGTGACTGTCGGTGTCGGAAGTCCCGACGTAAGCCGGAACTCCCGACAGTCGGAAGTCTTGACTCTTGCCGGAAGCGCTGACTCCCAGTCACAGCCTGCGCGGTGACTGTGGACGTCGGAAGTCCCGACCCAAGCCGGGAGTCCCGGCATCGATGGTTCTACTGACCTGCTGTCTGTGCCCGTCGGAAGTCCCGACGATCGTCGGAAGTCCCGACCGTCGGAAGTCCCGACGTTTGTCGGGAGTTCCGACACTGACTTGACCCAGGCCGGGAGTCCCGGCATCAGTGGTGCTGACTGTTTGTTCAACTGTGCATGTCGGAAGTCCCAACGAACGTCGGAAGTTCCGACACTGACTTGCACCCATGGACTTTTGACCTCGTGTGAACAGTGTTTTCTTCATACGTCGGAAGTCTCGAGATCTGCGTCGGAACTCCCGACGTAGATCTGAACAGTTAGATTTTGCCTTGGGGTATAAATACCCGTCTCCTCCATTCTAACCATTGCCCACTCATTTCATTGCGTCAAACACTCGGCCAAAACAGCCCCCAAGCATTCTAGGCTCCCCTCTCTTCACTCCTTTACTTCCAACTTTGATTCCCAAAGGGTTTGAGTGATTGGAGAGTGGATTGAGTGAGAAAAACACTTTGAGCAAGTTTGAGCACTTGATTTCTTCGTCAAGCCGGTTTGATTTGCATTTGTTACTCTTGGGGATTTTCCCCTAGCCGGCTAGGCGTCGCCCAAGCGCTTCCATCTTGTGGAAGAGCCTTGGGAAGTTTGTATTACCCTTGTTTTCTAGTGAAGAAACTCAAGTGACCTTTGTGGTATCCTTGAGTGAGGAAAGGAGGTGGAAAAGACTCCGACCTAAGTGGTCACTTCAACAACGAGGACGTAGGAGCTCCTTTGTGGGGCTGCCGAACCTCGGGATAAATTCTTGTCTCCCGCGTGCTTGTTGTTGTTGTGATTTGCTCGAAATTACATGTATTTGGTTGTCTTCCTCTCTCTAGCTATTCATTAGGGTTTGGGCCTCGATTTACGGAGTGGTGGCTTATCAACGTCAAGAGAGTGACCCAACACCTTACCTTACCACTAGGAAGTGGGTTTGTAAGTTATCGGCATCACAAAGTTCATTTTAGCACTTGTAGTTCATTTCCCATAGGGGTCGGAAGTGCTGACAGTTTGCGTCGGAAGTTCTGACCCAAACTGTCGGGACTTCTGACACGTCGAAACTTCCGACCCAAACGTCGGGACTTCCGACATTAACTGACTAGTGCATTTTGATTTAACTCTTTGGTTGTAGCTATTTGGCTCCCTAGGTTTATCTAGTATCTTTATATACTTTATGGCTAACTTGTGAGGGGTGGTATTATTCTGATTTGGAGTTTCCATTTTGAAAACTCCTTTTACTAATCGTTTCCGCTTTTAAAGGTGTTGATTTTTCAGAAACACCTATTCACCCCCCCTCTAGGTGGCATCCTAGGTCCTTTCAATTACAGTTGCGGAGTGATGGAGAGATATGGGTTCCAAAACCAAAGGCACACCTAGAGAAGGCAAGAGAAAGGGCTAGCACACATGAGGTTATATGCTTTGACCATGCCACAGGGACTTATTAGGTCGAGCATAGGGGCGGTACAACGTCCGACGGCGAGGTCCGAGAGTCAAGGATGCATGTGGTTGTTCTCCAAGATTTCAAGTGCACTTGTGGTAAACCAAGGCGGTACCACTTTCTATGTTCTCATTTGGTGGCAGCAGCTAGGCATCGCAACTATAATATCGAGAGGAGGATACCTCACGAGTTTAGTGTCGACACGCTTGTGCACACATGGAGCCCCCGCTTCGTGCCTTTTCGGGACCTTGGAAAGTGGCCTCCATATGATGGGCCAAAGTACATTGCAGATCTAGCTTACCATTGGAACAAGCGTGGATTAAGGCAGAGGACGAGGCACATGATGGTTATGGATCAGATACCTAGAAGAACGAGGCGTGGGAGAGAAACTCCATTTATTACTGACCCTGAGTAGTACGAGTGCGACAAGTGCGGTAGACTTGGTCACAATTCACGAAGTTGCCATTGACAAAATTAGTGAGGTGCGACTATTGGTTGATTTTATTATTTTATATTTGTCATATTCATTTAATTAATTATGCATGTCTTAATTTATGCTTGTATTTATGTCAATTACTTATACATTTCTAAGTTCATGTTTCATTGTATATTGAAATTCTAATTCATTCACTTTTTTCTAGGATGGAGTAATTTCACCTGCTCGACCCGACGTACGAGGCGACCCACCGAGGACGTCTCATAGCGCTGGGGCAGGTAATAATCTATAAGTTTTGTTCAAAATTTAGTGAGCATACATGTGTTCGTGAAGTAACAGGAGACTATGTTTTATTCGATATAGGACCTTCCGCTCCTTCGTCCTAGAACCCACAGTGGGTTCTTGGACATGTGGTACAACGACAGGTACACTTCTTTCCTGCAAAGAGCTGGCATGGATGTCATCTCTTTTCAGGTCTACTGTGGGTTGCCCAAGTTCAACTCAGCGGCCATAACTGCGTTGGTTGATAGGTATTAAATTAAATCATTGCCTCCATTCATGGCCATTTGTTCATGCGATTGACTTTTTGACAAGTAATCTTGCTTTGTCTTAAATATAGGTGGCGGCCGAAGACTCACAGCTTTCACCTACCTTTTGGGGAGATGACAGTCATGCTTCAGGACTGTTAGAAGATGTTAGGCCTAAGGATTCACGACAACCCAGTCACCGGGCAGTGCAGGTCAGAGGGCTAGAGGCCACACTACTAGGATGACTTTATCTTTTTCACATGCCACATCTATGTGTTTGTTGTTTGGTTTAATTACCTAAGGCATGTTAGGTTTAGTCGAAGAAAACTCCGTACCTAGGTTCGATACATGTTCTCACATGCCATTTCATGTGTTTCGTGTGTTGAATTATATAATGCCATACGTGGTTAGGTTTTATTTGCAGCACGTGTTCATATTTCAATACGTCCGTAACATTAAGCGAAATATTGAGACCATAAATAATAAAAACAACCACATAATGAAAAGTTTAATACTACGCCACATTAAACAATATAATAATACTAGAAGTACATGCCGACAGTACACATAGGGGCAAATACACTTCCAAATCCTCAGTTTGAAACATACTGAGTAAGCAACTCTTCTTCCGAGTACCAGTCCTCTACTACAACCCTGTTGCTATGGCTAGGCTCACCTGCATTGCTCTGACCTGCCTGTCGCCTGTAGTAAGCGGCCTCCACTTCATCTGCGGCCGCTATGGCCTAAGTGAAGAACACGTCGTCATCCTCCTCCACCTGTAAACCCGCCTCTGCTAGACCGATGAGCTTGCTCAGTTTGCTAGTATCTTCCTCAGCCTCCTCTGCCTGCAAGTCTGCCTCTGCTAGAGCGACGAGCTTGCTTAGTCTACCAGTATTATTCTCAGCCTCCTATGCCTGCAAGCCTACCTTTGCTAGAGCAATAAGCTCACTCAGTCTGCCAGTGTCGTCCTTATCCTTGTCCCCCTCATCAGACAACACAATCGATGATTGAACGATGCGACCGACTCGCGATCTATGCTCATCTAACTTCTTCTCATACCTTGCACGAGCCAGCTCTATGGCATGTTTCTCGCTGCAACCAATCCCTTCATGTATGAAATGCAATCAGTTAGCAACGTGATTATATTACATTTAAAATCAGGCAAAGAAAAAAAATTCTTTCAAGCACTCACTGGCACATAATGCAACAACATGCTCGTTCAAGACCTGCATCTGTACTCTTGTCTACTCCCTTGCCTCATTCTTTGCCCTCTCCTCATCTAATGTCATCCGTCTCTCCAATCCCCATTTGTTAAGCCTAACATCGATTGGGTTACAAATACCGCGTTGTCTAGCAAACCCACGCATCTTTTCTTTGTGATGTTTAATGAATAGGTTGACGTAGTCAGGTCTATATCCCTTCTTCCATGCAATTACTTGCATCTTCTTCAGTTCATCCAAGAATTTAGCTTGACCATCATAACATTACCACCTGTATTTCCTAGTGCTCTGTTCAAATAAAAAATTATATCATATATGCCTTTGCAAAAGAAACAAAATACGATTTTATGTTTACCACAAAAATAATCAACCTCATCATACTTAACCATATGGTCGTAATAATGGCCAATTTCAAGCTCCGAAGAGACTAGGCCATAGTTGGATTTAACACCACATTCACACATGATAGGAGGTGCTTTGTAAATTACCCTTTCTTTCTTTTTTTCCTTAAACTTTCACGGTTCTTCCGGCCATTGGTTCTTAGGACCATACAACCACTCCTTGAAACGACACTTGCCATTGAAAACACCTAAATAAGTAGACATTAGTACATGAACACATATAGCTCAATATTTCAACACATACACTTTGCACTTACTTCATGCTTGTTTGGACATACAAACTCTAACGTATTCTCATGGTTTATCACAGCTCGATCTCCACAATCGCACAGAGAAGGTTCCTCGAGTCGTCTAACTGCGGCTAGGTGCTTCTTATTAGCCGTCATTGGCGAAGGGTTAGGGGGGGTGGAACCCACCGCTTGAAGTGCTCACGTGGATGTCTCCCTCTAAACCAATCGTCGAAAAGGAGGTACCTAGAATCAAACTTATCTGCACCATCGATCCACTAAAAGAAAAAGAATCTCTCATGGTCCTACACAACGAGATTCCAACAAAATATTATTACCATACTTACACAAATAAAGAAAAAGGACAGTGGAAACAACTTCTTACATTAAAACGATTACATGTGTAGAAGCAACGCGCCGCTGTGTCCGAATATTTTGATTGAAAAACATGGGCCGGAAAACCACAGTCACAGTTAGGGACATGGAGGTCAAGAGGGACGGGGGCATCTTGCTAGACGCGTCGGGGTATAATTCGCCAAAACTCCTCCCGAAACATTTCTTGCATCTAACAAAATGGATGTATTTAATAAATATAAATCAAAACATCACAAATAAATGTCAAAGAAAACCATAACTACAATACAACCGATTTTTTTCTAAGAACCCAAAGCAGTTAACATTAAACCCTAAACCTAAGGTTTCCCATTTGATGCACACCAACGAACTTATAACATAACTACATGCGCCTAGGTTTGCTAGCTTTTTCATGCCTTAGCATCAACCTACAGTTGTATAATACATATATTGAGGGATAGAATAAAACCCTAAGTGATGACGATTATTACGTTCAAAAATTCGACTAATATATACCGAATCGATGTGAAAAAATTAGGAGGGGAGCGAGGATACCTTGCTCTCGAAGATCTACGGATCAAATCAAAGTTTCCAAGGTTCAATATGCCGATTCGTGAGGTAGGGTGAAGTGGGGAGAGAAAAAACCTAAGAGGGAGGAGAAATAAGAGAAAGAACGCTCGGATAGGAAGGTTGGGCCGGGGTTAAATGGCAGGGAGCTCGGCGCTAGCCACTCTGGCGCCGAGCTCGGCGCCAAGATCTACGGCGCCGAGCTCGACGCCACCGAGCTCCCTGCCATGTCACCTACCGAGCCTAGGAGCTCGGCGCCACATGTTAGCTCGGCGCCAGCATCAATGGCGCCGAGCTAAGGATCTATTTTTTAAAATATTTTCTCTAGGGGTCTATTTGTGAGAACCTTCCGAAAAAAGAGGGTAAAATGTAAAAAAATCGGTCGTGAGCACGGCCGCGTAAAAAATTCAGTCGCGAGCACGGCCACCGCCAGCAGCACATCGCCAGGGCTCGGCCCGCACCCGCCCTGGCCATCCTCGCATCCTCCGACGTCACGCGACTATCCCTGGTGCAGGAGGTCGGCTCCATGGTGCCCCACCTAGGCCGCGCAGCCTGCCGTCGCCGAAGTCCAAGTCCAATCCACTGCCGCTGTCGTGGGTTGCTGGGGAGCTATCTGGAGAGCAGAGGAAGCAGAAGCCATCCGGGGCGGTCCTGGGCTCCCTGGAATCAAATTCGGCATAGCACTAAACGGGTAAGTAGGCGCCATATAATGCATACACCTGGGCTATTGACTACCGCTGGCTGCATCATGGATCATTCGGATCGGAAAAATAAATCGAAAAAATAGAATCGGACCGGGCCTCTCACTGTCTCCAGGACATGAAAACGGAAAAAATACACTTGGGGTACCGGCTACCGCTAGCTGCATGGATCGTTCGGATCAGAAAAATAAATCGAAAAAATAGAATCGGACTGGGTCTCTCCAGGACATGAAAACAGGAAAAAATACACCTGGGCTACCGGCTACCGCTGGCTGCATGGATCGTTCGGATCGGAAAAATAAATCGAAAAAATAGAATCGGACTGGGTCTCTCCAGGACATGAATATGGAAAAAATGTAAACCGTAACCGAGTCGATGTCTTAGTTGGATGAAAGATTTTGCGGTAGAAATTTTGCCTCTTTATTATTAGATATAGGTATAGATAAATTTTCTATAAATTTAATTAATTTTAGATTGTTTGACCATAGATATAACTAATTATATTCTTTTTTTTGGACGGTGGTAGTTGCAAACTTAAAAAGCTAAGCAAACTATAAATACGAATAATTTAATGTACTCATATTTTAGTTTGAAAAAAAATTCATATCTTAGCTTAGTGCCAGTTAGGTAAATAGATAGAGAAAAGCAAAATACGGAGACCATTCAAAATTCAAAATTGCCATTAGGCTTTCGCTTACGAAAGGGGAAAACCCATGCAAAGCATTGGTTCCATTCCATTCAGCACTGGGCGGCACCGGCACCCACGCCCACAAGCAGAGCAAGGAAATGGCGATCGCGATCTCGCAGGAGGCCTTCGACTCCATGGTCCGGGAGAACATGGAGGACCTCGGCATGGACCCCGATGAGGCCCTCGCCGACGCCGTTGAGGCGCTCTCCCTCCAGGGCGCTGATCTCTCCGGTAACCACTCTTCGTCAGATCCGCACCTCGACGTTCTCTGCACTCTTGCAATCTTCACCCAGCCCCTCGCTGCTTCGTCCAGGGATCATTAAGCGCGTGCCAGGAGAGGCCACCGCGGCGGAGGTGAGCCCGGTGGTGCGGGTTCTGGACGAGCTGAAGGCCTCTCACAGTGCCAGCGGCGGGTCGGAGCAGGATCTCGACGGACTCGTCTCTCTGCTTGATGAGTTGCGCGGCCTGTGCAGCTCCGGCGAGGGTTCAGAGAATGCAGGGATCGCGGTACGGAATGGCGTCGTGGAGGCGCTCGTTGCCCTGTGCGCGTCCGCTCGGGTTCAGCAGGTGAGGTTGCTTGCATCGGCCTTGAAGACGCTGAGCTCCGTGCTCCGTGGTATGACATTGGTGTGCTTGCGGGTCTTCTGAGATGCGTCATTTTGTTTGGCAACTTACACTGTTCTTCTATTCACAGCATGCTTGTAGTAATGACTTCCCGTTAGCCCGTTTCTTTAAGTAGCATGGCAGCATGTGTATATTCCTGGGTATTGTGAAGATGCATTTGGAAACGGCTATACCCATAATGGGTCTTGTTCTGCTATACCCTGTCGCATATCAGTTATGGTTCTATGCATAGTTATTTACCTCGTTATTATAATCCATTAGTCTTTACTTTTTCTTGATCTTGCACTGCAAACTGGTGCTGAGAAAGGTCTTGTCTACTCTAAATTATACCCTGTCATAGACAATGTCCATTCTGTTTTAACTTCAGGAAATATTCAATCTGCAGATGTGGCAAGCACTGAAAAGTTCAGACAAAGTGAGGGACCCAAAATTGTCATGGATCTCTTGAAAGGAGGCTCAGAAAATTCAGATTTATTGGATGCTGGATTTAGTGTTGTGGCAGCGGGTTCTGCTGGCAATGAAGTTGTGAAAGAGTCCTTTATGGACCTGAAAGTTGATGAACTCATTCTGCGGGTTATGAAGGATAAATCAAAAGCTAATGTGCAAAGCTTGTACGATGCCATACGTGTTCTGTTGACGCCTGATGACAACCGAGTGGTGGCTTCTCAGGTGTGTCCTATATTCACAGTTTTAGTGTTTCACATTGGCAGCTGCACCAGTTTCTATGCTAATTGCTAATATGCGGTGGTTTGTGGAAGTACCTGGCAGTGCATTTGTGATCTTTTATGAAATAGATTGTGACATGGTGAATAGCTTGTGCTAATACCTAGTTGTGTGCATGGGGTGATGATTCATTTGTTAATATTGTAACTTCTTGGTATCATTTCAATAGGAATGCAACAAGAAGAAAAAAAGCAGCATTTCAGTAGTCATTTGAATAGAATCAGATTTCTAACTTGCAATTTAGTACAAAATAGACTTCTAGTAATGATTAGATACTAAAGGAGCATCTTAACATACTATGAAGTGCAAGGTGTTAGCTTCAGTATTTGGTGACATTGTTATGCCTTTTTTTTTTTCTTTTTGTATGCAACCTTTCTCAATGTAATCAGAGCATGTGTATCTCAATTGCAAACTTTGATTCTAAATTTTTCCTTGATGTGTTTATAGCCCAGTGCATATTTTTCCTTGACATGTGGTAATTGAAATATGGACTAACAGATGAACTTGGCCAGGTATATGGATACTCCCGGAGATTTGCTGAAATCGGGGTCGCAGAAGTTCTTGTCAATGCACTTCGTGAGCAAGTCGCTCCTTCCAGCTTGCCATCTGCTTGTGCTGCTTTAAAGTCGATTGCAGTCAATGTAAGCTTTGCAATGTTATCAATTTCTAAGTTGTTCAAGCTTCAGTTTAATTGGAAAAATAACTTCTCAGGAGGGTATCCACTTTGGCAAGTTTGGGATTCAGATTTGAACTAAACTGTATGGAGTTGATTTGATAACCCCGTGTCCAAATAGGCCCTTATTGGTTTAGTCTTTCATCTGTAGCTAGCAGCCCCTGGCAAGTCAAAATTTAATTTTCATGTGGCCAGTATTCAGAAAAATCTAGCGCTTGAAAAATATGAGACTCTTTATAATAAACTGTCAGCCATCCTTGCCATTTCTAATGTTTTTATCATTTATTTCCCTTGAAGAGGAACTATGTTTATAAAGCAAAAGGTAGCTACACCTATTTGGTTATGAGATGACATAGGAGAGCTTTACCATCTTCTGTTGTGTGTTGCCACAGGATGAAATATGTCGTTCCATATCTGAAAGTGGTGGAATTGATGTGCTTCTTCAATGCATTGATGGGGCTGGTGAGCAGAAGAACAAAGTTATAGCAAGATTTTGCTGCTCTTTGTTGTCCAAGGTATGGTAGTGTGCTACAGCACTGCAACCTTTTCTGCTTGAAAACATTCAACTTTCAATAAACCAAACATCACATTTTCTTCTTCTTCTTTAAGCTTGCTGCAAGCGATGCAAACAAGTCTGTTATCATTCAGCAAGGTGGTTTCGATAGGTTCCTAAAGTTGACATCCAGATTTTCTGAAGAGCCTGCTATAATTCAAGAGGTACTATTGAAATTGGAATACTGAAGAATTTCTGTATTGAGATACAGTCCTGAGGTGAATGGATGTGCAGGTTATGTCTATGGTGACGGTCCTCACACTGAGGTCACCAGAAAATGCAGCACGTGCAATGGAAGTAGGCTATGGAACTCTGGCAATACAGTCAATGGAAAGGTTCCCCTCCTCTGGCCAGACTCAGAAGCAAGCATGCCTTATGATTCGCAATCTTGTTGTCCGAAACCCTGAGAACAGGTATGCTGTGGAATGTACACACACATCTTCCTTTTTGACACCATAACCTACGCAGAATCAGTCTGGCTAACAATGAGATCTCTGGACGGCATTCCAATTACATTCGCTATTAATGCAGCAAGTTTATAGACATCCTACATCCTGACATTTGGTGATGCCATTGCAGGACCATCCTGCTTAATGATGGTGCAGAAAAGCTTATTAGAAAGGCCAAGGCGCTGCACGGAAGCTGTAAAGATGCTGCCTCGTCTGCCTTGAGGGACCTGAGCCTGGACAACTACAATGCATAGACACCATAGGAAGTCTACGTAGAGTTAGTTTGACGATGGTAGAATGTTTTGGTGGAAAAATACACGGCGTGAGTTATCAGGTGCCGCACTGAAATGAGTTTGTAGAATTGCACTACTGTGCTTACATTAATGGTTCCAGTTTGTGTGCAATCCAACTTCAGGGCTATGCGCAAAAATAAGCAAAAGCACGTGCATGCAGGTACCACTCGCCGTTAAGTCAATGGTGATTCACTGACCAAAACCGTCTGTCAGCAAACGCGTCTGAGAATCTGACTGTTAAGTCAACGCTAGGCAATATACGTGTCTGAGAATCCGAATGCTCAGTCAATGCCGATTGCCAGGCAATACATTTCTACGAAACGTTGTGAATCATGGATCCATGGTTCCTTCCATGCTGCAAACAAAAAGGCTCTGGTGTCACCCCAACTATTTCGGTCATCTAATGAGGGTATTTCCGGTCGTGCAAACTCCCTTCTGTTACCTGAAGAACATAAAACATGAACTCAGAATGTGCAAGCAAAAACACGTTCAAAACTTTTTTTTTGAAACAATAAAAAAACACATTCAGAACTTTTCATTATCTAAAAAAAAGCACGTTTAAAAAAACCAAAGGATATATTGGGTGTAGGCTGTAAAGCAAGATCTGGTTACTTTACCTAAAAACTTTGACTTGCGACAAGAGAATAACTATGAAAAGTTAAACTTGCAGGATCAGCTATTCTCCTACAAGAGAACAAAACAAATCATCAACACTTCTGCTCAACAATATTAGCAGGCAATGACTCGTGTCATATACAAAGATCCAGACTAACACTTTTATAAGGAAAATAACAGAATGTGGTAGTAGAAAAGTACTTTGTCACCCTTCTCTGATCCTCCTGAAGGTTGGAACAACTTTGAAAACGCCTTCTTTTCCCGATCTCGCCTGTCAGAAATCTGCCAGAATTGCCAGTGAAAATCAAGAAAAAGATGGTATCTTAGTCCTAAGATTCACGGAAGTAACAAACCAACCTTCTTTTTTGCAGCAGCAAGCTCTCGCTTAATTCCTCCTGGAGGATATCACAAACAAAATCCAGTGGTTTCAGTTGTGAACAAAAGATTAATAACAAGTGAAGAAGATAGGGTGATACACAAACCATCATTTGGCTCTAACTCCAGCGCTTGCTTGAAGCTCTCAACTGCTGCATCAATATGGTTGAGTGCCATGCGTACCTGCAAATGTGGTACAATGTGAAACCTGACGTGTCTGAAAGGAGGTTTGAATTGACTATGAAGACACTAAAAGTCAGTCCTACCAATGCCAAGACAACAAGGACATAATACGGTATCAGTAATGGCAAGAATTGTACTTACAAAACTACGATAGTGTGGCAGGAATGTGACATATAAGTAGACATACCATCGAAAAGAGCACATGCAAATAAGCCAGTTATATTCTCCGCATACATCATTATGTAAGAAAAACTCTCCAAATACATATACATATAGAGAAAAAATCATGGGAAAAGTAATGCTTCATTAGTCACAGTTTTTGGTCAAACCAGGCTTATTGCACATACATGACACATAAGGTTATTTGTGATATGATGTTTCAAGTTTAAAAATTTCCACAATTCAATACCAAAGACAGACATTAACCTGTCCTTGTCGGAAAAAGCTTTCGCATTGTCCTCCCTTTCACGCAGTGCAAAATCAGCATCTAACAAAGCACCCTCGAAATCTCCCAACTTCAGTTTGCAAGCCTGAAGAAGTTATAACTGGCTTCAATATACTAGCAAGACATAGTAATGTTTGCACATCTAACGGACAGCTCAACTGTAGGTACAGTTGAGGAAACACTAATAATGCAGAAAATAGAACCTTGCAAAAAGTTATACTACAGAATCAGAAATCTGTGCACGAACAAGAGGATGAAACGGAACTTACACAGCTATTTGTGAATATAACTGACTTTGTTTTTCGCAGAGCGGTGCTCCTCTCTGACATAAATAGACTGTCAGGACTAAAAGAAAAATGTGCGCTGATCTTTAATTACCAAGCTTTTGAATAAACAAACTGAGCAGTGATGAGAAAAAGGGAAAACTACCTTCATCAATGTCTTCTTTCTCCCAGCAAAGATCTAAGTACCGCATGGATTTCCTGTATTTTCTGAGCGCTGTCTTGTAATCCTGTTTCTGTATAGAGGCAGTAGCAAAAGTTGCAACATCCAAAATGCATTTAGGTTTAGCAAACAATTTGGCTAAAATCAAAACGCAAGATATGCAGACTGTAGCTGGGTTTTCAAAGTAGCTAACTTATCAAGTGGAGTTCACTAATGTGTTCACAAAATGCTGTGTTTTGAAATTGACATGAAGTTCATTAGCTAACTGCATGGCTTCTAGTTTGCTACTAACCTGAATAGCCTAATAGTGACAGTCTGCCACAGTTGAAATCATGCATAGACTTAAAAAGAGTACATGACATTAAGATGCAGTCAAGAAAAGAAAAGGAACCTTGAAGCTTTCATTTCCAAAAGCCTTTGCAGACTCCACAGCACCCATCCACCAAGAAATTTCTGCAGGCTTTTCATCGAGATCAATCGGCCAATCAGGATACATGTCACCATCCATGAAAAAATTTACAACTCCATCATTGGCACCTTCTGGAAGTTCTCCACAATCAACAATAACAATATCATCAGTCGGACGATCAGCTTCATCAACAGAAATATGCTCCATTGCGCGAACCACCCCCATTCCTTTTATAGCCCTTCCAAAAACAACATGATTCCCATCCAGATGAGATGTTCGGGTGGTAGTGATGAAAAACTGAGACCCATTTGTGTTGGGGCCAGCATTTGCCATTGATAGCATCCCTTTTCTCTCATGCTTCAAGATAAAATTCTCATCCTCAAAATTCAATCCATATATCGACTGCCCCCCAGTTCCATCACCAACAGTTATATCTCCACCTTGCACCATAAAACCCTTGACTATGCGATGAAAACATGAGCCCTGAAAGTAACATTTTTGGTGGCAAGAAGCATTTAAGGTTGTCAGGGGAAAAAAATCTTGGAGGTTAAAAATCTAGGCAGAAAAACAGACATCAATTGGCAGAGGACAAAAGTGGAATTAGTTGTCGAGAAAGAACAGACCAATTCTGGTCTATATAACAAAGGCTTACCATCATCTTTCTTTCAGCAAAGGAATGGATACATGATTTATTAAGTCTGAAGGCAATGATTATGCACTTCTGCTAACTATATCCAACTAACATCATAGACACCACCAAACTCTTACGAAGAAATGGTAAAGCAACTCCCACAATATGCACCATTACAAAGTACAAAGCATGGAAGTCCCACTAAGATAATTGCACAACTGGATACATGTACTTGCAAAAAGCAGTGGAAAGTGTAGTCACTACTGTGTCAATTATGTATTTGAGTAATGCTCATGCATCATCATTCCAACACAAGATTTTGAAGAATCTCAGCTTTTAAAGTGACAATTGACAAACCTCACTCAAAATGTTAACCATCTCAAACCAAGTAGGCCATATCACACCATACACTGCTAACAAAACACCGTCCACACAAAGTGTTAGCCACAGAAAAATATATGAAATTTGATAGCCCAATGCTATGTCCGTATGTGTGGGTTTTCATCAAGTACTTCAGACTACTAGAAAGAATGCAACTATTGGAAGGACAAATGCAGGTTAAGTAAGGATGAAAACGGAACGGAAATATCCCGAACCGAACCGCATCGTTTTCTATATTTAATCCGACCGAATCCGCTTTTTCTTGTCCGACTTTACCGTTTTCGCTTTCGCATTTGAGATGTTTCGTATTTCGAATGTAAAAGTAGAAAACGGTTTACACATTTTTCGACCGTTTTCTACTTTTCTACTTTTAATTTGAAATATTCCGAATTCAAAATTCGGTTTAAACCGAATTTGGCCAACTGCACAGGTCATACAGCCCAATTACAGGCTGCTCACCACGCAACTGTGTTCTTTCTACCGGTGGCTAGCTGCCCTCTCTTATAGACGGCGCCTAGCCTCATCTCTCTTATTATGTATTTGGTCGTGCACTTGTTTAATGCTATGCACTTGAACTAGATCATGCACTTGTTAGTTGTGAACTTGTTATGTATTTGGTCGTGCACTTGTTTAATGCTATGCACTGTGGGTCGGTATTTCGTATTGAATTTTCGCATACCGACCGTGTTCGACATAATTCCGCTCGAATTGGTTCGTTTTCGAAATTCTAGATATTCCGTAAGTTCGTGTTCGTTTTCGTGTCCGGCTTGTCCGCTTTCGCTTTCGCTTTCGTATTTCAAATGTAAAAGTAGAAAACGGTTGAGGAGTTTTTCGACCGAGTTCGACCGTTTTCATCCTTAATGTTAAGTGTGGTGAGGTCCAAAATAGAGGTAGGGCTATGTGTTACCTGTACCAGCACTGTAGCACCACTAATAGGCAGTACTACATCAAAACTAATTGCAAAGCAGCACAGCAATTTAGATTTTACAAAAAACAAAAGCAAACAACATTACAACCAAACAGTTCTAATAAAGACCCCACAAACGAGTCCGTCGAATCAAAGCAGAAGGCCTTGGAAAGAGAGCACTGAATGAAGTAAAACAAAATCTACAAACTAAAACTACAATCGCACGTCACTAGCACATCAAAAACTTAGATCGGCAAAACCGCGTTGGATAAGCTGCTATAACAGTACATCTGCACCGATGAAGTTGCATTTATTTAGTACATCAGACCAGGCTCCGAGAGCCAGGGGGGACTTTTACTGACAGTAAAAAGCGCACCAGAAGCTGACAGCTGCAACAGTCGGCGCGATATCATTGTACTGGTTCATGAGTCACACCTGACGAAGTTTACAGCTAAAATTCGACCGAGCGAACGTTAGGAACTCGGTTGTTACAGAATTGAGAACCAAATTAATCTCTAGCAAACCTCTCTATTTGTACCAACCAAAATTCCAAAACCTAATTGCTAATCTTCGAATCGCACTAATAGAGAGGACGAACCCCAATTCGACCAACAAAATCACACGACTCCCATATCGAAATGCCTACACTGCCGCACTAAACCCCGACAGGCAACCGCACCACATCAAACCCCACCCCCCTGCAGCCGAAAACACGAAAAAAAAAATGCACACGGGAGCCAACCGGAGCGGACCTTGTAGTGGAGCTTCACGCCGGTTTCGGGGCCGACGCCCTTCTCGCCGGTGCAGAGCGCGCGGAAGTTCTCCGCCGTGCGCGGCGCCACGGAGGCGTAGAGCTCCACCACGATCCGCCCCTCCAGCTCCCCGCCGATGCTCACGTCGAGGAAGCACCTAGGGTTCCTCGCCACCACCTCCTCCGCGGCCGCCGCCTCAGCAGCCGCAGCCGCAGCCGCGGAGCCCTCGCCGCCGTCATCCATTGCCACGACAAGCTGGGGAGGAGGGAGCAAGACCTAGCGAAGGACTTGTCAAGGCGCGCGACGGTGGCGGCGGCGTGAGCGAAGAAAAGCGAGGCGACGGTGTGTTGCTGCAACACTGTTGCAGCTTTGCAGGCTCGCAGAGCAGCGTCGGGCGGCGTGGTCAGTTCAAAAAAGGAGGGAGGGGAGGAGGATTGGGAGGACCGGACCGGACAGGACAGGACAGGACAGGACAACACTGTTGCAGTTTGTTGCTGCCACCGTGCTGGGCCGGTTGGCCTAGACGGCCACGTTTTTTTTTAATATAACAGAAAATCATATGTTTTGAGCCCATGTCTTGAAAAATACTTTTAACCTACGCAACTTTCACGACAGTAGGTACTGTCGCGACAGTACGATTTTCACTTTCATTTATTAAACATAAACTCTACTACACGACGATCGTGGACTTGTGTGACTGTGCAAAGCTAAGGCGACGACACCTCCGCTGGAGGCAGGGTTTCCTGCCTCCTTCGGACTCTAGATCCCTGACAGCAGGCTGGTCCGCCGGTGGGTGGGCACTAGGCGGGGCGGCGAGGCAGTGGAGCGCCGGTAGCTGTGGTGGTGGAGGCATCGGTTTGGACATAGTAGGGGCGAGGGAGGCTCGTCGACGACGATTGATCGAGACGACAAATTAGCATAGGGCGGGATTGACGGGCGGGGGTGGACGGCAAGCGGTGCGGCAAGGCGTCGTGTCACTGGCGTCGACGGGTAGTGGTGGGAGGCGGCGGCGGCGGGCGGGCGGGGTCGCGTGCTCGCGTGGGAGCGCGTGACCGGTCACGGGATAACTGTGTCATTTCCTAAAATAGGTTTTTAATCTCACACAATTTTGAAAACTATTTATTTTTACATCCTAGACGGTTTTGTGTGATATGAGATCACATTAGGTGTAAGAGGATAGAATGGATAATTAAAAATCCTAAATCTTGTTTAATCTTAGAAAAATCTTGAAATTTGTTTTAGCTTAGAAAAATATTAAACAAGATTAGGCTAAAGGCATGTTTGGGTACAAGAAATAATTACTAATTAGCTAACATTAGCCCTAGTGTATCCCAATAATAAGGCTAATAGATGGGCTAATTTTTTTAGCTAAGTCAGCTAACTCGGCTAATTTTAGCTAATTTTTAGCCTAACTAGTTATTAGCTCTAGCTCATCCAAACATGTCATAAGTGACATGGACTACTCTTATTAGTTGATACCCTTGCTATATATTATCTTTTTGTTTTTTTTCTTCTAAAATTTGTTTTTATATTGTTGGTGTTTGTGCTCTATGTAATGTCATCCACACTTTGACGACAACACTATGCTTTCTACACTAACATGGTTATAGATAGAATCAAGTCACACTAACATGATCAGGTGACACTAGTATACATACTAAGGTAATCATAATAGATACTAGTAGCAAATAAATACCAAAATAAATCCTTAGATGACTCAAATAGTTCCAATTTACCTCCTTTTGGTGATGTGGCACTGCTTGAGACAATAGTGCATAAACAAATTGTTTCAAAAGTTATGAAATGTTAAAAATTCGATTATAAATAAAAGAGAAAAACCAGACTATCTTGATGTAACACCCTGGGTGTTACGAGCTTGCTTAGCACCGAGATTGATGCCCGAGAGAAATTAACAAAACAAGTTCTCGAGTTCTAAAAAAATTTAAAACACACATGAAATGATAAACAAACCCTGTGCGACTTCCTTTTATGGTTGAGAGAAATCAAATAAATATCTAAGTTAATTTACTTAGTGCGTAAATGTGCTAATGAAATCCTAATAAGAAGAATAAAATAAGTAGTTTTAATTGTTTGGTATGAAAAACAATTTCTATAAATAAAAATAAAATATAACTTGTGTGTAGTACTTAAGTAAAGATGATGAGCAAATGGTGTAGTTGAAAATGCAACTTTAATTTTTGAAAACAAATGTTGTTAACTAGTGTTCTTGAGAGCTCAAAAATCGAATCTGAAACTAAAAATCAGCCTCTTCGTTGAATTGGCAAGAATTTGAACTTATGTTTAAAATGTCATTTTTGGTGAATTATATTGAACAAAATAGTTAAATAGTGCTTAAGTATTTTGTTCCTATGGTTTAGTGTAAAGTATGGGCTATCACATGTAGTAATTCTTGGTTGAAGTTAATAAGGTACATACCTCTTAAAAATTGTGGCAACAAGTGTTCCTAGATGTTAAGTCCAATTGAACCCTTGTCTTTTCTAAGTCGGAAAAGAGTGTTGGACAATGCTATTTTAGTATTTGAGTTCTAACTAAAATACTTAAACACTAGTTTCATGATTTGGTGTTGTTGGTTGCCTCTAAGTGAGCACTTGATCAGGGTGTAGGTCGAAGTGGTGCTGAATGTCACTTTGCTTGTTTTAAAGTGGCTCAAACCTCCTTAGAACGCTCTGTGTCCATGCTATTAGCGCTCCGTTCATGAACCAGCACTCAACGTGACGAACCCACGTAGGCACCTCTTATCTCCCTCGCTGGTCACCCTCCGGCCATGCTTGTTGCCTGGATACGAAGTCCTTAGGGTCTACTAGAGTCTTTAGCTTTTGTTTTAATCTCAACCGACCTCTAAGCGATTGATTTTTATGCTTTAATATTTGTGCACCACGTCGCCTCGGGCTGGCTGGCTGGGTGTGCGTGGTCACCGCACTCGAGGTGCGACGTCACGCGTTGGTGCACCCACTGCCGCACGCGTGCACCACATCGCGTGTGGCCTTGCCGGTGGTCATCTCGTCGTCGCCTCGTGCTACGCGATGGGCCGAGCCAGCCACGGCCACCATTATCGAGCCAGCCGAGGTTGTGGCCATCATTGCCATGCTTGCGTGGTAGTCGCCCTGCCCTGTGATTCACCTATCGTGGGTCCGTGTTGCTGCTCGCCGTGTCTGGGTCAACTGACCCCAGCTATAGGGTGACGGTGACGCCTCCCTACTTCGCCCTGTCTCGCTAGCCGACACTGGTGAGCCGCTCAAGCCCGTCTACTACATTCAAGTGCTCCGCTGAAAGGTCCTAATATGGCTAGAGGGGAGGTGAATAGCCTATTTAAAAATCTACAAACCAACTAGAGTAATTTGATTAGTATAACAAATAGCGAAATGCAAACTTGCTCTAGCTCTATAAGGGTTGCAAGCCACATATCCAATAATTCTAGTTACTATGATCACTAGACACTCAATTTGCTAAGCCACTACTCACTAAGAGCTCTCACACTTGCTACACTAAAGAGATCCACTAGATGAACTTAAAACAACAAAGCAAGCTCTCAATTCTAACTACACTAAAGAGCTTGCTACAACTAGTTTGCAAGAATATAAATGAGTGAGTAGGATGATTATACTGCCGTGTAGAGGAGTGAACCAATCACAAGATGAACACTAAATCAATCACCAGGAGAATACCAAAAGGGCAAGAGACAACCAATTTTCCTCCAAGGTTCACGTGCTTGCCAACACGCTACGTCCCCATTGTGTCGACCAATACTTGGTGTTTCGGCGGCTAAGAGGTGTTGCATGAACCTCGTCCACACAATTGGACACCGCAAGAACCTACCCACAAGTGAGGTAACTCAATGACATGAGCAATCCACTAGGGTTACCTTTCGGCACTCCATCGGGGAAGGTACCAATCCCCTCACAATTACCAAAGATGGCCACGAACAATCACCAACTCGTGCCAATCCTCCTCCGCTGCTCCAAGCCGTCTAGGTGGTGGCAACCATCAAGAGCAACAAGCGAATCCCACAACGAAACACGAACACCAAGTGCCTCTAGATGCAAACACTCAAGCAATGCACTTGGATTCTCTCCCAATCTCACAAAGATGATGAATCAATGATAGAGATGAGTGGGAGGGTGTAGGGTCGAGATGGCGACTAGAGGGGGGTGAATAGTCATTATTAAATTCTAATCGCATCGGCTAACCGAAACAAGTGCGGAATTATAACAATCGGTCTAGCCGAGACTATACCCCTCTATCTATGTTCTCTAGCACCTTGCAAAGATCCTAATTAAGCAACAAAGGTGTCGGGCTAGCTAGAGCTCACCTAACCAATTCTAAAAGCAAGGTCACACAAACCTATGCCACTAGTACTTTAAGCAACGGAGAGCTCCTACTCATGCTAGTAAGCAAAAGCACTAAGCCAACTAAGCTCACTAGCAATGCTCAATAACAAGGCAACCAATGCCACATTAGAGAGCGCAAATACTTAGCTACACAAACTAAGCAATGTGACTAACAAGGTTACACAAACCAAATTAGTCACTCAAGGGAGCTACTTCTATGCTACACAAGCTAGAAGGTAACTAGCAAGCTACACAAGCTAACTAATTACAAGAGCAACTACACAAGCACAATGTATATGAAAGTAATTACAAGCTTGTGTAACGAGAATGCAAACCAACGGAAATACAATGATGATACGATGATTTTTTTCTGAGGTTCACGTGCTTGCCAACACGCTAGTCCCCGTTGAGACAAGCTTCAAGGTTGCCACCGGTCCACTTGCTAGTGGTGACCCACAAGTCACTCTCTCCCACATGGAGTGCTTACCACAAGCCCTAGCACTTGACCCGGCCAAACCACTTGTCGCCCTTCGCGTCTCACTTTACTAGAGTTGCTCTTCGCGGCTCCCGCGGGGTGAGCATAATGCCCCTCACAAAGCTCTTCTCCAGAGCACCGCACAAGCTTCTTGCAGGCTTCGACGGAGACCACCACCAAGCCGTCTAGGAGGTGGCAACCTCCAAGAGTAACAAGTACCACTGGCTTGCAACTCGATCACCTAGTGCCACTCGATGCAACCCCACGATGCAATCGTACTAGAATCGCTCTCTAACAATCGAATGATCACTATCAAGCATATGTGAGATGGAGGGCTCCTAAGTACTCTCAAGCATGGACACAAAGTCCCCCGAGGTACTCAGCCCAAGCCATGGCCGAGACCCCCCTTCTATTTATAGCCCCATAGGCTAAAATAGCCGTTCCCCTTCACTGGGCGTTTTTCGGGTTGACCGGACACGCCGGTCATATCGACCGGAGCAGGACCTCAGCGTCCGATCAACGGATGCTCGCCATGTGTTGCCTCTGTTCAACCTTAATCGCTTGATCTCAATGGTCAAGTGATGACCGGACGTAGCTGCTCAAAGTGACCGGACACAGGACCCCAACGTCCAGTCACTTCTAGTAAGCTTCCAGAGGTGAAATTTTGTGACCGGACGCGTCCGGTCGGTCACGATCGGACGCAACATCAGCGTTTGGTCATTTCTCCTGTTCTCTGTGCTGCCACGTCAGTGGGACCAGACGCAGCCACCTAGCGTGTGGTAGAACCTCCTAAATTATAGGGCCCACATGCACCTGTCACTGTCCAATGACCTCTGACGACTGTGCATATGTTCCCGGTAACTTAAGAAGATTGTCGAGTGTCCATGGGGAACCCTGAATCATCCACGATTTCTGAGTAGGATCCCATTACAGAGGCATTGCAGTATTACAACATTTATTCAAATATCTACATCAGGGTAAAATAACAGAAGTCTTAAAAATAACTTAGTTTACAAACCAGTTGTTTCAAACCTTACAAACTAAGTTTGATAATTATTACAAACCATAGTAGTGGAGTGGCATTAGTAACATATTACAAACACACAATATAAGTACCCTGCCCAAGGGTCACATAGTTACTTATCATCATTGATTTGAACAAGAGTCATGTAGCACGGTCCAAAGAAGACCTGCTCATGAGGCTCACCTGCAACAAGGGTCAACGAACCCTGAGTACAAAAGTACTCAACAAGACTTAACCAAAATAAAACTGATCTGACTCAGGAATGTAGGCTCAGGGATTCAAGGTGTGGCTTTAGCAATAAACAAAGTTCCTTTGCGTAAAAGCTTTCTAACAAGATTCTTTTATTCAACATGTAAATCTGTCTCAAAATCATATATGAATCTGTCATGATTTGTAATGAGATCATGAACTTCATATCAAACTCTTTCTCAAGACCAGCTCAAGTTTTAGTTATTAACTACGATGATGAACAGTGAGTTGAGTCTCCATAACCGAGGAGCAACGATGATTCAAACTGATTATAACCCAGCTGGGATTCCCAACCACATGACATATGTAGGTCCCTGACCTACATATACCAACCTACCCTCAGATCTTCTAAAACAAGAACGGGTCTACGCCACCCGAGAGCACAGTACTCCACCAATCCAGCCCATTGCCATGTGGGTACATGCTACTCTCGCCATCTCTCCACTCCCAGTGTGCGAGTAGCCATTCTCGTAATAGAATAGCTGAGTTGAGGCTTACCGAAGTATGTGATCGGTACTACAAAGTCTCACCTCATGCAATTCAACAATAGACGTGTCTTAATCGACACAGGCAGAAAGAACCTGCTCATAAGACCTCCATGTCTTGTGGCTCCCATACACCGAGTTCGCTCGGTCTAGATTTATTACTCCACATGCTCATATCTTATGATCACATGACTAACCAGTCGTAACCAAGAAACAATTTATATCTCGTAGGTGACCGGTAATCACCTGACTTTTATTGTTCTAAGCATGGCTAAGCATAATTAAGCATTCTTGGATTGAAACGGTTAACAAGGTTGATGTCGGGTTCATAAACCCGAGGTACCTCGAGGACTAGCTTCCACGCCAAGGCTTGGCCCAGAAGAACGGCCTTTTCTTCTTCTGTACCGGCCTAAGAGTCTAAACTCAACAAACTAGAGCACTCGCTTCAGGCCTAGGCCGTCTTCGGCCCATCTCTCCGATAGGAGCACTAGCTCAGGCTTAGGCCAGCTCCGAACGGCCTCTCCGATCGGAGCGCTAGCATCGGGCCCCGGCTGCCTCCGCACGGCCTCCACTCAGAAAACCTAATCCGAGGACCGCCTTTGACTCCGACCCCGTATCTCCGACCGGGATTCATAGAAAAACACCGCCATCACTATTCTCTAACTGGCGCGCCAGAACCGACTGGGGACCATCTGACCGGGGATGCCCGCTCGGAAAGAACCAGAAGGCATGCGGAGAAAGGCAAGGCATGGCTCACAAGTCAACACCACTGTACTAGGGACCATACCCTGTATGAAGCAGTGCTCTGCAGCCACCCTGACACAAAGTATTATAGGGGCCGCTAGAAACTCCCATATGGTAAGCCCTCTCCGCTTGTCTCTGGACACCGATTGCGGTATGGGCTCCAGGATTTGCCATACCGGGTGAACATAGCACAGCTCCTCACATGCCACCAGGCATCCAGAAGTATTTTGCAGGTACCAGCATCATCCTTCCTGAAGAAGATAGCTCGACCTTCCGTACACGTCTGACATCCTACAGCGACACTGACAGTATTGGGGGCGTCAACCATTATCCAGTTTACATCACCGTAGGCAGCAAGGCTTAGAAATATCTGTACTCTCTCTCCCTCACCTGTAGAGCCACCCCCTTCATCTATAAAAGGGGATGTGCTCCCTCCAACGAGGGAGATCGACTTCTTCAAGCTCAGACTCACTAGATCGACATCAACACTCCCAATCGCAGGACCACCCAGTTCCAACCGCGACCCTTCCAGTCGGAGCCAACCGAACCTCTTGTATCCCACCTTCTTCCTCCTTCTCGTTTGTACCCCCACTATAGACTTTGAGCACCTGGGCTCAGGAATAAAGTCGCTGACCGACCCTGACTGGACGTATGGCACGTTGCCTGAACCAGTATAAATCCTATGTCATTGTGTGCTAGGCCACCTCCGATCATAACGTATAGCAAAACTACAAATATTTACTAGTTGGTCACTTTCTGCACCGACAGTTGGCGCCGTCCATGGGGAAGACGTTGTACGTTCAACATTCTTTTGGTAATCGGATGGCCCATTTTTCTGCCACCCCCACCTGAAGGGTCGAGATGGCGGACTAGAGGGGGGGTGAATAGTCTTTTCTAAAATTAATCGCGTCGGCTAACCGATACAAATGCGGAATTAAAACTATCGGTCTAGCCAAGACTATACCCCCACTATATATGTTCACTAGCACCTTGCAAAGATAACAATTATGCAACAAAGGTGCCGGGCTAGTTAGAGCTCTCCTAACCAATTCTAGAAGCAAGGTCACACAAACCTATGCCACTAGTACTTTAAGCTACAAGGGAGCTCCTACACATGCTAGTAAGCAAAAGCACAAAGCTAACTAAGCTCACTAGCAATGCTCAATAACAAGGCAACCAATGCCTAATTAGAGAGCGCAAAGACTTAGCTACACAAACTAAGTAATGTGACTAACAAGGTTACACAAACCAAATTAGCCACGCAAGGGAGCTACTTCTATGCTACACAAGCATGAAGGTAATTAGCAAGCTACACAAGCTAACTAATTACAAAAGCAACAACACAAGCTTAATGTATATGAAAGTAAACGCAAGCTTGTGTAATGGAGATGCAAACCAACGGGAAGAACAAGGTTGACACGATGATTTTTCTCCCGAGGTTCACGTGTTTGCCAACACGCTAGTCCCCGTTGTGTCGACCGCTCACTTGGTGGTTCGGCGGCTAATTGGCATCACCCGCCAAGCCCGCACGTCGGGCGCCGCAAGAACCTACCCCTTGAGTGAGGGTAGCTCAATGACACGCTTT
This sequence comes from Miscanthus floridulus, assembly GCF_019320115.1. Taxonomy (NCBI): domain Eukaryota; kingdom Viridiplantae; phylum Streptophyta; class Magnoliopsida; order Poales; family Poaceae; genus Miscanthus; species Miscanthus floridulus. The sequence continues at coordinate 216,288,565 of NC_089587.1, read as the reverse complement.
ACTAATGTTGCTCTTCGCGACTCCCGCGGGGCGAGCACAAGTGCCCCTCACAAGCACTTCTCCGGAGCGCCGCACAAGCTTCTTGCGCGCTTCGACGGAGACCACCACCAAGCCGTCTAGGAGGTGGCAACCTCCAAGAGTAACAAGCACCACCGGCTTGCAACACGATCACCTAGTGCCACTCGATGCAACCTCACGATGCAATCGCACTAGAATCGCTCTCTCACACTATCGGATGAACACTATCATGTATGTGTGAGATGGAGGGCTCCCAAGCACTACTACACAAGCCACCAAGGCTCTAGTGTGCTCAGCTGCCGGCCCAAGGCCGGCCATGGCCTCTATTTATAACCCCATGGGCAAATAGAGCCGTTACCCCCTTCACTGGGCAAAACTCGGGCCGACCGGACGCTCCGGTCCGATCGACCGGACGCTGGACCTCAGCGTCCGGTCACGCGATACTCGCCACGTGTCCCCTGCGTTCAACGGTCATCTTCCGATCCCAACGGTCATCTGCCGACCGGACGCAGCACTTCAACTGACCGGACGCTGGACCCTCAGCGTCCGGTCGTTTCCAGTAAGCTCCCGAGCATGACCGGACGCGTCCGGTCGAACGCGATCGGACGCAGCCAGCGTCCGGTCACTCTTCAGCTACTGCTACACTTCATGACAGCGTGACCGGACGCAGCCTGCCAGCGTCCGGTGTATTCAGATCCAGCGTCCGGTCAGTTGACCGACGCCAGCATCTTCTCCATTCTCTTCACCCTTGCTCAAGTGTGCTAACCACAAGAATTTGCATCCGGCGCAATAGAAAATAGACATTCCATTTTCCCGAAAGCGCCGAATCCCGCCGAACAAGCTCGGCGGGAGGGAGAGAGGGACCCAAACCCATCTCACCCCTGCAAACACCACCTCCTTTGTAAATGTGCCAACACCACCAAGTGTACACCACCATGTGTATGTGTGTTAGCATTTCACAATCATTTCCCAAAGGATGTTAGCCACTCAACTTGCCACGCCACTCGATCCTAGCGACAATGCAAAGTTAGATCACTCGAGTGGCACTAGATGACCGATATGCAAACAAGTTTGCCCCTCTTGATAGTACGGCCATCTATCCTAAACCCGGTCATAAACTTCTCTACACACCTATGACCGGTGAAATGAAATGCCCTAGGTTATACCTTTGCCTTGCGCATTCCATTCCATCTCCTCCAATGTCGATGCAACACATGCACCAACACGATCAACAATGATATGATCCACTTCATATCATCATATGATCATATTGGTTCATCGATCTTGACTTCACTTGCTCTTCACTGTTGCCATCGTCCATCGGCGCCAAGTCTTGCTCAAGCTTCACCGCCACGCGGTCCATCACTCCAAAGCCTTTGACTTGCCCTTCACGCTTGCAACCGGTCCATCAAGCCAAGTCTTGTCTTGATCTTCTCCACCTTGATCACATGACTCAATGTCATGTCTCATGTGCATTTAAGCTCCTTCATCATCACATGTGTGAGCTTTGCAACATCTCCAAGCCATTTTCACCTTCATGGCATATGTTGCTCACACACATGTACCTGTGGACTAATCACCTGTGTATCTCACATAAACACAATTAGTCCACCTAAGTTGTCACTCAATTACCAAAACCAAACAAGGACCTTTCACCACCGTGGCGGGCTCAGGCGATACGATTTGTTTTGGCTCGCTGGAGTTCCCCACACTCTCGCCCGCCGGGATGCGGGTTCCACCCGCCTTTGAGCCATTCCAGGCCTTCCGCTTCGGGAGCCTGGACTTCATCGCCGATCGGCTTGGCGTACTCCACCTCCGCGAGGAGGCTCGTGACCCGGCACCCATCGGAGGGACGTCCTCCATCGACTCTGGGATGGGCAACTTCGACGGCGCGGCATCTGCGCTTTATTCCGAGCAAACTCTCTGCTCAAACACCGCTGTGAGTAATATACATGCTATTATTTACTTACTGCACTCTATTTTCCGCCAAATACCCAATGGGTTACCGTTGTCCCCATCGCAGCCACCATATGGCCGGTTCCCCTATGGCCTTGCGTCTTCCACGGACGCATACGCTCGGGGACTCCAAAAGGTGCTGGCACCGCACCCCCTCATGTCTGAGTTCATGGGAATGGCGAGCTATGCTCCCACCTGTTTCCTCAACATCATGGATGACAACGTCGGGAGTGACGGCTCCAGCATCGACGATGTGGCACCTAGCCACCATCAGTCTTAGGAGTACGCTATGGCGGACGCCTCGGAACAGCCGCTAGGGGTGACGGAGTCCTTCCGGACCCATGCCCCGCCGGGCCCCCATGCGGGGACCCCCGAGCTCACACGTGAGCACAGGGAGGATCTACGACAATAGTGGCTGCATCAGCCACCAACTGCACCAACACGCTCGGCGCACCACACTGCGCCCCATGCGCATAGACCGAATTTTTTACTATTTCGCCCTTTTTGCGAAAGTTTCTCTCAAATAGACCCCTGGTGAAAAGAATTCCAGAAATGGACCCTTGGCTCGGTGCTAGAGTGACTGGCGCCAAGCTCGGCACCACGGTCATTGGCGCCGAGGTCCTGGGCACGGGGAAATGGCCTGCCAGGGGCTCGGCGCCAAAGTGACTGGCGCCGAGCTCGACGCCAGTCACTCTAGCGCCGAGCCCCCTAAATATCTATCGGCCAGTCTTCTTCCCCATCTCGCCCTAGCCGTCCCTACCCACGTTGTCGCCGCTCCCCCGCCACGCCCGCGCCCACGCCCGCCCGCGCCCGCTCCCACCCGCGCCCGCCCACGCCAAGCCCGCGCCACGCCTGCCCGCGGCCTCGCTTGCCCGCGCCTGCCCGCGCTGCGCTGCGTCGCTGCTGCTCCGGCGACCAAGCCCGCGCCGCGCCACCGCCTCTGCTCCCTCGCCCGAGCCCGCACCGCGCCACCATGCCCTCGCGCTGTTGCCTGTTGGTTGGCTGCAGCGCCGAGCCACCACGCCCTCCACCGCCGTCCTCGCCTTTGTCTCCACCGGTGGCCTCGGCCTCGCCCCGCCTTGCCCCCTCCACCGCCGGCCTCGCCCCGCCTTGCTGACGTCCACCGCCGCCCTCGCCTCGCCCCGCCTCCCACGCCCATCGAGCCGGTCTCGCCGCGCAGAGCGCCAGACACCCCGCGATCGCCGCGCGCCACCTCTGTCGTTGGCCGCGCCACCGCAGGCCCGGATCTTTGCCTTGACCTACGCCCATCGTCCGTCGACCCAGAAAGGTAAAAAATATGAATATGCAATATACCTATTTAGTTGGTGTTTGTTATTTACTAGTTATACTGTGATGACTTACTTAGTTGATTTAGTGAGATATATATGTAGATTGATAGAAACATAGATACATTAGTAAATAGATATAGTTAGATAGCTACTTAGATATGTAGTTATATTTGTAGTTAACTACATATGATCTTGCTATTTAGTGAGTACACTATAAATATATACGTAGTTATTATCATGATTACTTAGTTTGTAGTTAGAAAGTACTTGTTAGGTACTATCTATCGTCTAATTTGGACTAAAGGACATGTGTTTCGTTACGTTTTTGAAATAGATGGACAACCTAGTGACCATATATCATGGAGGCATGGTTGAAAGCGATCGTTATGGATATGTTGAGTTTCTTGACATGCAAAGCGTGCCTGTGCTATTCAATGATAGGCCTTCATTTAGTGATATGGTTGCAAGGGCTCGGGAGGAGCTGCATTGCTTTGGAGATGATGATATTGCAGTTGATGGTGTACTGCACCGAGGTTGTCCTCCGAACATCTTCAGGCGAATGATCTCAATTGGTTGTGCGGATCAGTGGGACAACTATGTGAGATCGGCTATGAAGAGCCAGCTGCAATGTTTGGACATGGTTGTTCGTCGGGTGTTAGTTGATCCAATCCCTCATGGGTTTACCCTAGCAATGGATCATCTGGCACACATCGACCCTCCTGTTCTGGAACCTTACCTGCATGTGCAGATTGCGCCTACGGTTCCTGATGCTCAATCTGCCCCCAATGCGTTATTTGGAGATGGTTGTCATACTCATGTTTTCGTGGCAGATCCTCCTTATGAGATCCCTTTGACACAGAATCATCCGAGTAAGTGTCTTAACCGTATGGTTTTTGGGAGCTTATCCCGTTCCTTACATCTATTTCTTTCATTCTTTCCTCATTTCTGTAATGACGTTGCAGGAGACATTCCTGAGAATATGGATGTGCCCCATGTTGCTGCGCAAGTGCACTTTTCAGATGGATTTCGTGGCTCCAATAATGTTGAAATTATGAATGATTCGGAGCCATATGAGATGGCTAGGGCTCTTGATTCTGATGATGATCGTCCTATTGGAGAGCTAACGGAGAGTGATGTTGAGATGATGAGGCGTATCTTTCCCGACCGCCGTGATCCTAGAGTTCATGAGTTTAGTGATCTTGCTCATTCTGATCTGGCGTTTGCAGAAGGACATGATGATGAGCTCCTAGAAGCTCCTGAGGCCGGTCCTAACATGGTAATTGAGGAGGGGAGGGTGTTCAGTGACCTCCCTGCTTTGAAGAGGTGGTTGCAGGCTTTTGCAGTGATACGAAAGAGGCCTTACAGGGTATTGCATTCATATGTGGAGCGCCGTTACATAGTTGTGTGTGACAAGGAACGCTACCCATGGAGGGTTTGTGCAAGGAAGCAACAGGTGACCGGAAAATGGAAGATCACAAAAGTTGTTGGGCCACACAATTGTGCTGACCATGAGCTGACACTAAGGCATCGACAGTTGACATCTACCCTCATTGCCAAGCGGTTGATGGGAATTTTGCAGGGAGAACTCAACATGAAGGTGAGAACAATTATCAGGACCGTTGAGGCGTTGTATGGAGGATATGTGATAACTTATGGTAAAGCATGGAAGGCTAAGCAGCGAGCGTGGAAGATGATATATGGGGACTAGGAGGATGGGTATGAGCAGCTGCCAGTTCTTTTCAATGCAATCAAAGCAGTGAATCCAGGCATGCATTATGAGTACATCCCAAAACCTAATGCATGGAAGGATGGGAGGCAGATATTTTTCCGTGCCTTTTGGTGCTTTCCTCAGTGTGTCGAGGCCTTTAGGCACCGTCGTCCCATCTTCTCCATTGATGGTACATTCTTGATTGGCAAATACCAGGGCACACTTCTTATATCCATATCCTGTGACACGAACAACAAGTTGGTTCCTTTGGCATTTGCTTTGGTTGAGAAGGAGAACAATGACAGTTGATGATGGTTCTTGAGGCTAGTCTAGATACACGTGGTTGGCCCTAGCAGGGAGGTTGGCGTCATATCTGATAGGCATCAGGGCATACTTAATGCCGTGCGAGAGCAGTTAGAGGGGTATGCACCTTTGCACCATCGTGTACTCGACACCTTGCCGAGAATCTACTATGGAAGGACGGTGTTAAGAAAAACTTTGATCTGTTCCAGGAGGCTGCTCGATAGCTTGAGGACAAGTACTTTAGGGAAAAGTTGGAGCAGGTCAGAACTACATCAAATGCAGAAGGTAGACAATGGCTCACAGGTTTGATGAGGGATTTGGAGAAATGGACGAGAGCTCATGACGACGGTGGCTAGAGGTATGAGTTTTAGTGCAGCAACATGGCAGAGTCATTCAATAAGTTGCTATTGGGGATACGTGGTATGCCCATGAATGCAATTGTTCAATTCACCTTCTATAAGCTTGTTGCCTGGTTCAATGATAGACACGCCCATGCATTGTAGTTGAGGAGTGATGGAGAGATATGGGCTCCGAAACCAAAGGCACACCTAGAGAAGGCAAGAGAAAGGGCTGGCACACATGAGGTTGCATGCTTTGACCACGCCATAGGGACTTATCAGGTCGAGCATAGGGGCGGTACAACATCCGACGGCGAGGTCCGAGAGTCGAGGATACATGTGGTTGTCCTCCAAGATTTCAAGTGCACTTGTGGTAAACCAAGGCAATACCACTTTGTATGTTCGCATTTGGTGGCAGCAGCTAGGCATCGCAACTATAATATCAAGAGGAGGATACCTCACGAGTTCAGTGTCAACACGCTTGTGAACACATGGAGCCCTCGCTTCGTGCCTTTCCGGGACCCTAGAGAGTGGCCTCCATATGATGGGCCAAAGTACATTGCGGATCCAGCTTACCATTGGAACAAGCGTGGATCAAGGCAGAGGACGAGGCATAGGATGGTTATGGATCAGATGCCTAGAAGAACTAGGCATGGGAGAGGAACTCCATTTGTTACTGATCCCGAGCAGTACGAGTGCGGCAAGTGCGGTAGACTTGGCCACAACTCACGAAGTTGCCATTGGCAGATTAGTGAGGTAGGACTATTGGTTTATAGTATTATTTTATATTTGTCGTATCATATATTTAATTATGCATGTCTCAATTTATGCTTGTATTTGTGTCAATTACCTATACATTTATAAGTTCATGTTTCATTGTACATTGCAATTCTAATTCATTCACTTTTTTTGTAGGATGGAGCAATTCCACCTGCTCGACCCGACGTACGAGGAGACCCACCGAGGACATCTCGTTGCGCTAGGGCAGGTAATAATCTATAAGTTTTATTCGTACATGTGTTCGTGAAGTAACATATGACTATGTTATATTCGATGTAGGACCTTCCACACCTTCATTCTAGGACCCACAGTGGGTTCTTGGACATTCGGTACGACGATAGGTACACTCCTTTCCTGCAAAGAGCTGGCCTGGATGTCATCTCCTTTTAGGTTCGTCGTGGGTTGCCCAAGTTCAACTCAGCGGTGATAACTGCGTTGGTAGATAGGTATTAAAGTGAATCATTGCCTCCATTCATGGCCATTTGTTCATACGATTGACTTTTTGACAAGTAATCTTGCTTAGTCTTAAATATAGGCGGCGGCCGGAGACTCACAGCTTCCACCTACCTTTCGAGGAGATGACAGTCTCGCTTCAGGACTATCAGAAGATGCTGGGCCTAAGGATTCATGGGAACCCAGTCACCAGGCAGTGCAGGTCAGAGGGCTAGAGAGCACGAGTGGAGGCCTTCCTTGGGCGTGAGCTTGGCGAGCAAGGGGCTCGCACTTCTAGAGTTCCCATCTCATGGCTACGTACAGAGTTCGCACAGTGCCTCGAGGAGGTAGATGAGGAGATGGTTGGGTACTACTGCCAGGCGTGGATCCTACACCTTTTTGCTTGCGTTCTCTTTCCTGACGCAACGGGTGACAATGCGTCCTGGATGTGGATCCACTGCTTCAGTGACTGGGACCAGGCGGGTCAGTACAGTTGGGGCTCTATAGTCTTGTGTTTTCTATACCGGTAGCTATGCGAGGGGTGTCGTCGGTCTACGGTGAACCCGTCACTTGGTGGATGTGTGTACCTGTTACAGCTATGGATGTGGGCTCATTTTCCAGTTGGTCGTCTAGAGGTACTGGCTCATCGTGAGTGGTTCCAAGGTCAGCCTCCAAGTCGCCAGCCGACATGGGCGTACCTTTGGGACCAGGTTAGGGTTTCGCACACGAGGATAGACCGGGCGTACATTGAGTACACGAACGAGCTAGATTCACTGACGGCGTCTAGTGTAAGTAAATTTTATTTTCCATGCTGCTTTTAAAAGGATTAGTATACCATCTAACATCTTATTTGGACATGATGCAGGTGGAGTGAGAGCCGTATGGTGGAGAGGACACACTTCCTTTTCAGCTAAGCAACGTATGTGGGGCCGACGACTACTTCTATAGGATGAGGTGCCCTCTAATTTGCTTCTATGCTGTCGAGTACCACCTGCCAGATAGGGTTGCACGCCAATTTAGAGTGAGACAGCTTTGGCCTATGCCTTTGTTCTCGACTGGCGTTGACTTACACAAGTAAGTGTTTTGATATTTCAAATGTCTCATGATGATGGTCCATTTCTTATAATATGGTGCCACGTACGTGGATTAATGTAACGATGACATACGTGCAGGTTGGATCGTCAGAGGAACAGGAAGATTTTTGACTGGGAGAGGCACCACCAGTCCTACATTGAGGAATGGGAGATGCACGACAACCTAGACGACAACAATGAGCCACACACGAACCGTGAGTTGAGGCGGTACCAAGCTTGGTACCAGCGTTCGACAAGGTGCAGGCTTAGGCTACAGTGGACCGAAACTGACTACGCCGACATCGAGTCCTCCGACGATGAAGACACGACATACGACTGGTCCACTCGTGCAGGAAGGCAGGTGGAGGCAGGACCAATCTTGGATAGAGTGGTAAGCCAATCGACTTATTTTGTTACATTTAGTTACATAACAATACATTAGGTGTTCTTGGACCGACATTAGGAGTTATCTATTGTAGTTATTGCAACCTTCGAGCCGTATAACCCTTATAATAAGTTACATTCTTGTACAAAAGAAAACAAAACTAAATGATATCTGTTCAGAAGTCTTATTATTGAAAACTTTGTTGCAGGGCAATACACTGAGAAGCTCAGTTGAAGAGATCGAGCGCATTCGGCCTAGACTCAATGATGACTACATACTTGGCTTCCTAGATGTAAGATTAAAAATATTCTTTCAAACAAATCATTTGTCAGTGTTTCGGACCGGGGGTCCTCTACCAACTAGTGAATTTGAACTACGTGCCCCTAATCCCGGATGGTGATGCAAAGAGACACAAGGTTTATACTAGTTCAGGCAATCGATGCCCTACGTCCAGTCTGAGAGATCGATCTTGTATTCCTTGCACCGAAGTGCTAGTAGTAGGGGGTTACAAGCATAGTGAGAGAGGGAGCTAATCCTAGGTCTCGGCGAGATGTTGTGTGGGCTGCTTGAGACATTGCTCTCAGGCGGCTGGGATGTGTATGTGTGTGAGCTACCAGGTGTTCTCTCCCCCTTTTTCCTAAGGGGCCCAAGTCCTCTCCTTTTATAGTTGAAGGGAGGACAAGGACAGTACATGTGCTGACTATACGGCGTCGTGCCAACAGGGGCGGTGTGTTCGAGCCCTGTGGCCTATTCTTGTGGCGGCGTGGTCGTCGGAGTGGCCCGTCCTTGGAGCACTGGGGTGACATGCTGGTCACGTCTGACCCTGTGCGTCATGGGAGCTTCTGGGCTACCTCGGAGCAAGCGCGGCGGCCAGGACGCGGATCATTGTGGATTGGCGGCGCGTGAGGCCAAGGCTTCGGTCAGTGTCGAGGCTGCACCGTAGTGGGGTCTCGGTGAGCATGAACCCCGAGATAGCCGAGACCTTGGTGTATAGTGTCAAGGCCCCAAGAGGGCGGCTGATCTGGCGTGCTGGCTTGGAGGCGGTGATGACCCAGGCCAAGTAGTCCGCGCGATGTTTTCGAGGCAGGGATCGCAGGGCACAGTGCAGTGTGGGCACTGATCGTGGGCACAGTGTCAGAACACAGTGGCCGATAATCCCCGCCACGCCCTATCCCAGCCGGTATGGCGTTGATGCGACCTCAGGTCCCGTCGGCCATTCTGTGGTGTCAAGCCATCGTCCGGCTGAGATTGCGGGAGTGGTTGAAGTATTAATGGGACATGACGTGCTGTCAGGAGGGTCGGTCGAAGCGGGGGCGACGGACTATGGATAAGCTGGCCTCACGCGATATGAAGAATGAGGCCTTGCGCGAGACGGAGGGTGGAGCCTCGTGCGAGACGGAGATCGGGCTCCTTGCCGAGGCCTTCCGTGAGAGGCCTCGCGCGATACGGAGAATGCACCCCCTGCCGAGGCCTTCCGTGAAGAGCCTCACGCGAGGCAGAGATTGGGTTCCCTACCGAGGCCTTCCGTGGAGAGCCTCATGTGAGGCGGAGATTGCGTCAGGACGCCGAGACCTTCTGCGCGAGGCTCGAGATGAGGCGGAGATCCTGGCGGGCTTGGACATGGCGGGTGAGGGGCCCATGGCTTACCTTCTAGCTTTGTATTTTGATGGGACTTAAGTGACCCTTTTGATGTTTGCTCGGGGTACCCCGTCCTAAGGTACCCAACAGTAGCCCCCGAGCCTCCGGGGGAGTGCGTGCACTCTCCCTGAGGGTTTGCCGAGGCTTGGTTTATTCCCTCTCCCGTAGGAATTAGGTTTTGTTTCTTGAGGTTCTGGTGGGTGCGCGTGAGTGCACCCGCCGGGTGTAGCCCCCGAGGCCCTGGAGGAGTGGAGTTACTCCTCTAGGGGCTTTTTTGTTTTCGCGTTTGAGCGAGGAGTTTTTATCGCATTTGCCGAGCCCACAAGCGCAAGTTCGGGTTGCGGGGATCTCGGCGAGGCTGCAGGAAAAGCCCTCTAGCCTCCGCACGGAGCGAGAGGTCCATCAGGGATCCCCCTGACATTGGGTACGACCCTCACGCCTCCTTTTTGCTCGGAAGGAGGGGTGGAATGTGCCAGGCTGCCCTCGATGGGCACGAGCGTGGGCACTTCCGGTGAGCTGTTATCGGGTAGTCCGAGTGGAGGCCTGAACCCCGTTCGCTAAGGGTCGGCTAGTGGTTCGGAGACACACTCCAAGAGTACCAGAGGGTTTCTCTAGTGGGTGCTGAGGCCATTCGCTGGGCCTCGGTGGCTCGGTGCCTCCCTACGGTGGGATCCCATTCGGAGACTTCCCTGCCGGTCTCGGACATGACTTAGGACGCCCCAAGCGATCGTTCGCTCGGGCCTCGGCCATTCGTAGGCTTGCCCCAAGGTCATCCCTGACTCTGTTGCCCTAGGGCGACTGTCGAAACCTTTGGAGGCCTAGCCTTCGAACCCCTGGACCGTAACGGGCTCGGTGCCCTTTATCGTATTTGTAACCGAGCTTCTAGTGTGTACTTAGACCATTTGTCTTTGTCTTGGGTGCAGGAGGAGCCCTCGAGCCTCTGCCAGGAGCAGGAGGGTGGTCAGGGGTCCCCTGGCTTTTTCATCTGACCCTCACATATCCTTTTCGTTCAGATGGAGGGTTTGTTTACCGAGCCCATTCTGGTGCGAGCCAGAGCCGCTGGTCTCAGCAAAGTTGCAGGAAGAGCCCCTAGCATCTGCGCGGAGCGAGAGGGCCGTCGGGAGTTCCCCTGGCTTTTTATACGCCCCTCGCGCGTGAGGGTTTGTTTGCCGAGGCCCCTTTGGGCGCTAGCCCGGGTCATGGGGTCTCGGCGTATCTGCAGGAAGAGCCCCCTAGCCTCTGCATAGGGCGAGAGGGCCGTCAGGAGCTCCCCTGTCTTTTTGTACGACCCTCACGCTTCCTTTTCACTCGGAAGGAGGATTTGTTTTGCTGAGCCCCTTCGAGTGCGAGCCGGGGTCGCCGGGTCTCGGCAAGGTTGCAAGAAGAGCCCCTTAGCCCCTGCATAGAGCAAGAAGGCCATCAGGGGTTCCCCTGACTTTTTGTACGACCCTCATGCTTCCTTTTCGCTCGGAAGGAGGGGTGGAATGTGCCTCGCTACCCTCGGTGGGCACGAGCGGTGGCACCTCCGGTGAGCTATTTTCGGGTAGTCCGAGTGGAGGCCCAAACCCCGTTCGCTAGGGGATGGCTAGTGGTCCAGAGACACACTCCAAGAGTACCAGAGGATTTCTCTAGTGGGTGCCGAGGCTGTTCGCTAGGCCTCGGTGGCTTGGTGCCTCCCTATGGTGAGATCCCATTCAGAGACCTTCCTGCCGGTCTCGGACATGACTTTGGGCGTCCCAAGCGTTTCGCTTGCTTGGGTCTCGGCCCCGTGTAGGCTCGCCTGCGGTCGTCCCTAACTCTGTTATCCTGGGGCGGCTGTCGAAACCTCTTGGGGCCTAGCCTTCGAACCCCTAGACCGTAATAGGCTTAGATCCTGGTTCCTTCATATAGAAGGAATAGGCCATGGGGAATATCTTCCCTATTGGCTCGGCAATGGGTGGCGCACCTTTTGAGGCGGTTTCCTGGGGAGGCGAAACGACGCCTGCTGCTGTAGTGGCCGAGCGTGACGTGGTGGATGGGACGTAACTGTTCTCGCATTTAATGAGGGAGACGTGGGCGCGTGGGCTGGTGAAAGCGGCTCGTGGTTAACTGCGCTGGATCAGGGGGGAAACTTCCCCGATTTCATCGCCCGTTCGTTTCGCCTCCTCCCTGCATAAATACCTGAATTGTCTCGCCCCTCCTCGTCTTACCTTGCCTGCATTAGCACTGCCTCCGTCGAGCCATCGCTAGAGCAGCGGGTGCCGGGAAGAAGAGGGGAGAACAGCGAGCCTAGGGAGAAAGCGAGAAAAAAGCAAGAGCATGGGAGAGAGAGAAAAAACTCACCACCGCTCCCGATTTCTCCATCGCACCCATGGCCGGTGACATCGTCGTTGTCGAGGCGGACCCCTGGGATCTGTCAGATGTCACCGAGGAGATGCTTCAGTCGCTTGTCGACGGCGGACTCCTTCGCCCAGTGACAGACCCCACTAGGCCGGAGTGGATTGCTCTGTACGGCGAGCGAGAGCCGAGGCCTTGCGATGGCTATGTCGTAAGCTTCATCTCCTTTCACGAGCGTGGCCTCGGCGTCCCGGCGGATCGGTTTATGCGGGCGCTCCCGCACTACTATGGCGTGGAGCTCCACAACTTCAATCCCAACTCCATCGCTCAGGCGTCTATCTTTGTTGCCGTCTGCGAGGGGTACTTGGGGATTGCCCCCATTGGGAGTTGTGGCTCCACCTATTCAGTCTCCCCTTACCCCTTGTTTCCTTATGCGCGTTCGTCGTTCCTGCAGGGGATGAGGGACGTACGCTTATCTCCGCCGCCCGTTCCCAAGGATGCGAGGCAGCAGGCACTCAACCACGCGCATGTCGATGCGTAGAAAAGGCGGAAAGACGCCAAGGCGGCGAAGCGCACGAAGCAAATCCTCGCGCACGAGGAGCTGGATAAGCGCCGCCGTCAACAACGGAAGGATGGTCTCCCGTTGGAGGAATCCTCATCGACGTCGCTGTCGACGGAGGCCTCGGACGAGGATGACGCGGGCGAGGTGGGGCGAGGTCCCCTGGACCATCTTCCTGACGTAGTGGAGGTGGTGCCCGGGGCGTTGGCAAGCAGCCTGGCACTCCCGGGAGGAGAAGAAGCGGACCCGGGGTCGGCGGTTGTCCGCTCCGGGGCTGAGGCCGACACGCCCAAGGTGCGAGCGTTGGGCAAACGCGCCGTCAGCCCGGTGGGCTCGACGGATGTGGTGGAACAAGTGGCGGTGGAGGTGACACCACCGCCCCCGCAGAGGGCCGAAGGGGCGTCGGGATCCATTGAGGACCGACTGGCGCCGATGGACACAGAGGCGACACTTCTGCCGCTGCCTCTGCTGTTGCAGACGAGGTTTGCCGTGGCGAAGCGGTTGCCACCCCGTTCAATGTAAGAGTATTTTTGGTAGGGTCATAGTCCCTTCCGTTCGCGTTTTGGTTCCGCGCTGACCCTATCGGTTATTTTTCCTTAGTCAGAAGCGACCTGCGGACGAGCTTCCCTTGGCGCCCCTTAAGGCACTCAAGGCGAGCCCCGGCTCCTCCGCCCACTGGGTGGCGGAGGCGCAAGCCGCTATCCAACGCGGTGCGGCGTCGGCGAGGGTTGATCCGAAGGAGCCGGCCGCCCAAGGAGGGGTTGTCGAGGCGGCCCCTACACAGACGAGGGAGGGAGTGCCTCCGCCCCATGAGGGCGAGGCTCCCGAATCGGATGGGGCCGGCATGCCCTTGGTTGCCGAGGCCCCAGGGTCTCCGAGGCTGAGGCGACGGAGGCCAGGGCGTCCAAGACCGCCGAGACCGCAGTGGCTGCGGTCAGTGTTTCTGCGTCCTCCGAGGCCACGATGGCGGAGGCCGGAGCCCCCGAGACCACCAAGGCCGTCGTGATGGCGGTAAGGCCGTCTGTCCAGGAGGCAGAGATGAAGGCGGCGGAAGCCTCGGTGGCGCCCTTGGTTCAGGGGGGGCCGTTGTTGCGAGAGAGTGCCCGGGAGACGGAGGTCTATCCGATCTCCTCCGACGATACTTCCCGGGCGTGGGAGGTGGTCGACGCCGAGGATACCAGTGCTGTGGAACAGCCGGTGCCGATCCTAGACGAGGGAAGCTCAGCCCTCGTGCGGGTGCGACCCAAGCCTCGCGGGTGGGATCACCCGCGGGTACTGTGGCGGAGCCGAGACGACCCTAAGGGGGAGCCTCTGTTCGCCCTCGAGGACGCAGCCGAGGGTGGGCGCTGGGGCACCTTCGAGCAATACCGCTAGCTGGCGGAGCGGTCGCTATGGACGGCCCTGTCTGTGGTGGCCGACGACCTGCCCGGAGTCGCCCAGGTTCGCGTTTTCCTTTCTCGCACGATGCTGTCCTTTTCTGGTTTTGTTACAATCAATGACCCCTGTTCTGCTTCCCTAGGAGCTCGAGACCCGGTCCCTTGGGAAGTCGGTCTTTCTCCGGCGGGAAAGGGGCGTCTGGGACCAGCTTCAGCGGTAGAAGGGCCTTCTCGCCGGCTCCAATGAGCTCCTGTCGGCGCAGAGCACAGAGGTAGAGGACCTCCGCCTTCGTTGTGCCGATGCAAAGGTCGAGGCGGCCACGGCCCAGACGCAGCTCGCCCCTCTGGCGGCGCGGGTCAAGGAGTTGGAGGAGGAGCTCACCCGCGTGGTCAGCGATTGGGATGCCTTCAGGGGCCGAGCCACTGAAGCTACGGCCTTGGCCACGGCTCTCGCGAGGCAGCTGGGGGCAGAACAGAGGGCGCACCAGCTGACGAAAGGTGCCTTGGATGAGGCCCTTGCTGCAGCTAAGGCCTCATGAACCGAGGCTATGGTTTGGAGGGGGACGATCGAGGGTGAGTCTTAGTCCCCTCATTTTGTTTTCTTTTCCTTATGTTCGCTCCCTAACTCCCTTGTGTGACGCAGAGCTAGGGAGTGAAGCTTCCAGGGCGGCCGGGGCTTCTCGGGTCAAGGCCCAGCGCTTGAAGGAGGAGGCCGAGGCTTCCAGGGCCAAGGCCCTGCGCTGGAAGAAGAAAGCCGAGGACTGTCAGGTCGAGACTCGACACTGGGAGCTGAAGGCCAAGGGTGAGTTCCATGGGCTTCCTCTCCTAATTTAGGTTGTTTTTTTTCTCGCTCAACCTTACTCTGTTCTCCATGGTGCAGAGTCAGAGGCAGAGGTTACTCGAGCAGCCGAGGCTTCCAACGCGGTGCAGACGGTGCTCGATAACGAGATCGGGGAGCACGAGGCGCTGAAATGTGCTACCCTTTCTGCCTATGAGGCCTTGGAGGTTGAAGGGGTTCAGTCAGGCAGCTCCCTAGGGAGCCGTTTGATCACGCTGAGCAACCATATGCGCGAGCGGCTCTGAGGAGCGCTGCACACGGGTGTCAAGCGCGCGATAGCCATCATCTCTTCTCACTACATCGGCGTCGACCTCCCGGCCATCAGTGATGGGTATGTCCTGCCTGATGATGACGAGGAGGCTGACGCGGCGGTCACGAAGCTGATGGAGGCGGCGGAAGGCCCTGGCACGGCGCTGGCGATGCTCTTTGAAGTGGAGGTGGTTCCTCCCCTACCATATGCCGGTGCTGAAGGCCCTGAGCCTTGATCTGGGCCCTGGGGGCTATGTAAAAATAGAGTAGGAGTTATTTTTGTATCGTAACGCTTGTGGCCGTCGAGGCCTTTATTTTTGAAGTATTTGTGTTTCTTAGTTGTTTTTCTCATGTTTCCGAGCCTCTGCCCTCTGTTGCTCCTGATCAGATTTCGCTTTGCAAAACACCCCCTTGGGGCCTAAGCCGTCCCTTGGGCGAGAGGTAGTGAGGGAGTGCCATAGCCCGAAGGCGTAGGCCGTCTCGCGACTCTACCGGCCTCTTGCTTAGGAAACAGACCTTGGTCCGAGGGGTTTTTACAACCGATTCGTCAGAGCATGCTAGAGTCTTGGCGTAGGAATTTTTGTGAAAAACGACTGAAGAATGGTGCGCAGGACCTAGGGGGAGTCCCCCATCTAGCCCCCGAGGGAGGCTTGGTTCTGCCGAGGCAGAGTCGAGCCTCCCTTGTCGTGTTACTGTATTGCCGAGACCTACGATGGGCTCGGGGGGTTTCTCGAAATATTAGACCAACTAAAGAATGCTTTTTAATTGTATTTCGATAAACGACATATACAATGCTTGGAAATTTAGGGATAAAAGCGATGTAGCTGTTCTATGTTCCAAGCGTTGGTGAAGACTTCGCCCTTCTCGTTGGCCAGCTTGTAGGTCTGGGTGATGATGTATGGTCCTTCCCATGGCGGGGTCAGCTTGTGGTGGCCCTTGTTGCTCTGTGCTAGCCTCAACACCAGGTCGCCTACCTTCAAGTCTCGGCCTCGGACGCGTCGGGCCTGATAACGCCGTAGGCTCTATTGGTATTTGGCCGAGTGTAGTAGCACGACGTCTCGGGCTTCCTCTAGTTGATCGAGGGTGTCCTCTCGGGTGGTGCGGTTACTTTGTTCATTATAGGCTTGTAGCCTCGGGGAACCATATTCCAAGTCAGTAAGGAGGATGGCCTCGGCCCCATAGACCAGGAAGAAAGGCGTGAACCCCGTGGCTCAGCTTGGAGTGTTCCTCAGGCTCCAGATGACTGATGGGAGTTCGGCGAGCCATTTCTTGCCAAACTTTTTCAACCGGTTGTGAATCCTTGGCTTGAGGCCTTATAGGATCATGCCGTTGGCACGCTCTACTTGGCCGTTGGTCCTTGGGTGTCCTACGGCCGACCAGGCCACATGAATGTGGTGGTCATCACAAAACATTAGGAACTTTTTGCCGATGAACTGTGTCCCGTTGTCGGTGATGATGGTGTTGGGGACTCCAAATCTGTGGATAATGTCAGTGAAGAACAGCACTGCCTGCTCGGATTTGATTCGATTGATCGGACGAGCCTCGATCCATTTGGAGAACTTGTCGATTGATACCAGTAGATGGGTGTAGCCCCCGGGGGCCTTTTGTAGAGGCCCGACCATGTCGAGCCCCCACACGGCGAATGGCCACGTGATGGGGATGGTTTGCAGGGCCAGGGCCGGGAGATGTGTCTACCGAGCATAGTACTGGCATCCTTCATAGGAGCGTACTAGCTTGGTAGCGTCGGCGACCGCCGTCGGCTAGTAGAACCCTTGGCGGAAAGCGTTCCCCACGAGCGTCTGAGGCGCCGCATGGTGCCCGCAAGCACCTGCGTGCAAGTCCCAAAGCAGGGCTCGGCCCGTCTCGGCAGTGATACATCGTTGGAGGACACCTGAAGGACTTCGCCTGTACAATTCGTCATTGTAGAGGATGTAGGTCTTGGCTCGGCGCGCGAGCCATCGTGCTTCGGTCCTGTCGCCAGGAAGCTTCCCCCGATCAAGCCAATCGAGGAACGGGATTCGCCAATCCACGTCCTGATCAGTCTGCGGAGGCTCGGTGTTGACTTCCATGACCTCGGGCTCGGTCGAGGGGGTCTTGGCAGCAGAAGGGTCGTTGAGCTTTGGTGTGGGTCCCACAGGTGGGCCCTCCTCTGTCGTCGAGGTGTAGTCAATGGAAGGTTTGTGGAGGTCTCTAGCGAAGATGTTCGGGGGGACCGGGGCCCATGCCGAGGCCATCTTTGCCAGCTCGTCGGCGGCCTCGTTGTACTTCCGCATGACGTGGTTTAGTTCGAGGCCGTCGAACTTGTCTTCTAGGCGATGTACTAATTTGTAGTAAGCCTCCATTTTGGGGTCGAGGCAATTTGACTCCTTCATCACCTGATCCACGACGAGCTGCGAGTCGCCTCAGGCGTCGAGACGCCGTGCCCCAAGTTCGATGGCGACTTGCAAGCCGTTGATGAGGGCCTCGTACTCGGCCACGTTGTTAGAGGCGGTGAAGTGGAGCCGCACCATGTAGCGCATGTGTACTCCGAGGGGTGAGATAAAGAGCAGACCCGCGCCTGCCCTGGTCTTCATCAGGGACCCGTCGAAGTACATGGACCAGCACTCCGTCTGAATTTGAGCAGGTGGTAGTTGGGTGTCTATCCACTCAGCCACGAAATCAGCCAAGACCTAAGACTTGATCGCTTTCCGAGGCGCAAAAGTCAAGGTTTCCCCCATAAGCTTGATGGCCCACTTGGCTATCCTGCCCGAGGCCTCCCAGTTATGAACTATCTCCCCTAGGGGGAAAGATGATACCATAGTCACTGGGTGAGACTCAAAGTAGTGACGTAATTTGCGCCAGGCTAGGGCCATGGTGTAGACCAGCTTCTGGATGTTGGGGTAGCGTGCTTTGGTCTCGGAGAGTACCTCACTGATGAAATAAATAGGATGTTGGGTGGGTAGAGCACGCCCCTCTTCCTGCCTCTCTACCACTATGGCAGCGCTGACCACTTGGGTCGTTGCGGCGACGTAGAGTAAGAGGGCCTCGTCCCTGGCTAGGGGTACCAGGACGGGAGGATTTGTGAGCAGCGTTTTGATCTGTCGAGGGCTTCTTTGGCCTCGGGGGTCCAAGAAAAACGCTCGGATTTTCTCAAGAGTCGGTACAGAGGCAAACCTTTTTCGCCAAGGCGCGAGATGAAGCGGCTCAGGGCCGCAAGACATCCCATGACCCTCTGTACTCCCTTGAGGTCTCTGATTGGTCCCATGCTGGTTATGGCCGAGACCTTCTCAGGGTTGGCTTCAATGCCGCGTTCCGAGACTATGAACCCCCAGAGCATGCCTCGGGGGACCCTGAACACACACTTCTCAGGGTTGAGCTTGATGCCTTTCTCTCTAAGGCATTTGAAGGTTATTCTTAAGTCGTCGACGAGATCCTCGGCTTTTCTGGTCTTGACCACGATGTCGTCTACGTAGGCCTCGACGGTCCGCCCAATGTTGTTGCCAAAGACCTGGGTCATGCACCGCTGGTACGTGGCACCTGTGTTTCTGAGGCCGAAAGGCATAGTCACGTAGCAGTACATGCCGAATGGTGTGATGAAAGAAGTCACGAGCTGGTCTGACTCTTTCATCTTGATTTGATGGTAACCAGAATACGCATCAAAGAAAGACAGGGTTTCACACCCCGCAGTGGAGTCAACAATCTGATCGATTTGGGGTAATGGGAAGGGGACTTTTGGACAGTCTTTGTTCAAACCGGTATAGTCTACACACATCCTCCATTTCCCACTTTTCTTCCTAACTAACACGGGGTTAGCCAACCACTCCGAGTGGGACACTTCCTTGATGAACCCGGCCGCCAGTAGTTTCTGCACCTCCTCACCGATGGCCCTATGCTTTTCCTCGTCGAAGCGGCGCAGGCGTTGCTTCACCGGTCTAGAGCCGGCTCGGACGTCCAAGGCGTGCTCGGCGACTTCCCTCGGTATGCTCGGCATGTCTGAGGGACTCCATGCAAATATGTCGGCATTCGCACGAAGGAAGTCGACGAGCACGGCTTCCTATTTGATGTCGAGGGTGGCGCTGATCCTCAGCACCCGGTCATCGGGGCAGGCGGGGTTGACCGGGACAAGCTTGATGGCCTCCACGGGCTCGAACGTCCCTGCGCGCCGCTTGGAGTCATGCGCCTCACCACTGAATTGGTCGAGGTTGGCGATGAGGGTCTCAGCCTCGGCGAGAGCCTCGGCGAGAGCCTCGGCGAGAGCCTCGGCGTACTCGATGCACTTGACGTCACAGTCGTACGCGTGCTCGTACGTGGACTCAATCGTGATGATACCGCTGGGGCCTGGCATCTTGAGCTTGAGGTAGGTATAATTGGGAACTGCCATGAACTTGGCGTAGCACGGCCGCCCTAGGATGGCGTGGTAGGTTCCTCTGAATCCGACTACCTCGAAGGTAAGGACTTCCTTGCGGTAGTTGGAGGGGGTGCCAAAGCAGACGGGAAGGTCGATGCGCTCGAGGGGTCGCGTGCGTTTCCCTGGCACGATGCCGTGGAAGGGTGTGACGTCGCCTTAGAGCCTCGATCGGTCGATCTCCAAGAGCTCCAGGGTGTTGGCGTATAGGATATTGAGGCCGCTGCCTCCGTCCATCAACACCTTGGAGAGTCGTGTGTTGCCGACGATGGGGTCGACAACAAGTGGGTACTGCCTGGGATTCGGAACATGGTTGGGGTGGTCGTCTCGATCAAAGGTGATCGCCTCTCGAGACCAGTTGAGGTACCGGGGAGTGGCCACCTTGACCGAGAAGACCTCTCGACGTTCCCTTTTTCGCTGCCGCACCGTAAGGCACACCGAGGGTCCACCGAAAATCATGAAGGCGTTGTGTACCTCGGGGAACCCATCGTCCTTGTCGTCATCCCGGTTGCCGGCGCCCTTCTGCTTGGCATCGTCGTCGGGGGCCCTGAGCCCGGCGTAGTAACGCCGCAGCATGGAGCAATCCTCGAGGGCGTGCTTGACCAGGCCTTGGTGGTAAGGGCAGGGTTTCTTAAGCATGTTGTCAAAAGGTCTGGGACCCCTGGGGCCTTGGGGATTCTTGCGTTCTGCGGCCGCGACCATATCGGCCTCGGGGATGGCCTGCTTCCCCTGGTGATCTTTCTTCTTTCTTTTCGGAGGCGGGGAGCCGAGGCCTCGGGGGCCTCATCCCTCCGTTTCCCCTTGGCGTCGTCCGTGGGGAAGATGGCCCCTACAGCCTCCTCGCCTGAGGCAAAGTTGGTGGCGATGTCGAGGAGCGCGGCGGCCGAGCGCGGCATGTTCCGGCCTAGTTCTCGGACCAAGTCTCGGCAGGTGGTGCCAGAGAGAAAAGCCTGGACGATCTCTGAGTCGCCGACGCTGGGCAACTCGGTGCATTGTCTCGAGAAGTGCCGGATGAAGTCTCGGAGTGACTCGTCTGGTTTCTGGCGACAACTCTTAAGGTCCCAGGAGTTTCCAGGGCGCACGTATGTGCCTTGGAAATTCCCGATGAAGATCTGAACCAAGTCACGCCAGTCATGGATCTGAGAGGGAGGGAGGTGTTCGAGCCAGGCTCACACCGAATCTGACAAGAACAGCAGGAGGTTGCGGATGATGAGCAGGTCATCGTCCACGCCACCTAGTTGACAAGCTAGGCGATAATCAGCAAGCCAAAGTTCAGGATTGGTCTTGCCGCTGTATTTCGTGAGGTTGGTAGGTTGCCGAAAACGGGCCAGGAACTAGGCGACACGGATAGCTCTGCTAAAGACTCGAGGGCCAAGTGGCTCAGGAGAAGGACTGCAGTCCTCCTCGCTGTCGTAGCGGCCACCTCGGTGCACATGGTAGCCTCGGGCGGGCCCCTCGCTGTCATGGCGCCGTCGCCTACCGACTACCTCGTGCTCGTCCTGCGCCTCACGTCGGCTTCCGAGGCGGTCGCGCAACAAGGGGACCCTGTTGAGTGCCGGCGCTTGAGCAGGCTCGAGATGGACCGAGGCCTCCCTATCCTGCTGGGGCAGTGCCGTGGGAAGTTCTGAGGCGCCACCGCGTCGCCAAGAGGCAGAACTTTTGGCCTGCTGTACTGCGATGGTCTCGAGGAGATCCTGGAGCTCACCATGGACCTATCACCCCTCCGTGGTAGAGGGCTCGGGCATTGTTTGGACTAGCATTGCCGCAGCTGTGATGTTTTGGCTGGCGCGATTGAAGATTGGGGGACGATCGTCCCCTTCGTCGTCGTTAATGCGGTGGTGCACGTTGCGAGCTCGTCGCCGGGCTCCCCCGCCGTCACCGCGACCTTGCCGCTCCAGCTCGAGAGTGCTTCGGAGCTATTGCAGAAGGAGTCAATCTTGTTCGACCTTGGCTTGAAGCTCGCACAGTTGCTCCAGGTCCGGGCATCGAAATTGTTCGAGGGCAAGGTTCTCGTTCCGTGCTCCCGGGGGGACAATGCGTGAAGGCGTCGCATCGCCCGTTCCCTGATGAAGCGGAGTGCGGTCATCCACCCCCTCGTGTTCGTCGCCCGTGCTTGGCATCCCCAATCCGACGTGGAAGCACTCACGAGTGGGATCGTAAGTACCGCCCTCGTCAAAATCGGAGTAGCCAAAGCAATAGTCATTGGCGGCCAAGAAGCGACGCATAGTTTCATGGTCGCAAAGGTCGAAGAAATCCGCTTCGGCCCACACCTCGTCCTCCTCCAAGGAGTCGGCGTGGGCGTGAGTAGACGCTGTGGTGTCGAAGTCGAAAATGAAGCGCTGGCGGCGCTCCGAGAGGTCCGTGTGAGCGGAAGCGTAGGCGTAAGCATAAGATGCAGCGGCATTTCTCAACCCGAAGGGGTATGAAGATAGTGCCGCCGCTGGGCTCTGTTCTGCTAGAGATAGCTCCTCAAGGATTGGTGGAGCAGAGCTTGATGTCGGGGCGTCGCCAGGTGCCACCGGTGTTTTTCCCTTGTCCATGCTCAGGCTAGATAGATCCCCAACTAGGGACCCTGCGCCAATAGCTGGTCGTGGGGTGCCGGCGGAGAGCGGCATGTCACCCTGGGTTTGCGTGGCATCGGGATGATCTTGCTCACGCCGTGCCTAGCGAGCGCGGTGTGAACGGCCGCCCGGGCGCCGCCTGCGCCTGGGCTGCCGACGCGTGACGTCGTCATCGACAGGTGGGGCTCGGGGTGTGAGAAGTACCATGTCATACTCATGCCCTAGGGACATGAACTCTAGGCTCTCGAACCATACCACTGTGCCAAGATGCAGCGATTGTACGAGGTCTGCCATCTGGAACCTGTCGGGATGGTGAAGCTAACACGCAGAGACCCCTACCTGGCGTGCCAACTGTCGGTGTTTCGGACCGGGGGTCCTCTACCAACTAGTGAATTTGAACTGTGTGCCCCTAATCCCGGATGGTGATGCAAAGAGACACAAGGTTTATACTGGTTCAGGCAATCGATGCCCTACGTCTAGTCTGAGAGATCGATCTTGTATTCCTTGCACCAAAGTGCTAGTAGTAGGGGGTTACAAGCACAATGAGAGAGGGAGCTAATCCCAGGTCTCGGCGAGGTGTCGTGTGGACTGCTTGAGACATTGCTCTCAGGCGGCTGGGATGTGTATGTGTGTGAGCTACCAGGTGTTCTCTCCCCCTTTTTCCTAAGGGGCCCAAGTCCTCTCCTTTTATAGTTGAAGGGAGGACAAGGACAGTACATGTGCTGACTATATGGCGTCGTGCCAACAGGGGCGGTGTGTCCGAGCCCTGTGGCCTGTTCCTGTGGCGGCGTGGTCGTTAGAGTGGCCCATCCTTGGAGCACTGGGGCGACGTTCTGGTCACGTCCGACCCTGTGCGTCATGGGAGCTTCTGGGCTACCTCAGAGCAAGCACGACGGCTAGGACGTGGATCGCTGTGGATTGGCGGCGCGTGAGGCCGAGGCTTCGGTCAGTGTTGAGGCTGCACCGTAGTGGGGTCTCGGCGAGCACGAACCCCGAGATAGCCGAGACCTTGGTGTATAGTGCCGAGGCCCCGAGAGGGCAGCTGATCTGGCGTGCTGGCTTGGAGGTGGTGATGACCCGGGCCAAGTAGTCCGCGTGATGTTGTTTTCGAGGTGGGGATCGCGGGGCACAGTGCAGTGTGGGCGCTGATCATGGGCACAGTGTCAGAACACAATGGCCGGTAATCCCCGCCGCGCCCTGTCCCAGCCGGTATGGCATTGATGCGACCTCAGGTCCCGTCGGCCATTCTGTGGTGTCAAGCCATCGTCCGGCTGAGATTGCGGGAGTGGTTGAAGTATTAATGGGACATGACATGTTGTCAGGAGGGTTGGTCGAAGTGGGGGCGACGGACTATGGATAAGCTAGCCTCGTGCGATACAGAGAATGAGGCCTTGCGCGAGAAGGAGGGCGGAGCCTCGTGCGAGACAGAGATCGGGCTCCTTGCCGAGGCCTTCCGTGAGAGGCCTCACGCGATACGGAGAATGCACCCCCTGCCGAGGCCTTCCATGAAGAGCCTCGCGCGAGGCGCAGATTGGGTTCCCTGCCGAGGCCTTCCGTGGAGAGCCTCGTGCGAGGCAGAGATTGCGTCAGGACGCCGAGACCTTCTGCGCGAGGCTCGAGATGAGGCGGAGAGCCTGGCGGGCTTGGACGTGGCGGGTGAGGGGCCCACGGCTTACCTTCTAGCTTTGTATTTTGATGGGACTTAAGTGACCCTTTTGATGTTCGCTCAGGGTACCCCGTCCTAAGGTACCCGACATCATTAATACGTTATATTCTTTCAGTTAACATAGTTTTGTACAACAGAGGCTGTCACATCATCTACGCCGTGCGGCTGGTCGTTGTGGTTGCAGGACAAACACGACGCATGACGTGTACGATCCTTCCGCAGGAAGAGGAGCCTTGGGTTCCTCTAGTCAAGCAGCTACATGGGACTAGGAGGAGGACGAGGAGGCCAACGACAAAGATGACATGGACAAGAGGCACGATGAGCTTGGGCCCTCTCAGCTCCATGACGCTCCATCGACTCATCCTACACCGCCTCTAGGCACTAGGCGACGCCGTCCGCGTGACCCTTACACTCCAGGCACCAGCGCTCTGGGTCACAAGGGTAGGGGCAAGAGTAGGAGACAGTGAGGGACGTGGTAGGTGTTACTATGAACTATTGTGAATTTTGTATTTACTTTTCTTTAACTATTCAGGACTGTATGGACATTGTGGACTATTTGGACTTTGCATGACATATTATGTTGGTTGTGATATTCGTTGTGGTTGCATTATGCTTGTTGGATGATTAAATGTTTAGAATATATATTGATGTCTCTGTTTGTAACTGTGGATGCTTCTAATACAAGACCGTATCTTGCGAATTTTTTGTGTGAACCTTTAATCATACTACACTTGTATAAAGGCACAAATGTAGTACCCAGATTAACTATAAATTTATTACGTTTATAATCTAGGAATATTTGTACATACGCTGTGTAGAAGAATCTAGGATTACCAAGCAACAGTGAATGAATCTATGCTTTTCAGACAATAAACATAGACTTTTCAGATACACGGACAACATCAAATTATCACATCACTGATATAGACCTTTCAGATGCACGGACAATATGCAAGGAAGCACAACTAAACTCTATCTCCACCATCCATCTTATGACTATTTGATCCAAGGGCTAAGGTGAAGAGGCACATGGATCGCTGACATGGCACATTGACAGGCCTCCATTCCTCCTCTCAACCTATAAATAACCACTCACTCCCTCTCATTAACACAAACAATAAGGAAGAAGAACACTCCTCAGCATTTGCTTTCGTTGTAGTACCAATGTCTGGAGGGTCGTCCAGAGGGAGAGGAAAGGGGAAGAAAACTACCTGGGGGTTGGAGGGTCCTCTTGGGGCCGATTTCTTTGAGGAAGCTCTTTATGAGAGGTTCCCAGTTGAGAGCAAAAGTGATTTCACCAAAGAGGCACCACTGACAGGATATAATGAAAGGAAAGAAGAGTGGCCAAAATGCATGCATGGTGAGGACTGCCTAGTGCAGATGTTCACCGAGGGAATAGATGGAGGTCGTCGTTTCTTCAAATGCCCACGAGCATGGGTAATTGCTATTACTATTTGTTTCTTCAATATGTTTATCTTGTATATCACTTACACGACATACTTTTTGTAGTCTTCCTTGGCCGAAGAAAACTGTGGGTTCAGTAGGTGGGTCGATCCTCGACCTATTTATCCGCATGCGGAGTACATCTACTACCTACAAGACTGTATCTTCAATCTAGAAAGGGAAGTTAGCAGCGGTTACAAGGACGACGAACAGGATGACAACAACAATGGTGCCGATTCACAGGAGGCACTCTGCAATGATCCATATTGCACCTGCCCTAACCATAAGAAAAAGGGGTCTCCCCCATCACCCCCGCCACTACCACCACCAACAACGGGAGGCTACTATGGAGAAGGTGCAACATAATTTGCTATGTGGCCACACTACTAGGATGACTTTATCTTTTTCTTGTGGAGAACCCCAGGTTGAATTACCTAAGGCATGTTAGGTTTAATTACCGAAGGCATGGTTTAATTACCTAAGGCATGCTAGGTTTAGTCAAAGAAAACTATGTACCCAGGTTCGGTACATGTAGTCACATGCCATTTAATGTGTTTCGTGTGTTGATTTCTATAATGTCGTATGTCGTTAACTGTTTTTTGCAGCACGTGTTCAAATGGAAATACGTCCGTATCATTAAGCGGAATATTAAGACCATTGATAATGAAAACAACCACATAATGAAAAGTTCGATACTATGTCACATTACACAACATATTAATAGTACAACTAAGTGCCGACAGTAGATAAAGGGGCAAATGCACTTCCAAATCCTCAATCTGAAACGTACTAAGTAAGCAACTCATCATCCGAGTACCAGTCCTCTACTACAACCCTATTGTTGTGGCTAGGCTCAACTGCGTTGCTCTGACCAGCCTGTCGCTTGTAGTAAGCGGCCTCTGCTTCATCTGTGGCCGCTGCGGCCTGAGTGAAGAATGCGTCATCATCCTCCTCTGCCTGTAAGCCCGCCTCTGCTAGAGCGATGAGCCCGCTCAGTCTGCCAGTGTCGTCGTCAGCCTCCTACGCCTGAATGCCTGCCTCTACTAGAGAGATGAGCTCGCTCAATCTGCCAGTGTCGTCCTCAGCCTCCTATGCCTGTATGCCTGCCTCTGCTAGAGCAATGAGCTCACTTAGTCTGCCAGTGTCATCCTCATCTCCATCATCACATAGCACAATCGGTGATTGAACGGTGCGACCAGCTCATGATCTATGGCCATCTAACTTCTTCTCCTCATACCTTGCACGAGCCACCTCTGCAGCATGTTCCCCGCTGCAACCAATCCCTTGATGTATAAAATGCAATCAGTTAGCAACTCGATAATATTACATTTAAAACCAGGCAACGAAAAAAAGGTTTTTAAGCACTCACTGGCACATAATGTAGCAACATGCTCGTTCAAGACCTACATCTGTACTCTTGTCTCCTCCCTTGCCTCATTCCTTACCCTCTCCTCCTCTAACGTCGTCCGCCTCTCCAATCCCCATTTGTTAAGCCCAACATCGATCGGGTTACAAATACCGCGCTGTCTAGCAAACTCACGCATCTTTTCTTTGTGATGTTTAACGAATAGGTTGATGTAGTCAGGTCCATATCCCCTCTTCTGTGCAATTACTTGCCTCTTCTTCAGTTCATCCAAGAACTTAGCTTGACCATCATAACATTCCCAACTACATTTCCTAGTGCTCTGTTCAAAACAAATATTATATCATATATGTCTTAGCAAAACAAACAAAATACGATTTCATGTTTACCAGAAAAATAGCGAACCTCATCATACTCAATCATATGGCCGCAATAATGACCTATTCCAAGCTCCGAAGGGACTAGGCCATAGTTGGATTTTACACCACATTTGCACATGACAGGAGGTGCTTTGTAGATTACCCGTTCTTTCTTCTTTTCCTTAACCCTCCGTGGTTCTTCCGGCCATTGGTTCTTAGGACCATACAACCACTCCTTGAAACGACACTTCGCCATTGAATACACCTAAATAATGAGACATTAGTACATAAACACATATAGCTCAAGATTTTAACACATACACTTTGCACTTACTTCATGCTTGTTTGGACACACAAACTCCAACGTATTCTCAGGGTTTATTATAGCTCGATCTCCGCAATCGCACAGAGAAGGTTCCTCGAGTTGTCTAACTGCGGCTAGGTGCTTCTCCTTAGCCGTCATTGCTGGAGGGTTAGGGGGGTGGAACCCACCGCTTGAAGTGCTCACGTGGATGTCTCCCTCTAAACCAATCGTCGAAAAAGAGGTACCTAGGATCAAACTTGTCTACACCATCGATCCACTAAAAGAAAAAGCACCTCTCATGGTCCTACACAACGAGATTCTAATAAAATATTAGTACCATACTTAAACAAATAAAGAAAAAGGATAGTACAAACAATTTCTTACATTAAACTGACTACATGTGTAGAAGCAACGCGCGGCTGTGTCCGGATGTTTCGATTGAAAAACATGGGCCGGGAAACCACAGTCACAGTTAGGGATAGGAAGGTCAGGAGGAACGGGGGCATCTTTGCTAGACGCGTCGGGGGTATAATTCTCGAGGATGACCCCGTTTTCGCCAAAAGTCCTCCCAAAACATTTCTTGCATCTAACAAATAGGATGTAATTTAACAAACATAAATAAAAACATCACAACAAAATATCAATGAGAACCATAACTACAATACAATCAATTTTGTTCTAAGAACCAAAAGCTTTTAAAATTATACCCTAAACCTAGGGTTTCTCATTTCATCCACAACAATAAACCCATAACATAACTACATGTGGCTTGGTTTGCTAGCTTTTTCCATGCCTTGAAATGAACCTACGGTTGTATAATACATATATTGAGGGATACAATGAAACCCTAAGTGATGACGATTCTTAGGTTCAAAAATTCGACTAATATGTACTGAATCGATGCGAGAAAAATAAGGAGGTGAGCGAGTATACCTTGATCTCGAAGATCTACGGATCAAATCAAGGTTTTCAAGGTCCAATATGTCGATTCATGAGGTAGGGTGAAGTGGCGAGAAAAAACCCCGAGGAGAAATAAGAGGAAGAACGCTCGGTGAAGAAGTGTAGGCTGGGTTAAATGCAGGTGGCTCGGCGCCATTCACTATGGCGCCGAGCTCGGCGCCCCAGGGGCTCGGCGCCAGAGACCGTGGCGCCGAGCTCAGCGCCAGTCACTCTGGCGCTAAGCCAAGGGTCCATTTCTGGAATTCTTTCTGCCAGGGGTCTATTTGAGAGAAACTTTCGAAAAAGGGCCAAATAGTAAAAAACACGGGCGCATAGACTGGCGAGCGGCACTCGGGGTCATGCCCATCAGCCCCAGCGTAATGCCCCGGTTCGGGGGACCAATCCCCCGTAGTTCTCTCGGGCTAGTCAGAACGTTGCCGCCACGGCAATGCTCCTGCGCGACCTGCCCGAGCCGAACGACCCTCGTGGACGGGCAATCCACCAGAACCTTCGGGCACTGTTGGAGACCGCCGCCGTTCAGCAAGCGGAGTGCTCTATATCGCGACACCGACCCACGACCTTGCTCTCCGTCCGAGGAACAGGGACGCAGCAGACGGGGCACTACACCCTGTCATCGCCACAACCACCGATTGCGGCACAAGAAGCCACAACCGCTCCTTGTCTTGACTTGACAACCGCCCTATGTCGACCGCCCATCTACGCGCGGCTTGGGTTGAACCAAGACGCGCGCAGCATCGACCGAAGTTCCAGCCCTAACATCCTAGAACCACAGACCTTTGTCCAATTGCCCCAGCAAGCGCCTTTTCTACCACGCTTCAACGAGGGCCACAACAAAGGTAAGGCCAAGCGCCAGGATCAAGATGGGGCCCCCTCCACACAGAGGGGAAAGAAGAACAAAAAGGATCGCCGCCGACCAGCCAACTCCGCATTGGCCGCCACGGCAGATTACGCGGGCACTCAGCCCCAGCAAGACTTTCCAGGCCACTTTCACGAGCTCATGGAGAGCCCGTGCACCAACCACAACTATCCCATCAACCATCTCTATAAGGACTGCTAGCTCCTCAGGCGCCTGCTGAGGTAGGCTGACGGGCCAAGGAAAGAAGGGGGCACAGCGGACAAGGATCCAGACGACCGAGGTGATCCGACCGGAAGCCTACCGACTAAAGGGCGACGGCGACGCTCTCTCCAAGGACCTTGGAACAACTATGTCTTTTCTTCTTTTCCTAAGTTTTAGTCTTACCTTACTTAGCGAACTCTCCTATAAGAGCACCCCGACCCGAACACTTTTCGGCTTGGGGCGCTCGGGGGATCCACTAGGGGGCTCTACTACCCCTTTGTTGTTGTTTTTACCTTAAGTACTCTTTTGCTTTTGTATGGAGAAATTCCTTCCTACCCTAATGAGGGGTAGTTCATTCCTTTGTTTTACCTTATGTAACTTTGCTTTAGAACATTCTGACTGATCGCACCCCGCCTTTTCCTACGGCTACGACCGGTTGAGCCTCGCGGGCCACGCCCCGGGCTCGCAAAGTTGTGACCTACGGAACAAACGGGCAGGTATGAGACAGAAAGAAATTTAAAACAAAATTATGCTAAGGGAAAACTAAGGAACGAAAGGGAACAAGATTCCCTGAACAGAGCGACTCCATCACAAGAACAAAAACCAATTGTAGTCATTAAAACACACCACGAAACATCTTACACGGGGGCTTCCCCACGAACTTAAAACTTCCTACATTTACTAACTACTATTATATTTTTACATGCTACTGGGCCAACCCGGCGACATTCGACGACGGTGCAACCGACGAAGGCGTAGGCTGCTCACTTCCCGACGGCACGGCATCTGGCTCGACCAAAACCAGGGCGACATCCACCTCCAACCCAGGCTCCTCGCCATCCGAGAGCCCTGCAGCATATCCTCTCCACGTGCGCTTTTGGCTAGGTCTTCACGGCGGACGTCCATCACCCACTCGGTGGAGACTTGATCTTCCACCGACCGCACGTACGGCAGCAAGCGCTCCCTGATCGATTGGATGTTCGCCATACTCATACCATCAGCGTATCCGCTACATATGGTGGTGAAGTCCAGGTGTAGATGGTGCGTCCCCACCACGGTCAGCACCCCCGACGCTCCGTAGAACAACCCAGATCTGATGAGATCCCGGACCTCCCCCGGGACCTCCGCCAGCTGGACAGCGGGCGCGCTGGTGCTCGGTGCCGACCCAAAGATCTCCGAGACGACGTTCTGGGCAACGTTGTGGATCTGGTCGAGATCCCCCTCAAGAGCACGATGCTCCTCGCGGGACTTGGCCAGCTCCTCCATACGCCGGCCGAGCGTCGCCTTGGTCGTCTCTAGGTCCCACTCTAGCACCTCCACTTTTTCGCCCAGCTCTATGAGAAGAACAACGAGCTCAGAAACAGGCTGAGGGAAAAGCCAACACAACAAAAAAATAAAAAGGGTACATACCGACATGAGAAGCCTCGAGGGTGGAGAGATCCTCCGCTTGCTGAGCCACCTGCTCGCGCAGCTAGGCCACCTGCTCACGTAGCCGGGCACTCGCGTCCTCCGTCTTCATCACTCGGCCCTAGAGCGCGACCACCTCTTGATCCGCCTTCGACCGGGCCCTCCGCTCCACCTCCAGGGCCTTCTCCGCCGACTCCAAGGTGGCGCGCTCCAGATCAAGGGCCGCTAAGGCCTCCTAAAGCGCCACCTCGGTGTTCACCAGGGACGCTCGCAACTCCGCATCAGTCTCCGCCTAGCGAGCCCTTGCCGCCTCGAGCCCTTGCTCGGTCGTAATTGCCCGCTCCTCCGCACGCTGCCCCTCCGCCCGCGCCACGGCCGCCTTGGCCACACGGTCCCAGGACTCATGGCAAGCGGACTCCGCCTGACGCTCGAGCTCAGCCATCCGGGCGTACTCTGATCGGATGAAGTGGGACTTGCAGGACAATGTCTTCCTTATCTCCTATGAAAGGTAAGCACGCTAAAAACAACCGACAAGGGGATTCAAGGGGAAAAGGACAAGTACCAGAAACTCACCTCCGCTGCGAGCTACATGTCACCCTCAACCAACTGCCGGGCAAACAAAGCCCGCTTCCAAGCGCTTTCAAGCTACGCTGTTAGCTTGGTGAGTTCTAATACCGCGATGTGCCCTTGCCCCCCCCCCCGAAGATATCCCAGAGCTGATGCTCCCGAGAGTCCTGAAGGACAAACCATGCGCTCGCTAGATGCTCAGGGCAGGGCCACTCTAGGTCACCCTCTGGCACCTCACCGGAGGGCCCAGCCTCCAATCGTGCCATCGCCAAGTCCTGCGGTGACACCACCTGCCCACCAGAGGTCCCAGCCACCGACTGGACCACCACCAGGCTCTGCGACAGCACCAACGGCTCTGCCATGACATCACCGACAGGTTGCTGCAATGGCACCGATGGCTTCATCGGGACGTCCGCCTCGTCATCAGATGGGATCTCCACCACCTCGTCGACTTGGGCCACCACCGGGCGTCCCGACCCTGGCCCGGCCATGTCTTCCCTCAGCACCTTCGGCTCCGACGGTAAGGGCAAGCCGCGTGGCCCTCTACCCGACAAGGCAGGAAGCTCGGTTTCCCTTGCCTCCGCTGTGAGAGTCACCTCCGATGTCACCACCGCCATCGGCACCGGGATCGCCACTAACACCGATGCCACAGCCACCGCCTCCTTGACAGCCGAGCCGGAGGGCACCATCCCCGGAACGGAAGGTCTTGCCACCGCGACACGCTACAGGATGGGCTTCCAGGTCTCCTACACGGCAGTCGAGGCAATACTCATCCCTAGCATCCCCAAGCCATTGACGGAAGGTATGGGTCAGTCACACTCCAATAAAAAGCTCAGCCAGCAAAAAACCAAAAGAAAATAGAGAAAGACATATCGGGTGGCGAGCGACACAACTCTGAAGGCCGACCCCGACCTCGATGCGCCCATAGGACGAGGACCGCTCTTGAACCACGACCCGCACCCCCTCACTTCGGACGGGGTCGAGGCCGACCCAACCTGCTCCTGCTTGGCCTGTGGAGCGCCATGACCTTTGGCTCAAGGCTCCCCAACCGGAGCAGTGGCCGGGGCATCCCCCAACCGTGAGTCGCGCGTCGACCGGGCGCCAGTCTGCCCCTCAGACTACCCAGACTGTTTGGCCGCATTCACAGTAGGTGGGCCTCCTCCGACCGCAAGTTTGGCATTGGCACCAGTCCCGCCGCCGCACATTTGCCGGGCCGCTCCTTGGACCGCCCAGCTCGTCTAGCCACGTCCGCCACAGGCAACGGTGGAGCTAGCAACACCACCGAGGGGTGCGGTGACCGCGTCCGCTTCACCACTCGCTCGCCAATGGCGTCCACGCTGGCCGCATGCTTCCTCGACGTAGGAACCTCCGTGCGCCACGCGACCTCCTGCTCCTCGCTAGCAGACGTCGCCACAAGGTCACGACGCACCGCCGAGGTCGCAACGACCTCCCGACTCTCCTCCTCGTCAGAGAAGGCCATGTCGTCGAGATCCATAGGATCATCTGATGCGAGTTCTGACTCAACGTCGCTCGCACATTCCCCGGCCCTCACACGCCGGGCGACCTCCTTCTTCTTCCCTTCCTTCCGCTGAACCTCTTTGGTTTTCTTCTTCTTCCGGGCGTCTGCCACCTCCTTCTGGGTGGCCTACTGGGCCCGGCCCACGCGCCCTTGGGAAGGTGTGGCCGGGACTTGTACCTCACAAGCCCCTACGGAACGAATGAACCAAAATCAAAAAAGAAGAGGGGAAGAGGAAAAGAGGAAAAAGCATGAGCAAAGCGAGGGAGCATACCAGCGAGGGCATGATCGAGGCATTAAACGATATGGGTTTTCCCACCACCGTCTCGTTAGGCCTCAGCTGCAGCACTCGGCCAACGCGACTCCAGATCTCATCGTTTGGTAGCTCCTCCGGCGACACGCGGTCAGGGTCCGACCGGCCATCATACTTCCACATCGGGCGCGTCCTCTCCGCCAACGGCGTGACCCAGTGGCGGTAAAGGGTGTGGAACACCCGCACCCCATCGAGGCCATCCCTTACGAGCTTCCTAAGCTCCTCCTCGATGACTTCCACCTTGTGCCTCTCTGTGTGGGCACACCCCCATGACCAACTCTTCTGCTTCACCGGCCTTCCACCGGTAAACGCTGGAAATGGCACCCCCACCGGATTTCTAATGTAGAACCACTCCCCATGCCATCCTCGGTTGGAATCACATGGGGAGTACGCGGGATACGAGCTTCCCATGCGCGGCTTCCTCTGTAGGGTGAAGCTTCCGACCGGAGCGATCTCGGCCGAACTCCAGTCCGCCATCGCTCTCCCGGAGAAGAAGAGACGGAAGAGGTCCACGTGCGACTCCATCCCGAGAAAGGCCTCGTAGACGGTGACGAAGCCAGCGATGTGCAGCACCCCCGTCAGATTAAGGTGCTGCAGTTCCAGACCCCACTCGTTGAGGAGCCCACGCAGGAACCAATGTGCGGGGTATCCTAACCCGTGCTCGTGGAAGGTAAGGAAAGACACCACCTCATCAGGACGAGGTTGCGGGAACTCCTCCTCCTTCCCGGGGACCCTCCAGTGTGCCACCTCCTGCGGCAGTAGGAACCCCTTCGCGATGAACGCCTCCAACATCGATGCCCTCATGGTGGATGACCTCCAGTCTGACATTCCGGTGAGTTCTCCTCTTCTCCCTCCCTCTCTCCCCCTTCCTTTCCTAGAAACCTCCGTAGCTCTCAGGAACACTCTTGACGAGGAGGAAAAAGAAAGGCGGCGGTGGCAGACGATGAACAGGCAAAAGAACAAGGCGAACACCCTCTCTGTTCTCCTACTTAAAGGAAAGGGAGCAGCGGTTAGGAAAGGGCGTGCCGATTAGGAAGGTGAAGCGACAGGGCGAGAAACTCTCTCTCTCTCTCTCTCTTTCCATTTAATGCAGATGGGACACCCCCTGATCGACGAGACATGCCCAGCATGATGAAACGGCTCCTGATTAGACGGGACACGACCGGGACATGGCCCACCACTACTGCACGACCATCCACTACCGCACGTCAGGCACAAAAACCGAAGCATCACCATACACGAACGGCTCCCCGTCTCCCTAGGCGTGACCTAGAGAGATCCAATAGCGGAGTCTCTGCCGGGAGAGACCAACCGGCCTCCTAAGTCAATCGATTCACTCAGGATAAACACCTAAGATACAGGTCCCGGTCAGACGGCTCCAACTGGAGCTCTTCGAACCCCATCTCTCAGGTCACCAAGGTACTGGCTGGACGTCTTCGACTGGAGCACTCCGAACTCCGTCACTCCAGTCGTGCAGGCGCCACCACACAAAATCTCTGCCAAGAGACAACCAGACCTCCCTGAGTCGATCGAGTCACCTAGGATAGATCATACGGCCTCTTGAGTCGATCGATTCACTCATAACAAGCACCTGAGAAACAAGAAGGAAGCGAAGGGACGTCCCATGTGGGCCATGCCGACTCCGTCTCGAATGATGAGCATGGGTCCCGGTCAGACATTTCTGACTGAAGCTCTCTGAACCCCATCCCTCAGGTCATCAAGGTAAGCATGCGTTCATTAAATACAAAACTATTCACACAAGAGCTAACCCACGATTGACAAGCGCAAGTACCGGTCGGACGTTTCTGACTGAAGCTCTAGCCTCCTGAGTCGATCGATTCACTCAGGATAAGCACCTGATATACAGGAAGCGAAGGGGCGCCCCATGCGGGCCATGCCGACTCTGTCTCGAATGACAAGCACAGGTCCCGATCGGACATCTCCGACTAAAGCTCTCCGAACCCCGTCTCTCAGGTCATCAAGGTCCCGGACGGCCATTTCCGACTAGAGCCCAACGAACCCCGTCTCTCCAGTCTTCAAGGTAAAACACTATCAAAGCCCCTCTATTTCAATTTAAAGCATTCATACATCCAAACGTGCATTCATCTCATATGCCTAAACCCCCCAGACGGTTAGGGCATGAACTGCCCGGGGGCTCGGGAACTAAGCATCGCACGTGCAGCGAAAAGCACCAAAATGCTCCATGTTGCGCCATGAAGCGGTGGCTTGCCTCATTCGACATGAGCAACCAAACAGAGCCAGGGGAGAAAACCATAGATGAGCACCGTGCGTCCTTCGCCTGGTCTGGCAAACCGGGTCATCTCAACCTTCTCGTTCGATCCTGAACCCCTTGCCAAGCCCACAGAATCTCCATCGAAGGGGAGGCCGTCAGGCCACCCGGGTCGGTATATGGAACGACCTAGGCATCTGTTGGGCTACAGGTAAAGGAGTAGTGGAATGTCACAAGAGGGCTATGCCGACCCTGTCACGAACGACGGACCCGGATTCCACTCGATCACACCCATTAGCGAGCTCACCGAGCTAGTCTTCGAGCCCGAGTGATCAGGACAGGCGACAAAACTTAGCCCCTCCAGTTGTGAGGAACCGGATGGGGTAGTGCAAAAATGACTCACAGCCCCCACGAAGGCCCGACAGGGCTCGGGGGTTTAAACGCTATGGGACCGTGACTCCGAATTCGCGTCGACGGGATAGGCAACATCTGGCTACGGCTTGAGTCTGTGACTCCTTAATTCGCGTCGACAGGATAGGCGACATCCAGCTACGGCTTGGGACCATGACTCCTTAACTCGCGTAACGGCTTCAGACGGCTTCACTAACTAAAACTAACTCTTTCGATCCATGGCGAGCACCGACGCATGGGTCTACTCGTGACTCCACCTTACCCGATCCCACGGTAAGCACCGACGCCAAAGATCAAACTCTGTTGCATCCGAAACTAAGTTATTTCTATTCATGGAGCGCACCGACACCAGGGCTTGTTTCAAAAACTAAAAACTTCCACGTCCGATCCCCGGCGCGCACTAACACCGGGATTATTAAGTTCTGTCTCAATCCAATCCCCGCGCTTAAAAACACCTTGGCTGCACAACGACGCCATGGTTAAACAAAATTCTGTCTCAAACTAAAAAACATGCATACACGCCTGCTGAGACAACACCCCAACTGGTTCAGCCTAAACCACCTGGGGCTCAGGGGCTACATCGCGCGCACCCGCCGGCAAGACAAAAATCCCCCAGATGATTCTGTCCGAATCACCCGGGGGCTCGGGGGCTCCTGTCGGGTTCATAAACCCGGGGTCCCTCGGGGACCAGCTTCCACGCCAAGGCTCGGCCAAGAAAAATGGCCTTTTCTTCTTCTGTACTGGCCCAAGAGTCTGAACTCAACAAACCAGAGCACTCGCTTCAGGCCCAGGCCGCCTTCGGCCCATCTCTCCGACCGGAGCACTAGCTCAGGCTTAGGCCAGCTCCGAACGGCCTCTCCGATCGGAGCGCTAGCGTCGGGCCCCGGCTGCCTCCGCACGGCCTCCACTCGGAAAACCTGATTTGAGGACCGCCTCCGACTCTGACCCCGTGTCTCTGACCAGGATTCATAGAAAAACACCACCATTACTATTCTCCAACTAGCGCGCTAGAACCGACTGGGGACCATCTGACCGGGGACGCCTGCTCAGAAAGAACCAGAAGGCGTGCGGAGAAAGGCAAGGCATGGCTCACAAGTCAACACCACTATACCAGGGACCATACCCTGCATGAAGCAGTGCTCTGCAGCCACCCTAACACAAAGTATTGTAGGGGCCGCTAGAAACTCCCATATGGTAAGCCCTCTCCACGTGTCTTTGGACACCGATTGCGATATGGGCTCCAGGATTTGCCATACCGGGTGAACATAGCGTAGCTCCTCACATGCCACCAGGCATCCTGAAGTATTTTGCAGGTACCGGCGTCATCCTTCCTGAAGAAGATAGCTCGACCTTCCGTACACGTCTGACATCCTACAGCGACACCGACAGTATTGGGGGCATCAACCATTATCTAGTTTACTTCACTGTAGGCAGCAAGGCTTAGAAATATCTGTACTCTCTCTCCCTCACCTGTAGAGCCACCCCCTTCATCTATAAAAGGGGATGCGCTCCCTCCAATAGGGGAGATCGACTTCTTCAAACTCAGACTTACTAGATCGACATCAACACTTCCAACCGCAGGACCACCTAGTTCTAACCGCGACCCTTTCGGTCGGAGCCAACCGAACCTCTTGTATCCCACCTTCTTCCTCCTTCTCGTTTGTACCCCCACTACAGACATTGAGCACCTGGGCTCAGGAATAAAGTCGCCGACCGACCACCACTAGACGTAGGGCACATTGCCTAAACCAGTATAAATCATGTGTCATTATGTGCTAGGCCACCTCCGATTATAACGTACAGCAAAACTACAAATATTTACTAGTTGGTCACTTTCTGCACCGATAGTTGATATGGGAAAACAAGGTTGTTAATGCACCAATTAGGTTTTCACTCAACTCCTAATCACTTAATGTAGTATAGAAAAGCAAAAGCGATATAAATTTGTAAAACACAAGGTAGGTTTAAATGCATCCGGGGCTTGTCTTGGTTGACGGAAAAGTCAGGTTCCGAAGACGTTCCACAATTATCAAACCCGACCTCAACAGACGGATTAACTTCCTCCTCAACCTGATTCACTACCACGTTCTTGCTTTTGTTCACTAAACGTAGTAACAATGCCATGTTTATTATGATGCGAGATATAAAACGTGATGCTTGATGATGGATGCAAAAATTAATAATTCGAATACAACTTTCCTTCGCGGTATAGTTGCAAATCCACAACTACTAAACATTTTTCATAACCCAAACACTTACTTAAAGTACCAAGGATCATCTTATACTAATGACCCAAGGTCATCACTCAATCCAAAATTCAAACAAAAACCTAAATCATTAAGGTTTACTATTTGCATTTATGAATTAATTATTTAATTCAAAATTATGAAATAAATCAATTTTCTCCAAATGAGCTCAAAATTTTTATGAAGTCTTATCACATGATAACTAAGTGGC
Source organism: Miscanthus floridulus (assembly GCF_019320115.1). NCBI lineage: Eukaryota > Viridiplantae > Streptophyta > Magnoliopsida > Poales > Poaceae > Miscanthus > Miscanthus floridulus. The sequence goes on along the minus strand of NC_089587.1, from coordinate 216,250,309 downwards.
AAAACAATTTTCATAATTTTTGGATAAATAATACAGCCTCGAAAAATCATGGAAGCTCATTTATTAATTAATTAGAGCAATTTTTATCACATTCAAAATGTACTGAAAATCAACATTTAATATTTTTCCTAAATAGTTTACATCATAGAGACGTCACACAAAAATTTCATAATTTTTGGAGCTCTAAATAATTCTATACAAAAATAACAAATCACAGTACTATTCATTCAATTATGCAAAATAGAAAAATCCATTTTCAAACACAGAGTCGCTGACAACGGGGTCCCACATGTCAGCGTCTTCCTCCCGCGTTCAACAGCGATGACTGCGGTTTGACCGCCGGTAACTCGCCGCCGGTGAGGTCTCCGGCCATGGCCAATGCACTACCACGATCCCCACATCACAGCGCGTCGATTGGTGGCACTAACTAGACTAATTACAGCGAGGTTCGAGCTTGACGCCGGCCATGGCGGCCACGATGGCGTGGCTGCGCTACGCCGGCGAAACAAGGCCCGTAGCGATTAAATAAAAAGCCCAGGAAGCACCAGGAGCTCACCCTGAACACGTTCGAGCAGGAAACAGGACCAGAGAAGCAACGGTGAAGCTCATCATCGGTCACAGCAATCACGACGGCGTGAACAACGTCGGCGACAGTGCTCCGGTGGCTACGGTGGACAAAATGGTCAATCAATAGGGCACAAAGCACCATGGCAACATGGCGAAGTTGAAGGGATGCTAAACAAGGATAGATACACATCGTGGAGCGCTGGCCACGGTGACGCGCACCGAACGGCGGTGTTGCCGGCCGCAAGGAAGAAGGGCGCGCTCTGAAGTTTCCCGACGGAGTCAAGCTACGAGAGCTGGTCGGCTGGGTGTGCAAGGAGAAAGCAGAGTGATGAAGGGCTTTGCTACGACTGGAACGGCGCTACGGCGACAGCACGGGCTTGTCGGAGTTGGGCGGTGGCGACGAAAAAAGCAGAGGAAGAAGAAAAGAGAAAAACGGCGACGACATAAGCTTAATAGAGCGGCCAGAAAGCAAGGAGATGACACGCAGCAGCCTGCTCATGCCAGCGTGAAGCCAGAGAAGGCCACGGGCACGACTGGAAGCCAGAAGAAGGTCGCCGACGGTGAGGTGTCGCCCGCGGGTACTGCTCACCGAAATTACAGAATTGCCACTCGCCTAATTTCCCAAATTACTCCCAAATTTGTATGGTAACTCAAAAATCTCCAAAAATAAAAGTTGTTCCAAATTCAAAGCTCTACAACTTTTCTTTAACAACCATACTCTAATTCGGTCTACATTTTGAAATGCAAGTTTAAAATAAAAAAGGGACACTTTAAGTACATTTCGCCTTTTCAAATTACTTCAAATTTTATATAACAACTTTGAAAACTCCAAAAACCAACTTTGTACATCTTGACAAACTCTACACTTTTGCTTTTAGACTCAACCCCAAAATGTGCTTAGATTTTGAATTTGGTTTTCAGGGTAGAATTTAAATACTAAAAATCAGGGTTTTCGGAAATTCAATTCAATACAAAGATTTTGAACTTGATTCAACCATACAAGTCAACACATATAACATAAAGGTAAACTTGTTTTAGTGTATGCATATCAAAATTTTCAATAACACCAAAATGAGGTGCAATGCATATGATGACATAGCAGGTTTTAGTATTTAAACACCCAAGGTGTTACACAGCGTCCCGTCGAAGACCGACGCCTGCGCCTTCACTGCTGCCACTAACCGGACGCAGGACTTCAGTGTCCGATCACTATGTGACTAGTGTCTAGTGCACACTATGAAACCCTCTCTTTTCTATACAGGGCACCGGTGGCACCGTCGGACTGTCTGCACCGCCGATGCTGTTGCGAACCTTTCTCGCCTCCATTCCATCGCCGAGTTGATCCACATCAACTCCAACTTCATCTCCTTTATAAATGTGCCAACACCACCAAGTGTACACCACCATGTGTATGTGTGTTAGCATTTTCACCATCATTTTCCAATGGATTAGCCACTCAACTTGCCACGCCACTCAATCCTAGCGATGATGCAAAGTTAGATCACTCGAGTGGCACTAGATGACCGATATGCAAACAAGTTTGCCCCTCTTGATAGTACGGCCATCTATCCTAAACTTGATCATCAACTTCTCTAAACACCTATGACCAGTGAAATAAAATGCTCTAGATTATACCTTTGCCTTGCGCATTCCATTTCATCTCCTCCAATGTTGATACAACACATGCACCAATATGATCAACAATGATATGATCCACTTCATATCATCACATGATCATATTGGTTCATCGATCTTGACTTCACTTGCTTTTCACTGTTGCCTTCGTCTATCGGCGCTAAGTTTTCTTAAGCTTCACCGCCACGCGGTCCATCGCTCCAAAGCCTCCAACTTGCCCTTCACGCTTGCAACCGGTCCATCAAGCCAAGTCATGTCTTGATCTTCTCCACCTTGATCACATGACTCAATGTCATGTCTCCTTTGTAATGAGCTCCTTCATCATCACATGTGTGAGCTTTGCAACATCTCCAAGCCATTTTCACCTTCATGGCATATGTTGCTCACACACATGTACCTATGGAGTAATCACCTGTGTATCTCACATAAACACAATTAGTCCACCTAGGTTGTCACTCAATTACCAAAACCATACAAGGACCTTTTAGAGGGATTTGGCTAAGCTCACAAGGTTGTTATGTCAATGCAAATGGCCAAGAGAGTGAGCTTGAGCCGGCCATGGGGCTTAAATAGAGAGCCGCCACGAATAGAGCCGTTGGCTCTCTATTCTCTAAAAGTCAGGGCGACCGGACGTGTCGGTCAGATCGACCGGACGCTGGACCCCAGCGTTTGGCCGCGTGATGCACGCCACGTGGCCCCTACTTCAAATGCTGGTCGCCTGATCTCAACGGTCATCAGTACATTTAAGTTGTGATCGGATGCGCTGCTTCAAAGTGACCGGACACACCAACGCCAGCGTCCGGTCGTTTCTAGTAAGGTTCCACTCGTGACCAAATGCGTCAGTTAGATAACGACCAGACATAGGACCCTAGCATCCGGTCACTTTCAGTAAGCATCCAGAGACAATATTTCATGATCGGACGCGTCTAGTCACCCCTGACCGGACTCACCCAGCGTCCGGTCAGTCACCCTCTTCTCTGTGCGCTGCCACATCAGTAGGACCGGATGCACCCTGTTAGCGTCCAGTCATGAAGTGACCCAGCGTCCGGTAGAAGACTAATGCCAGCGTCTTCACTGCTTCCACTGACCGAACGCTCTGGTCTAGTTGAGGGCAGTGTCCGGTGCACTCTGTGAAACCCTATCTTTTCTGTACAAGGCGCCGGTGTACACTCCGCCGGTGAAGTTTCTTACCCTTGCTCCCAAGTGCTAAACACAATGTGTATCACCTTTGTGCATATGTGTTAGCATATTTTCACAAACATTTTCAAGGGTGTTAGCACTCCACTAGATCCTAAATGCATATGCAATGAGTTAGAGCATCTAATGGCACTTTAATAACCGCATTTCGATACGAGTTTCACCCCTCTTAATAGTACGGTTATCGATCCTAAATGTGATCACACTCGCTAAGTGTCTCGATCACTAAACAGAAAAACTTCTATCAATTTCACATTTGCCTTGAGCTTTTTGTTTCTCTTTCTTCTATTCCAAGTCCAAACATGTGATCATCATCAGGGCATCGCCATCATCATGTTATGATCTTCATTTGTTTCACCACTTGGAATGTGCCACATATCTCATAATCATTTTGATAAACTAGGTTAGCACTTAGGGTTTTATCAATTCACCAAAACCAAACTAGAGCTTTCATCCACGTGCTGGCACCCCTCTTGGCTCTGTCTAAGCACTAACCGACACGCCTCCTGCCCTTGCTTGTGCGGCCATGTCCGTGAGTTGTCGTACCCTATCGGGTCATGGCTGGGTCACCTCTACTCGGGCCACGTTGTGTGATGTAGCAGTGGCGATGCGCCGCCCTTCCCCTTCATAATCACCAACTCAAGCCCTCCCAGCCTAATTCCTTGCACCAGTGAGTAATCTGGAGAGTTACCTAGATGCCCCACTCTCGTCGAGTCTAGCGGTGGTCTGGCCGTGGCCAATTTTAGGTTTTGCTCGCCGTCGGCCATGGGCGTCGCCACAGTATGTGGATTGGGGGTAAGGCATGTTGGAGCGGTAACCGTTCAATTGCTCGTAAACCCTGAGTTTGCCTTAACTTCCTCCATCTGGTGCTCGTGCTATTTTGCCTAGGGTGCTCATTATCGGTGGGGTGATGCGCTGGTGTCCATCGCAGAGCTCTACCACCCCACTCGGTCGCATGTGGCCAGCCCGGTTCGGACCGCCTCTGACCGAACCATCACCAAGGGCAAGCTCGTTGTAAGCTCCTCATGCTCACTCTCTCATGCGTTAGTCCTCTGGCAGCTCTAGCTCATCGAAACTAGCACACCACCGCCGCAGATAGCCGCTCGCCGCTATAGCTCGTGCCGGTGTATCTCTAAGCCCCTAACCGCCACCCATCCTCGCGCGTTTAGCCATAGATGGTAGTCGGCCTCTTACTTCTGTCATAGCGAGTCTGGTTTGCCTGGCGTAACCACCTTAGGCCGTCATCCGCCGCATCGGCGCGCGTGGGGATCCTAGGGATCTCCCTGTGGTAAAGGTGACAACATCCAAGGGTTTTGTTGTAAGGTTGCTGACGGTAGAAATAGTGCGCATAGTAGTCATATTAATCTTTAAAAGCTTGGGGGCTTTTCTGCAAAGCAGCCACAGCACGTGGGCCTCCCGACCTTGGGCTATGTTGGGCCATCGCGACCCGCACGAGGCCGCGCCCGCGCTGGGCTACCGGGCCAGAATGGGTTGCTACCGGCCCTTTTCCTTTTTCTAAGCATTTTCTAATTTAGTTTCAAAGGCAAACTTGTAAATGCAATATAAAACTAATTTTGTTATGTTCCTAAAATCATGATATATCTGCTAGTATATTTTGTTCACATAGTTTTATAATATTTTCAGGAGTTATCTAATTAATTTGAGATGCTTAATATTGTAAGATATAAACTTATAGGAATTGTTGTGATAAATAGGTGAAAGTGTTGGCTCTGAAACTTTCACAGTAAATTCCTAACATTATTAGGTGCTCACTGTAATTTTTGTAGCCCCATAAGAATTAGTTGCTAAGGTAGCTAAATGAGCCCTAGTACGAATATATGTATTTAATCAATAAAATGACAAAACACCTTATGGTTGTAAAACTAAAACATTTTCTAGAAATGAAGCCTTACTTGATGACGCAGATACGTAGCCTAGTGCGTTAGTCATTAGAGCTAGCCCGTTAGCTTGCGAAGTGTAATAGTGTTTTTAGAGTGGGGTTGCCATGGTTAATTACGTTTTCTGCGTTGCATCTGCGAATATCATAATAGGAAAATGATGGATCTAGAGTCGATCGGAGTAGCAGGAGGATGGTGCCTTGGTGATCGTGTCGCCACAGTGGAATACAAATCCTTGGTTATATCTTGCCTAGGCAAGCCCGGTGCATAACCCCTATTATTCTGCATTTTTATCTTATGCTTGTGCATTAAGTTTTGAGGAGTTGAATGAAACCCACTTGCATATATATACATATATATACCATTATCAAGTGGGTCCTACTAGTATGTTAGGATCGTGTAGATTGCTATGCTATAGGATTTGGTAGAAGTCAAGTGATTACCTATCACTTGCGAGAGATAAAAAGATATTATTGTTGTTATTATCATACTACTATCACATGGAATATGTATATCAGGATGGTAATTGGAGATCGAATGAAATGGTACTTTGGATCTAGACTTGGTTAGGCATTTGAGCGAGGCTCGGGTTGCATTTGTTCTGCCTGTGTCGATTGAGGACCGTTCGTTGCTGTGGATGGTAGTCAGGTCACAGACTTATTATCCTAAGCACATACTTGCTTATGGGAGCAGGAAGGCTCGTTACGCTCTTATCGTGGGTTCTGGCTCTTTGCGAACTGATTGATTGGAGGCAGGAAAAGGTGGAGGTCTAAGCACCATACTGAGACCGGGTCTCAAGTGTGAGGGCTTGGAGTTCAAGGTTGGACGGAGACCTATACCCCTCGATAGGAGTGAAATGAGTTGGTCTCGTTTATGCCTGGGGTACAAGCGAGGCGTGTGTTTCGGAGTACCCAGCTGTGATACATTGATTCGCGAATTGCCGTTTCTGTGAGACGGTACTGACTTGGCTATGGTTTAGCACCATAGTAAGAACTGTAATATGAAAAATGGTAAAATAGTTCTGATTGCTACCACCTACTTGAAAGTAGCATATGTGCTTACATAGAATAGTTAGTTAATGAACTAATGATGACTGCTAATAAAATTAAATATAAGGACACACGTTTAGTAATGCTTCTAAAGATGCAATAACCCACAAGTCAAATAAGCCTTGCATATCCTTAGAGTATTTTATTTTTTTCGATAAGTCTTGCTGAGTACAATCGAGTACTCTAGGTTTTATTTCCCCTATTGTATGTGACCAATGGATCATAGACGACTTTTGTGTGTGGAAATCTTCTGGTGGACTCAGCAAGGATTCCTTTTATGCTACGACCTTAGTGTTTATTTATAACCCTCACTAAAAGTTTTAGAAGAAAAGTTTTATGATTCACCATTAATCTTTATTTCCGTTGCAATTCTGATCATATGTTGTTCTCCGCTGTAAGATAAAAATGTAAACCTAAAATGTACAAACTCTTTTACATGTAAAACTGTCTTAATTTCGCTATTGCATTCAACTTGTTTAAGTACTCTAACGTTGTAATAAAGTGACGTAAGAAATGGTTAAGAATATTGTAAGTTTTATTCTCTCATTTATGATTCTGATAGAAAAATGTGGATTTTCGAGTTCTCCTTTGGGGTGTGTTAGATGGAACAGCACGATTTAGTGCGCTCTCTTAGGTACTTAGTGTCTAATGAAAAACCAGTACTCTTGAAAGGATATTAGATTAGACGGTTCTGCCACTTAAGGGACGAGGGAGGTTTAAATGGTGTTTTCTGCATCAATTCGATGTAAAATTGTAATCGGCCATAAACTTCCGTGATCTTGGGAGACGATGGGCCGAGAAAGGAAGACACGCATCATCGGTAGGGATGAAAATGGACGGAAAAATCCAGTCCCGATCTGACCCGTTTTCTATTTATTTTCCGCATGTTTTGTATTTGTGGTATTCTATTTTCATATATACGAAAGGAGGAGAGGTGTTTTCCTCCAATTTTGTGGGATCCCCATTTTTAATCTATTCAGGATGTCTAACGATTATGTCCTTATATTACTAATTTCCGATCATGCATGTTAACACATGGATATGGCATGAAAGTGAATATGTTGATTCCTATATATTATTGTGTGACTTTTATTTTTTGAAAGCTTGTGTGATTTTTATACATAAACAATCGTAACTTAATTTTCACAAATACCTTATTCCAGAGTTATTTTTTAAACAAAAAAAATTGTAGGGAAAGCAGTTATGGAAATTAAACGGTGTCTACTACTTCACGCACATAATTAACACGAAGAATTATTTAGCTTACGGCGCGCCATTCACATTGCCGCTGTTTTCAGTAAAACATTAGAGAAGTTGCAAGCCATAGATCATAACTTTGCATAGTAGATAGATTTCACGACCAGTACAATAGTGCTATAAGAACAAAAGTGAACATGATTCTAAAAGCTCAGTTAACATCCTAGCAAACGGTACAAGCGGAACATCGCATCATGAAGCCACAAGGATGACAAATCAGGTTAACTGATCTCGCTTCCAATGCAAGTTTATTGCAGTAGTGGGGGGTCGTCCATAAGACCATAACACAAGTGCCTATCCGCTGAGGCCGCAGCTCCACCCAGGTCCACACGGAGCCTCTTTTGCAGTTTACTTCCATGCAACACAAGGCAACCTGCACGATGGTGATTGCAGTAAGAAGATGCAAAAAGCAAAATAATAAAAGACACAGTATTATTGACATAAAACAGAAAATTTCAACCTGCCTGACCATGGTTGAGCAGACCTAGAAATTACCTTTATATCTAAAACTCAGATGTAGATTAGAGCTAATTTAAGTGCTATAATAATGTTTGGGCATCACAGAAATGCCTAATTGATCAACTAAGAAATATAAATTTGAAAAGAAAACTGGTTGGTTGCGGATAGGACCACTACATGGTATGTATCCAAACTTAAACCTATTCAGGTTAAACCCATACTTAGGAGAATCTAACTATTGCTGTTTGCAAGCCTAATCAAGGCGAGGCCACCACTGAAGAAAGTACTCCCTCCGTTGATAAAGCATACAATTCTAGGTCTAGTCAAGTCAAGCTATCTTAACTTTAACCTAAGTTTACAAAAAAAAAAAATAGAATCAACATTTATAACTTCAAATAGGTATACACTATTAAAATATATACTCTATTATATATTACATGATGAATCTAATAATATATATTTAATGTTAAATATTAGTACCTTTTTATACAAATTTGGAAAGTTTGCATGAACATTGTTCTAGAATTGTATCCTCTGTTACGTTCAAAAAAAATGTATCCTTTGTGGGTCAGAGGTAGCACGTGAGAATAGGCAAAATATATAAGATGGCCTTCCTTTAGCCAATAAGGTGTAGAGTAAGAATAGACAAAATGATCTATGCGACCAACTAACTCTGCATAATAGAAAAGGCTACTGGCTACTCACCCTAACTTTAGAGATACATCCGAACCATCGTCATTATCCTGCGAACTTCCAGAGTGCAACGCAGTCATCACTGATTCAGAGGATTGCCCATCTTCAGCAATAACATTTTCAGTATCAGCAACTGCTTGCTTGCCAGCTGGGGGTATCTGGGATACCTGTGTTCAGGTATAAAATTGAAATGCAAATATGTGTTCAGATCATCAGATGGACCCTTCTGAAAGAAACGAAGGCTAGCAAAAGAAGTGAAGTTACTTGATTCCTCAGTTGCATGTTCTCCTCTGCCAGCTGTGTACTCTGCAGTAAAGCATGGGAAAAATTAGTGTGTGACTTGCAATAGTATTTTGGAAAAGTAGGAGGAACCTACCGAAAACATATTAATTATTATCACATTTAAACCAAGGAGACATAATATCAATAGCAAGCTTTGTACGCATTTTTAAACTAATGAGTGTCGTTTGCAAGAAAACAGATTCCCTTGCAGCCAATGGGCGGCCCAGGTGCATCTCTTCTTCTGTCTATGTGCAAGGCAGGTTTGGTCCTGGCTCAACGTCCTGGTACCCATGATCTTCTCCGAAGCAGCAGAACTCTAGGATGTTTGGGGCATCGATTGTGCGACAGCAAGAGTTCAATCCATGGTGACATGTTATCATAAAAAAAATCCATGGTGATAACCTCCGCTCCGTGGAACCTTTGGAAGACTTTCATGCCAATGACGTCACCACCAGCCAAATCATCAAGAATGTGGCCTCTGATCTCCCCCCTTGGTCACACTGGACCAAGGCCACCACTCACTCCACCATTTCTAATTTGGGGCATGTTGTTTGAGAATGGAACTTAGCAGCTAGTGTTTTTTGCTTTTTGCTCTTGAAACTCTCTCACTATCAGAACTTGTATGTTTGTACCCTAACATATGTTTATAAAAAGTTCAGTGGTAATCGTCTGCCATAGTTCTGTGCCAAAAAACGATTTCATCTGCTAATGCAATATTTGAACAGCTGTACACATCAGCATGAAAACCTCTATATTCTAAAATTGAGATAAGAGCGTTCACTTTGAGATAACTGTCCTAAAAATAAAGACATGAATGTTTCTGTTGAAGTTGCGATAGGATGAGTGTAATTCATGTAGTTTGCAATCAGTTTTTTCGGTAAATTAAAAAGTGTACCTTCCCTCTACTAAAAAGTTATTACTTATCACGGAAATGTGTTTAAAACGAAACAACATTGCTTGCCCCTATGAGGGTTGGTGTATGCGTTTCCCAAAAGCAAGAGAAAAAAGTTAGCACTGCAATTCCACTTATGTATTTTATATATTCATTAAAAGAATCTCAGTTGTTAAATGTTTACTACTGTATCAGCGTATCACAATCCAACAGCTAACAGAACATTAACTATATGTAAAAAGCTAAGCAATCGTTATCACTTAGCAAAGGTGATAGCTATCTCATGATATCTTACAACAATTAGGAACAGCAAGATAGCGTTCCACGAATAGCCAATATAATGGTCCTTTAGAGGTAGAATATCATCTTGACTATTGATGTATTTAAATATTTAAACATCTACATTCACTCAATCCTTATTTCATACAAATGGTTTTCAAGTATTCTAGACTAGTTCCAGATTTCAGTATTTCATACCAAAATCACATGAGTTGGATCCTGTATGGGCAGCAACCATTCACTAGATCAACCAAGTAACAAATATGCTATTACAATTTACAAGATAAATGTGGTGGATGTAACAGATCATAGCTAAAGCATCTAGTAGTTCACCAAAAAAAAATAGTTGACCTTAAACTACAGAAGCTAACCTATACATGAAAATACTACAATGCAACAACTAATCAACCCATTTATTGTTCATCATTACCTTCCGTTCCAGGTCGCTGATCTGTTCCAAGAATTGTTGATCCTGCGATCACATGTCCTATCAAATATTTGCTAATGACAAGCCTTACTTAAAGAAAACTGACATAGCAACATGTTTAACAGCCATACCTTTGTTTGAATCACCCTGTGCAGACCAGTTTCCAGGTTCTTCTCCAATTGCTGAAGTTCTTCAACACTCATTCCCTCAAGTTCTTCACCTCTCATCTGCCTATAAAGAAAACATGAGGCATCATAAACATATGCATTGAAGACTATTTTTCCATGGATCATGTATAAACAAGGAATCAGATGTACCTAAGTCGAAGGCTTGCTTCCACAAGTTGCTCATTCAAATTTGCGTATTTGCTATGTTCTAACTGAAAAGATATGTCACGACTGTCAATATCAGCAACAAAATCAGCATGCCAGTATGCCACAAAACAACAGGCTTATGTCATTTTTTATAATAAAAAAAGAGCGTCAAAATGCATTTATATTGCACGTTCTCAACTACATGGTTATGTTCAAAAAAAAATCCAAAACCTAAGTTCAAAAATGACTTAAAATCTTGCTGGATTTAAAAATTATATAAAAATATAGTAAATGCACTATTGATTTTTTTCCCTTTCTAGATAGACGATTAATAAGCCAAATAATCCCTCAACTTTATAAGTAATGATCTATCAAACATTATTTTGTGGTCTTACCATGCTGTCCGCATAGTATGCTGATAATGTTATTGCCATCAGGTGATTAAACAAAATAAAAGAGTTATATAAAAGGATAATTATAGTGTTTCGTAGCTGATTCAAGTCAAGACAAAAAAAAACATCATTTGAACATGCTTGCAAGTCGTCATGGAGCAATTATTGCACAGCTGGAACAAATGGAGTTTTTTTTTTAAATATATAATTTCAGTGAAAGAAAATTTAAATGTTATTAACCCAGATAAAGACAGCACGTTATATGAGGATTCTAACCAGCCAGACCTTTGACATAAAATGACCCAATTTGCAACATATTACCCACGTTGCATTTATTGTTTCATGGGTTTCCAAGTACTGCATACTACCTAGCATTAGATTAGAGAAGAATTGTACATACGTTCAAGTCGAGCGAAGGCTCTTCTGCTTTCCCCAGGTTTTTAGAATGTGTGTTGTACTTGTCAATGATCTCATTCATACTGTCCAAGGGAAGGAAATGTCAGCACCATAACATGCTACAAACAATCAATAAAGCGAAAATGAGATTAGATACTAAAAGAGAAAGCATGTTCATAATTCTAGGCTGATTTTATAATTCCAATGGCACAACTGAAAGTATGTAAATCTTCCTAGCTATATACACGATACATATATGTGCTTTCATTGTAGGAGATATTGTACTAAGAAGTAAACAGCAGTATGACACAGTAGCTGAGATATTCATAAAGCAACAATAGAAATAAAAGATTATCTAAAACAAGAGTCAGCAATAGGTTCATACTCAAAGGTCAATGAAACCCAATGCAAAGAAAGAATAAGTTGGTCAATGGTCATTGGTCACAAACAGCTTATTCTATAAGTTAATATGATCACACCATTCAATGGCGACTAAACCAGACAAACAAAAGAAGATAAAGATCACACTACTCAGTGGAAAATGGCTAATTAGTATATTATCATGGGTTAACGGGGCAACAAGCAAAATATGTGAGATCTCAATAAACAAGTTCTATTTGCATAGTATTTTCAAGTTAAACTCCCATTGTTTTGCCCATCAAGAACATCAATCGGCATATCCCTTATCTCTTCTTTTAAATATATTATATACTTAACGAGGCCTTAAATTCAGCAATAGGACCTGGTTCCATAAGGTGAACCTACAAAATAATACATAATACATTAACATAAGTTTGTGTTAAAGTTGTGCTTTTAAGTTAAAATTTGTTGTTTACAAAAAGCATATCACTTTAACATGTTGCAGCCTTAACATTATTATGCAATTACTAGCCAGTAATTTATTCTTGTCTAAAATTTTGAAGGCTCCGAATTCAGCAAAGCAAACGTATCACATCCAAACTGTTACCAAGGCATACGCTGGGGTGATCATATCATGCAAACTGATCAATTGATGCAAACTTAAAAACTTAAGATAAGAGCAGTGTTAGCAAAGGAAAGAGGTTAAGTATAAACAATAACATGACGCTGAAATTGTGCAAAGAAACACTAGCTAGGAATGCCATGTGTCTCCTGGATCAGACAAAACTTTTCACTGCAATATGTGTAAAAGCACAACAAAACATATGAATCTCACTAAAAAAAGTTTAACTACATAACCAAGTTGGGGAAATTAAAACCAATGCATCTACAGAAACAAGCTTACTAACATTCCTCTACAAACAAGTTAAAAAAACTGATAGACATTACTTTTAGTTAGTTAATGTTTGTTCATATAGAAGAAACACAAACAAATATGATACTACAAGATGCTGGAACATATATATACAGTGTTAGAATCCTACACTTAACTCCAAACTCCAAAAGTTATTCCCAACAATCACATTCTAACCTAGCCAACAGAATCTAGACAAAATGGAGTATATCGTATAACAAGCATACAGGCATAACAGGCGCCACATAAATGATTAGTTTGGGGAAGGCTCCCTTTCAGCATAGGTAACCAAAGAAGAAGGGATAACAAACTATAACATGTACAAACAATTGCAGATCAAACAGTAATAGCACATGATTTAGCAAATACAAATTTCAAATCAACCAACAGTAGGTAGCACATGATTTAGCAAGAAATACAAAGTCAAGGCCAACCAACAGGCTTTAGTTGCAGCAAGACAGAATCGCACAAAGCACGAGACCCCTCTTTTGATCACTAGGTAATGCAATGCCACCCAGCACCACATAAAATCACAAGGACAGAGCCGTACGCAATTGGCAGAGGTGAGTGGTGACTTTTACCCCACCGCAGAACTGGGAAAGTGGGAAGACGCACAACTCCAATAGCAATTAAACTCTCTACACGCTGATACGCACAGCAAATAACAGATGTCACAGTGCTGGCAGGGGCAACGGAGATGCCCCCGCTCCAATCGGAAAAAAGCAAATAAAAAATAATAATCTGCATGTTGAAACTACAGTTAAAATGTAGATTAAAAATCCCCAATACTCCCATTCCTATGGACACTGGACGCACCAACGTGCGCGACCTCAAACCTAACCCAAAACACCGTTCCAAAAGTTTCACTCACGTGTCAAAAGTTCGATCGAAAACGATCAATATAATCGCGTGATCTCTAAGTAGAGAGGAAAACATACTAAGCAGAAGTATCACGCGGCCGCCGGCGCGGTGGCCGGGAACCCTAACCAGGCCGGATCTTACGAGTTACGACGACTCGAAAGGCGTGACGGAAGGCGTGAAGGGAGGACAGCTGGTAGATCTATCGAAACATGGCTGCGCGGGGCGGAAGTGAGAAGGGGTAGACGGACGCGGCGGGGAGCGTGTATAACTGCATACTACGCACCTGGAGCTGGCGAACTGGGAGAGCTTCCCCGTGGAGGAGAAGACGATGAGCGCGACGTCGGCATCGCACAGCACGGAGAGCTCCTCGGCCTTCTTGAAGAGGCCGCGGCGGCGCTTGGAGAACGTGACCTGCCGCGCCGCAGCGCTCTCTATCCTCTTTATCTCCCGCCGCTCCCTCGCCATCCCCGCCGCCGATCCCTCTCCGTGGACGACGCAGGCACTCGGCCGCCGAGAGGCGAACCCCAGAGGCAGCCCTCTCCAGTCTCCACGCGCTTCACGAGGAGGCGGAGGTGGAAGAGCTCGGAGCAGCGAAGCCAACCGGCGGTGTGAGTTGTGGTGTGATGCGATGGGGATGCGAAAGGAGAGGAGGGGAGCGAGAGGAAAGGCGAAGCAGAGGAAGGAAAGGGGGTTTGCTCCTATTGGCAGGTCGGCATAAATAAACGCAGCCAGGCACGGCCCACGCGATTACCCATGATCCCCGCGAATAAACAAACAATAAAAACTGGGAGAGCGAAAGGCAGTGTGGCTACGGGGCCGGCCGGCTCAGTCATTGTTTATGCTCCCTCGCCACACGGAACGGCGCGGCGGGGCCCCAGCCAGGCACGCAGCACAGCAGCAGGCAGTAGGAGAGTAGACGAGGCAGGCGTAGGGATGTTGCCAAGTGGGCGAGGTTGAGGATTCCTGAAAAGGAAAGGGGAGTGAGGAGTGGCGTGGTGCGTGGTGCGTGGTGGCTTGCCGGACCAGAACAGTACAGTACTACAGCCTGGAGCAGGCGGCCGCGTGCGCGGTGACGGTGCTCTCTGCTGGCTGGCTGGCTGGCCTGCCGTGGCCTCTCAGCCTCATCAGCCTGCGCGTTGCGGGAAATCAAGGAGAAAGCCGGCGGAGGTGGAGGTGGGAAGGAAGAGAAAGGAGATGCTGCCGCGCAGGCGCGTGGATTGGGGGGTGGCCTTCGATTGGATTGGATTGGCCGCACGGCACGGCCGCGTACTGCTGCAGCCGCCCGGATTCGCTGTTCCGGCCCCGATTCTGTGGCGCACCGCTGTGCCGCGCCGCGCGCCGCCCCGGCCCCCGGGGATTTGGCAGGCCGCCGGGATCTCGCGCAGATTTGCTCTCACTTCACTAGTGAACACGGTACGTGGTGGTTCCGTTCTGCTTCGGCAGGTTGTTGTGTTGATTTACTCCCGCCTTCCGGGCCTACTGTATGGATACTGTTTGCTTATTCCGTTTAAAATCTGGGGCGTATCAATGATCAATCAGTTCTCGGCAAGTTTATGGTTCCGATTCCACGTACCAAACAACCACACCAACCGTGGTAGGAAACTAACGCCGTGTTTAGTTTCAGTAGGTTGGAATTTGGGGCTAACGTAGCACTTTTGTTTTTATTTGGTAATTAGTGTTCAAACATGGACTAATTAGGCTCAAAACGTTCGTCTCGCAATTTCCCACCAAACTGTGTAATTAGTTTTTTTTCGTCTATATTTAATGTTCTATACACGTGCCGTAAACATTCGATGTGATGACTACTGTAGCATTTTTTAGGATTTTAGGTTGGAACTAAACATGGGCTAAAAGTCATATCAACATGGGACGTGGTTGGTGGGGTGTGAAGCGAGAAACCAAACAGATAAGTCATGAGCTGGTAAAGCTGAGTTGTGCTAAATATGACCATAATACATTTGGTTCAATCAGGTACTCGTATCCGTTGGAATCGTAAGTGGTTGGTCGATGAAGAGCATGAAATTAGGCCTTGTTTAGTTCCCTTCAAAGTTCTAAGTTTTTTCACTCTCTCTCCATCACATCAATTTTTGGACGTTTGCATGGAGCATTAAATGTAGGTAAAAAAAATAACTAATTGCACAGTTTAGTTGGAAATCACGAGATGAATCTTTTGAGCTTAGTTGGTCCACGATTGGACAATATTTACCAAATAAGACGAAAGTGCTACTATTCATCGGGTTGAAATTTTCTTCAATCTAAACAAGGCCTTAGTGCCCTCATAGAGCAACGCCAAGAGACTTTTTGGGCCAGCTTCGTTCCTCGGCCGAGAACCGTTACGCCTTGCTCAGTGAGGAAGCAAGCGACCACATTTGTTTGGTTGTTTTGCTTGGACGTTACAGGGACCATGCGAGCAAGATTTGGCTTGCTCCTGTAGGAGAGCCAAATTAGCTCGCCTGGCCAAGCGAGTACCTTGTTGCTCGCGCCAGTGTAGCAAGGCGTGGCGAGCGAGCAACCAAACAAATCCTTTTATATTTTTTAATTTATATGAATAGAGATTTTTACTCAAATAACTCTCCATATGATGATTTAAAAAGTACTTTCTTTGTCAAAAACATAGTGTCGCTACAAACTTTCTTAACTTTGACATATTTGTAAAAAAATATTAGAAAAATATTTGTGTCTCTAAATAAGTTTATTATGAAAATATATCCAACAATTTATCTAATGATACTAATTATATACTCTTATATATATTTGGTTAAAGCTGAAAATGTTTCACTCCTCAAAGAGTGAGAAAGACATTTTTTTATGGGACGAAGGAAGTAAATTTTACAAAGGCTTTTGGAGATGGTCTTATAGGGTTGCTTGGTTGGCTATCAAAAATTGTCGTACCAACAAAGATTGGCAAGAAAAGATTTGCCAAAATTAGAGCAAAAGTATTTGCCATCAATTTGGTATAATTGTGAGATGTTGGCAGATTTTGGTAGCCAACCAAATGGCTGCTAAAATTTTGGTTTGCCTAAGTTTTGGTAGCTAAATTTTAACCGTCAACCAATCAGACCCATAGTTTCTATTTTATTAGTTAGGCAAAAAAATAAAGAGTGAAATACACTGGTGGCCCTTTAACTTGTCGGCCTATGCCAGTCCGGTCCACGAACTTGCAAACACGGAAAATAGGCCCCCTGAACTTGTCAAGTTGTTCACCGCAGGTCCATTTCCCATCCAGCGCGACCTCCAGGTGACGTGGCAGCGCCAGCGTGGCGGACGAAGCACGTGAGCCGCACGTTTCAATGTAGGCCCCTCACGTCAGGGTCACCCCCTACCTCCCGCTCCACACGGGATGAACACCGTCGCCGGCAGCGCTTGGACCACGCCTGGCCGCGCCCTTCTCCCGCGTCCCCTGCACGACCGAGCACCCCACGCAGACCCTTTCTACGCGCTGCAGCCCCTCACCCCGAGCCGCTCATCCCGCAGCGCCGAGTCAATGATCTGCCATTATCGGCATGGAGCCGAGCTCCTTGACTGGCCTTTCCTCTCCTCCCGCGGCCTCTCTCTCCATCTAAAATGGTGCCCAGAGTGTCGCGTGAGCACTCCGCACTCACTCTGCTTCTCCCTGTGCTCCCTCTCTCGCTCTACAGGCACCGCCACCTCATCCCGAGCTAGCAGCTCCACCGCCGCCGTCGATCTCCTTCTCTGCCGCTTTCCAGCAGACGCGAGCTTATAGACGAGCTTCGGGACGTGCTAAGGCACCCTCCAATGCTCCCGCGCTCTTCCTCTCCCTCTCCGTGCGTCACTCTGGCTCGCCGGAGCTGCGTCGCCGCTGCTAAGCCGCCTCGCCGCACGTACCGCTGCCTCCGGACGTCCTCCGCCGTGGGGAATGTCCTAGGCGAGTTCGCCTCGTCGCGCTCTCCACCCCCATGTAACCCGCACAGGCGCTAGCGCTCCACAGCGCCACCCCACCGAGCTCGCCGTTGTCGGCCATGGGTGCTGCCGCGTCTCGCGCCTCTCGGTCCACCAAATAGTGTGGGCGCAGCGCCATCCCGCCGCGTTCGGTATTGAAACGTGCGGCTCACATGCTTTGTCCGCCACGCTGGCGCTGCCACGTCTCCTGGAGGCCGCGCCGGATGCGAAATGGACCTGCGGTGAATAACTTGACAAGTTCAAGGGCCCATTTTCCGCGTTTGCAAGTTCGTGGACCGGACTAGCACAAGCCGACAAGTAAAAGGGCCGTCAGTGTATTTCACTAAAAAATAAACAACAAAAATAAATGAGTGATAAGAAGTGTGAAAACAGTGCCCTCTTATATTTTCTATTTAGTTAGTTTTAACCAATATTTCTACCGTCATGAAATAAACAACAAAGCGAAAGGGCATGTAGCCTAGTGGCTACAAGAGCCTCAATAGTGTCTCAAGTCCTAGGTTTGACTCCTCGTGAGAGCAAATATTTCAGGATTTAACAGTGTTGTGCTTTAGTAGTGACTTTGTCAATCTCAAGGATTTTCTGGACTAGTATTCTAACATGCTGGTAGGGTAGGGTTTGCTTGCGTGCATTCATATGGATGAGTCGGTATATGTTGCGAGTGTCTGAGTTGTACTGTATAATCATAAAAAAAATAAACAACAAAAATAAATGAGCATTACTAGTTGAAATGTCTCCTTTTGGACTGGTACAAAACCATAGCTCGTTTTCCTAAGAAGTAGAGTTAAAACAGGGAGAAGAGATCGATCCGCAAAGGTGTTTGGATGGACTAAACTAAACTATAGTCCATGTTAATGCCAAATAAAATGCCTAAACATGAATTAATCATGGTATAACAAAAATTAATAGAGACTAATCGATGTGCAGAACTTTTTTTTTAGTTAGGGGGGCGGGAGTTATCCCCACCTTTCATTGCATTGGAGCAGCAGAAACACTGCGGCTCAATTACATGAGTAGCAAGCTACAGGAGGGGTTGCCAATACACAGAATAGTTACACCATTGCTCCACACGTATTCTGCGCTTGGGCGTGTTCTGCACGGTCCAATCACAATCAAAGCATGGTATTCAATCGTACCTCACCCGGCAGGGCATAGCCCAAAATGCAGAATCAGTAAGCTTTTGGAATTAGCACATGCGGTGTTTAGTTGGGCAAAGTTTGCGCAGGCAAACTTTGCATAGTGAAGATTTCCTACTTTAGCATTTCGTTTGTATTTGTGAATTATTGTCTAAATATTGACTAATTAGGCTCACAAGATTCGTCTCGCAAAGTTAAAGCAAACTGTGCAATTAGTTTTTGATTTCGTCTACATTTAGTACTCCATGTATGTACCGTAAATTTGATGTGACGAGAAATCTTCTTTTTGCATAGTGTACTTTTCAGGTGTTTATGTCATGTTTAGTTCCCCCAATTCCTGAATTTGGCACTATGCAAAAAGAAGATTCTCTGTCACATCAAACTTGCGGTATATGCATGGAGTACTAAATGTTGACGAAATCAAAAACTAATTGCACAGTTTGGTTGTACTTTGCGAGACGAACGTTTTGAGCCTAATTAGTCAACGATTGGATAATTATTATAAAATAAAAACAAAACGCTACTGTACCGCATCCGGTGGCCAACAAAACGCTGGCGCTGTCACGTCTCCTGCAAAAATAAATGAGTGATAAGAAGTGTGAAAACAGTGCCCTCTTATATTTTCTATTTAGTTAGTTTTAACCAATATTTCTACCGTCACGAAATAAACAACAAAGCGAAAGGGCATGTAGCCTAGTGGCTACAAGAGCCTCAATAGTGTCTCAAGTCCTAGGTTTGACTCCTCGTGAGAGCAAATATTTCAGGATTTAACAGTGTTGTGCTTTAGTAGCGACTTTGTCATTCTCAAGGATTTTCCAGACTAGTATTCTAACATGCTCGTAGGGTAGGGTTTGCTTGCATGCATTCATATGGATGAGTCGGTATACGTTGCGAGTGTCTGAGTTGTACTGTATAATCATAAAAAAAAATAAACAACAAAAATAAATGAGCATTACTAGTTGAAATGTCTCCTTTTGGACTGGTACAAAACCATAGCTCGTTTTCCTAAGAAGTAGAGTTAAAACAGGGAGAAGAGATCGATCCGCAAAGGTGTTTGGATGGACTAAACTAAACTATAGTCCATGTTAATGCCAAATAAAATGCCTAAACATGAATTAATCATGGTATAACAAAAATTAATAGAGACTAATCGATGTGCAGAACTTTTTTTTTTAGTTAGGGGGGCCGGGAGTTATCCCCACCTTTCATTGCATTGGAGCAGCAGAAACACTGCGGCTCAATTACATGAGTAGCAAGCTACAGGAGGGGTTGCCAATACACAGAATAGTTACACCATTGCTCCACACGTATTCTGCGCTTGGGCGTGTTCTGCACGGTCCAATCACAATCAAAGCATGGTATTCAATCGTACCTCACCCGGCAGGGCATAGCCCAAAATGCAGAATCAGTAAGCTTTTAGAATTAGCACATGCGGTGTTTAGTTGGGCAAAGTTTGCGCAGGCAAACTTTGCATAGTGAAGATTTCCTACTTTAGCATTTCGTTTGTATTTGTGAATTATTGTCTAAATATTGACTAATTAGGCTCACAAGATTCGTCTCGCAAAGTTAAAGCAAACTGTGCAATTAGTTTTTGATTTCGTCTACATTTAGTACTCCATGTATGTACCGTAAATTTGATGTGACGAGAAATCTTCTTTTTGCATAGTGTACTTTTCAGGAGTTTAGGTCATGTTTAGTTCCCCCAATTCCTGAATTTGGCACTATGCAAAAAGAAGATTCTCCGTCACATCAAACTTGCGGTACATGCATGGAGTACTAAATGTTGACGAAATCAAAAACTAATTGCACAGTTTAGTTGTACTTTGCGAGACGAACGTTTTGAGCCTAATTAGTCAACGATTGGACAATTATTATAAAATAAAAACAAAACGCTACTGTACCGCATCCGGTGGCCAACAAAACGCTGGCGCTATCACGTCTCCTGCAAAAATAAATGAGTGATAAGAAGTGTGAAAACAGTGCCCTCTTATATTTTCTATTTAGTTAGTTTTAACCAATATTTCTACCGTCACGAAATAAACAACAAAGCGAAAGGGCATGTAGCCTAGTGGCTACAAGAGCCTCAATAGTGTCTCAAGTCCTAAGTTTGACTCCTCGTGAGAGCAAATATTTCAGGATTTAACAGTGTTGTGCTTTAGCAGTGACTTTATCATTCTCAAGGATTTTCCGGACTAGTATTCTAACATGCTCGTAGGGTAGGATTTGCTTGCGTGCATTCATATGGATGAGTCGGTATACGTTGCGAGTGTCTGAGTTGTACTGTATAATCATAAAAAAAATAAACAACAAAAATAAATGAGCATTACTAGTTGAAATGTCTCCTTTTGGACTGGTACAAAACCATAGCTCGTTTTCCTAAGAAGTAGAGTTAAAACAGGGAGAAGAGATCGATCCGCAAAGGTGTTTGGATGGACTAAACTAAACTATAGTCCATGTTAATGCCAAATAAAATGCCTAAACATGAATTAATCATGGTATAACAAAAATTAATAGAGACTAATCGATGTGCAGAACTTTTTTTTTAGTTAGGGGGGCCGGGAGTTATCCCCACCTTTCATTGCATTGGAGCAGCAGAAACACTGCGGCTCAATTACATGAGTAGCAAGCTACAGGAGGGGTTGCCAATACACAGAATAGTTACACCATTGCTCCACACGTATTCTGCGCTTGGGCGTGTTCTGCACGGTCCAATCACAATCAAAGCATGGTATTCAATCGTACCTCACCCGGCAGGGCATAGCCCAAAATGCGGAATCAGTAAGCTTTTGGAATTAGCACATGCGGTGTTTAGTTGGGCAAAGTTTGCGCAGGCAAACTTTGCATAGTGAAGATTTCCTACTTTAGCATTTCGTTTGTATTTGTGAATTATTGTCTAAATATTGACTAATTAGGCTCACAAGATTCGTCTCGCAAAGTTAAAGCAAACTGTGCAATTAGTTTTTGATTTCGTCTACATTTAGTACTCCATGTATGTACCGTAAATTTGATGTGACGAGAAATCTTCTTTTTGCATAGTGTACTTTTCAGCAGTTTAGGTCATGTTTAGTTCCCCCAATTCCTAAATTTGGCACTATGCAAAAAGAAGATTCTCCGTCACATCAAACTTGCGGTACATGCATGGAGTACTAAATGTTGACGAAATCAAAAACTAATTGCACAGTTTGGTTGTACTTTGCGAGACGAACGTTTTGAGCCTAATTAGTCAATGATTGGACAATTATTATAAAATAAAAACAAAACGCTACTGTACCGCATCCGGTGGCCAACAAAACGCTGGCGCTATCACGTCTCCTGCAAAAATAAATGAGTGATAAGAAGTGTGAAAACAGTGCCCTCTTATATTTTCTATTTAGTTAGTTTTAACCAATATTTCTACCGTCACGAAATAAACAACAAAGCGAAAGGGCATGTAGCCTAGTGGCTACATGAGCCTCAATAGTGTCTCAAGTCCTAAGTTTGACTCCTCGTGAGAGCAAATATTTCAGGATTTAACAGTGTTGTGCTTTAGTAGTGACTTTATCATTCTCAAGGATTTTCCGGACTAGTATTCTAACATGCTCGTAGGGTAGGATTTGCTTGCGTGCATTCATATGGATGAGTCGGTATACGTTGCGAGTGTCTGAGTTGTACTGTATAATCATAAAAAAAAATAAACAACAAAAATAAATGAGCATTACTAGTTGAAATGTCTCCTTTTGGACTGGTACAAAACCATAGCTCGTTTTCCTAAGAAGTAGAGTTAAAACAGGGAGAAGAGATCGATCCGCAAAGGTGTTTGGATGGACTAAACTAAACTATAGTCCATGTTAATGCCAAATAAAATGCCTAAACATGAATTAATCATGGTATAACAAAAATTAATAGAGACTAATCGATGTGCAGAACTTTTTTTTTAGTTAGGGGGGCCGGGAGTTATCCCCACCTTTCATTGCATTGGAGCAGCAGAAACACTGCGGCTCAATTACATGAGTAGCAAGCTACAGGAGGGGTTGCCAATACACAGAATAGTTACACCATTGCTCCACACGTATTCTGCGCTTGGGCGTGTTCTGCACGGTCCAATCACAATCAAAGCATGGTATTCAATCGTACCTCACCCGGTAGGGCATAGCCCAAAATGCGGAATCAGTAAGCTTTTGGAATTAGCACATGCGGTGTTTAGTTGGGCAAAGTTTGCGCAGGCAAACTTTGCATAGTGAAGATTTCCTACTTTAGCATTTCGTTTGTATTTGTGAATTATTGTCTAAATATTGACTAATTAGGCTCACAAGATTCGTCTCGCAAAGTTAAAGCAAACCGTGCAATTAGTTTTTGATTTCGTCTACATTTAGTACTCCATGTATGTACCGTAAATTTGATGTGACGAGAAATCTTCTTTTTGCATAGTGTACTTTTCAGGAGTTTAGGTCATGTTTAGTTCCCCCAATTCCTAAATTTGGCACTATGCAAAAAGAAGATTCTCCGTCACATCAAACTTGCGGTACATGTATGGAGTACTAAATGTTGACGAAATCAAAAACTAATTGCACAGTTTGGTTGTACTTTGCGAGACGAACGTTTTGAGCCTAATTAGTCAATGATTGGACAATTATTATAAAATAAAAACAAAACGCTACTGTACCGCATCCGGTGGCCAACAAAACGCTGGCGCTATCACGTCTCCTGCAAAAATAAATGAGTGATAAGAAGTGTGAAAACAGTGCCCTCTTATATTTTCTATTTAGTTAGTTTTAACCAATATTTCTACCGTCACGAAATAAACAACAAAGCGAAAGGGCATGTAGCCTAGTGGCTACAAGAGCCTCAATAGTGTCTCAAGTCCTAAGTTTGACTCCTCGTGAGAGCAAATATTTCAGGATTTAACAGTGTTGTGCTTTAGTAGTGACTTTATCATTCTCAAGGATTTTCCGGACTAGTATTCTAACATGCTCGTAGGGTAGGATTTGCTTGCGTGCATTCATATGGATGAGTCGGTATACGTTGCGAGTGTCTGAGTTGTACTGTATAATCATAAAAAAAATAAACAACAAAAATAAATGAGCATTACTAGTTGAAATGTCTCCTTTTGGACTGGTACAAAACCATAGCTCGTTTTCCTAAGAAGTAGAGTTAAAACAGGGAGAAGAGATCGATCCGCAAAGGTGTTTGGATGGACTAAACTAAACTATAGTCCATGTTAATGCCAAATAAAATGCCTAAACATGAATTAATCATGGTATAACAAAAATTAATAGAGACTAATCGATGTGCAGAACTTTTTTTTTAGTTAGGGGGGCCGGGAGTTATCCCCACCTTTCATTGCATTGGAGCAGCAGAAACACTGCGGCTCAATTACATGAGTAGCAAGCTATAGGAGGGGTTGCCAATACACAGAATAGTTACACCATTGCTCCACACGTATTCTGCGCTTGGGCGTGTTCTGCACGGTCCAATCACAATCAAAGCATGGTATTCAATCGTACCTCACCCGGCAGGGCATAGCCCAAAATGCAGAATCAGTAAGCTTTTGGAATTAGCACATGCGGTGTTTAGTTGGGCAAAGTTTGCGCAGGCAAACTTTGCATAGTGAAGATTTCCTACTTTAGCATTTCGTTTGTATTTGTGAATTATTGTCTAAATATTGACTAATTAGGCTCACAAGATTCGTCTCGCAAAGTTAAAGCAAACTGTGCAATTAGTTTTTGATTTCGTCTACATTTAGTACTCCATGTATGTACCGTAAATTTGATGTGACGAGAAATCTTCTTTTTGCATAGTGTACTTTTCAGGAGTTTAGGTCATGTTTAGTTCCCCCAATTCCTAAATTTGGCACTATGCAAAAAGAAGATTCTCCGTCACATCAAACTTGCGGTACATGCATGGAGTACTAAATGTTGACGAAATCAAAAACTAATTGCACAGTTTGGTTGTACTTTGCGAGACGAACGTTTTGAGCCTAATTAGTCAATGATTGGACAATTATTATCAAATAAAAACAAAACGCTACTGTACCGCATCCGGTGGCCAACAAAACGCTGGCGCTGTCACGTCTCCTGCAAAAATAAATGAGTGATAAGAAGTGTGAAAACAGTGCCCTCTTATATTTTCTATTTAGTTAGTTTTAACCAATATTTCTACCGTCATGAAATAAACAACAAAGCGAAAGGGCATGTAGCCTAGTGGCTACAAGAGCCTCAATAGTGTCTCAAGTCCTAGGTTTGACTCCTCGTGAGAGCAAATATTTTAGGATTTAACAGTGTTGTGCTTTAGTAGTGACTTTGTCATTCTCAAGGATTTTCCGGACTAGTATTCTAACATGCTCGTAGGGTAGGGTTTGCTTGCGTGCATTCATATGGATGAGTCGGTATACGTTGCGAGTGTCTGAGTGGTACTGTATAATCATAAAAAAAAATAAACAACAAAAATAAATGAGCATTACTAGTTGAAATGTCTCCTTTTGGACTGGTACAAAACCATAGCTCGTTTTCCTAAGTAGAGTTAAAACAGGGAGAAGAGATCGATCCGCAAAGGTGTTTGGATGGACTAAACTAAACTATAGTCCATGTTAATGCCAAATAAAATGCCTAAACATGAATTAATCATGGTATAACAAAAATTAATAGAGACTAATCGATGTGCAGAACTTTTTTTTAGTTAGGGGGGCCGGGAGTTATCCCCACCTTTCATTGCATTGGAGCAGCAGAAACACTGTGGCTCAATTACATGAGTAGCAAGCTATAGGAGGGGTTGCCAATACACAGAATAGTTACACCATTGCTCCACACGTATTCTGTGCTTGGGCGTGTTCTGCACGGTCCAATCACAATCAAAGCGTGGTATTCAATCGTACCTCACCCGGCAGGGCATAGCCCAAAATGCGGAATCAGTAAGCTTTTGGAATTAGCACAGGCGGTGTTTAGTTGGGCAAAGTTTGCGTAGGCAAACTTTGCATAGTGAAGATTTCTACTTTAGTATTTCGTTTGTATTTGTGAATTATTGTCTAAATATTGAGTAATTAGGCTCAAAAGATTCGTCTCGCAAAGTTAAAGCAAACTGTGCAATTAGTTTTTGATTTCGTCTACATTTAGTACAACATGTATGTACCGTAAATTTGATGTGACGAGAAATCTTCTTTTTGCATAGTGTACTTTTCAGGAGTTTAGGTCATGTTTAGTTCCCCCAATTCCTGAATTTGGCACTATGCAAAAAGAAGATTCCCCGTCCCATCAAACTTGCGGTACATGCATGGAGTACTAAATGTTGACGAAATCAAAAACTAATTGCACAGTTTGGTTGTACTTTGCGAGACGAACGTTTTAAGCCTAATTAGTCAACGATTGGACAATTATTATCAAATAAAAACAAAACGCTACTGTACCGCATCCGGTGGCCAACAAAACGCTGGCGCTGTCACGTCTCCTGCAGGCCGCGCCGGATGTGAAATGGACCTGCGGTGAATAACTTGACAAGTTCGAGGGCCCATTTTCCGCGTTTGCAAGTTCGTGGACCGGACTAGCACAAGCCGACAAGTAAAAGGGCTGTCAGTGTATTTCACTAAAAAATAAACAACAAAAATAAATGAGTGATAAGAAGTGTGAAAACAGTGCCCTCTTATATTTTCTATTTAGTTAGTTTTAACCAATATTTCTACCGTCACGAAATAAACAACAAAGCGAAAGGGCATGTAGCCTAGTGGCTACAAGAGCCTCAATAGTGTCTCAAGTCCTAGGTTTGACTCCTCATGAGAGCAAATATTTCAGGATTTAACAGTGTTGTGCTTTAGTAGCGACTTTGTCATTCTCAAGGATTTTCCGGACTAGTATTCTAACATGCTCGTAGGGTAGGGTTTGCTTGCGTGCATTCATATGGATGAGTCGGTATACGTTGCGAGTGTCTGAGTTGTACTGTATAATCATAAAAAAAAATAAACAACAAAAATAAATGAGCATTACTAGTTGAAATGTCTCCTTTTGGACTGGTACAAAACCATAGCTCGTTTTCCTAAGAAGTAGAGTTAAAACAGGGAGAAGAGATCGATCCGCAAAGGTGTTTGGATGGACTAAACTAAACTATAGTCCGTGTTAATGCCAAATAAAATGCCTAAACATGAATTAATCATGGTATAACAAAAATTAATAGAGACTAATCGATGTGCAGAACTTTTTTTTAGTTAGGGGGGGCCGGGAGTTATCCCCACCTTTCATTGCATTGGAGCAGCAGAAACACTGTGGCTCAATTACATGAGTAGCAAGCTACAGGAGGGGTTGCCAATACACAGAATAGTTACACCATTGCTCCACACGTATTCTGCGCTTGGGCGTGTTCTGCACGGTCCAATCACAATCAAAGCGTGGTATTCAATCGTACCTCACCTGGCAGGGCATAGCCCAAAATGCGGAATTAGTAAGCTTTTGGAATTAGCACAGGCGGTGTTTAGTTGGGCAAAGTTTGCGCAGGCAAACTTTGCATAGTGAAGATTTCTACTTTAGTATTTCGTTTGTATTTGTGAATTATTGTCTAAATATTGAGTAATTAGGCTCAAAAGATTCGTCTCGCAAAGTTAAAGCAAACTGTGCAATTAGTTTTTGATTTCGTCTACATTTAGTACAACATGTATGTACCGTAAATTTGATGTGACGAGAAATCTTCTTTTTGCATAGTGTACTTTTCAGGAGTTTAGGTCATGTTTAGTTCCCCCAATTCCTGAATTTGGCACTATGCAAAAAGAAGATTCCCCGTCCCATCAAACTTGCGGTACATGCATGGAGTACTAAATGTTGACGAAATCAAAAACTAATTGCACAGTTTGGTTGTACTTTGCGAGACGAACGTTTTAAGCCTAATTAGTCAACGATTGGACAATTATTATCAAATAAAAACAAAACGCTACTGTACCGCATCCGGTGGCCAACAAAACGCTGGCGCTGTCACGTCTCCTGCAGGCCGCGCCGGATGTGAAATGGACCTGCGGTGAATAACTTGACAAGTTCGAGGGCCCATTTTCCGCGTTTGCAAGTTCGTGGACTGGACTAGCACAAGCCGACAAGTAAAAGGGCTGTCAGTGTATTTCACTAAAAAATAAACAACAAAAATAAATGAGTGATAAGAAGTGTGAAAACAGTGCCCTCTTATATTTTCTATTTAGTTAGTTTTAACCAATATTTCTACCGTCACGAAATAAACAACAAAGCGAAAGGGCATGTAGCCTAGTGGCTACAAGAGCCTCAATAGTGTCTCAAGTCCTAGGTTTGACTCCTCGTGAGAGCAAATATTTCAGGATTTAACAGTGTTGTGCTTTAGTAGTGACTTTGTCAATCTCAAGGATTTTCCGGACTAGTATTCTAACATGCTCGTAGGGTAGGGTTTGCTTGCGTGCATTCATATGGATGAGTCGGTATACGTTGCGAGTGTCTGAGTTGTACTGTATAATCATAAAAAAAAATAAACAACAAAAATAAATGAGCATTACTAGTTGAAATGTCTCCTTTTGGACTGGTACAAAACCATAGCTCGTTTTCCTAAGAAGTAGAGTTAAAACAGGGAGAAGAGATCGATCCGCAAAGGTGTTTGGATGGACTAAACTAAACTATAGTCCGTGTTAATGCCAAATAAAATGCCTAAACATGAATTAATCATGGTATAACAAAAATTAATAGAGACTAATCGATGTGCAGAACTTTTTTTTAGTTAGGGGGGCCGGGAGTTATCCCCACCTTTCATTGCATTGGAGCAGCAGAAACACTGCGGCTCAATTACATGAGTAGCAAGCTACAGGAGGGGTTGCCAATACACAGAATAGTTACACCATTGCTCCACACGTATTCTGCGCTTGGGCGTGTTCTGCACGGTCCAATCACAATCAAAGCGTGGTATTCAATCGTACCTCACCTGGCAGGGCATAGCCCAAAATGCGGAATCAGTAAGCTTTTGGAATTAGCACAGGCGGTGTTTAGTTGGGCAAAGTTTGCGCAGGCAAACTTTGCATAGTGAAGATTTCCTACTTTAGCATTTCGTTTGTATTTGTGAATTATTGTCTAAATATTGACTAATTAGGCTCAAAAGATTCGTCTCGCAAAGTTAAAGCAAACTGTGCAATTAGTTTTTGATTTCGTCTACATTTAGTACTCCATGTATATACCGTAAATTTGATGTGACGAGAAATCTTCTTTTTGCATAGTGTACTTTTCAGGAGTTTAGGTCATGTTTAGTTCCCCCAATTCCTGAATTTGGCACTATGCAAAAAGAAGATTCCCCGTCACATCAAACTTACGGTACATGCATGGAGTACTAAATGTTGATGAAATCAAAAACTAATTGCACAGTTTGGTTGTACTTTGCGAGACGAACGTTTTGAGCCTAATTAGTCAACGATTTGATGAGGACATGGCACCTTTGGATACGAACAATGATTATAAGGTGTGCTTGTTCCTACATTTGCATAGTGGCTTTGGTTATAATTCACTTGGTTCCACATGTACATGTCACTATTTGATTGTAGGTTCAAATGTGTTTCATAATGGAAGTTCATCAAAGTTGAACTTTTGGTTCGTCGGCAGCCCGACAGTGCCTCATTGGGAAGGCCATAACTCATCCATCCGGAGTGCGATCGAGGTCAATGAGCACTTGATGGAAAGCTTGTTTGATAAGCTTTCAAATAGATCTGGTCCCATCTCAATATCACGTCGGCAAGGCCTCCAAATCACCAATATATTCTGTCATTATTTCTGGCGAAAGCTACACTGTCGTCATAGGCTTGTTAGACATCCTTGGGACCCAGGCCCAAGTTGGAGCACGCCCCAAGAAGATGGAGAACACCTAAGAGATGGCCTTGGACGTCCTCTTCCTTGGCCACCACCTTAGGAGGCCAGCAAGGACGTCCAAGCCAAGCCAGAGGCCCAGTCCAATCCGAGTTCGAGTCTACCTCGGCCGTCTAGACCAGTCTGTAATAAAACGGATGCCCAGGATGCATCCAAACTCCGTTTTCGATGATCAATATATGGATGGAAAGATAATTTGATAAGGAAACCAATCCAAGTGGTTTCATGTCAAAAGCTCTTCAGAATCAACGGGAATCGTCGAAACAAGTCGGCGTCCAGAATCTGCCAGGGTGCTGCGACACCTTCTTTTGGTCCGTTGGACCGTGTATCGTGTTTGGGCCCATTAGGGGGCGTGTCTAGGGTAGGCGATGGCCCTAAGACCTTTATAATCATATGCCGCCACCGTCATTAGGTTTTAGGTTTTGCTTAGATTATTCTATCAAGAAACAGTTTCACCGTTCTTCGGTTTGTGAGACCCCAACTCGTGAGATTAATCATACATTTGCAATTTGGTTGCGTTCTTTCTTGTTCTTGCTTGTGTTCTTCGTTGCGCAGGCAGGGATTAGCCTTCTTGGTGAGGTCAACCTGGTCCGTGACTCGGTTGATAACCAGAGGAGCTGTGGTGCTAAGATTGCAGGGTTCGATCTTTCTATCTGAAGCCGGATCGATGTGTCATTCTCCACCACAACGATAGTTACCATCACCTGATGGAAGATCGAGATCCCCATCTCCATTAAGTGGTATCAGAGCCGCCGCCCCTCCATTAGGGTTCTTAATGGAGACGGGGATCCCGATCTTCCGTCAGGTGATGGTAACTATCGTTGTGGTGGAGAATGACACACCGATCTGGCTTCAGATCGAAAGATCGAACCCTGCAATCTTAGCACCACAGCTCCTCTGGTTATCAACCGAGTCACGGACCAGGTTGACCTCGCCAAAAAGGCTAATCCCTGCTTGCACAACGAAGAACACAAGCAAAAACAAGAAAGAACGCAACCAAATTGCAAATATATGATTAATCTCACGAGTTGGGGTCTCACAAACCGAAGAACGGCGAAACTGTTTCTTGACAGAATAATCTAAGCAAAACCCAAAACCTAATGACGGCGGCGGCATATGATTATAAAGGTCTTAGGGTCGTCGCCTACCCTGGACACGCCCCCTAATGGGCCCAAACACGATACACGGTCCAACGGACCAAAAGAAGGTGTCGTAGCACCCTGGCAGATTCTGGACGCCGACTTGTTTCGACGATTCTCGTTGATTCCGAAGAGCTTTTGACGTGAAACCACTTGGATTGGTTTCCTTATCAAATTATCTTTCCATCCATATATGGATCATCGAAAACGGAGTTTGGATGCGTCTTGGGCGTCCGTTTTATTACAGACTGGTCCAGACGGCCGAGGTAGACTCGAACTCGGATTGGACTGGGCCTCTGGCTTGGCTTGGACGTCCTTGCTGGCCTCCTAAGGTGGTGGCCAAGGAGGAGGACGTCCAAGGCCATCTCTTAGGTGTTCTCCATCTTCTTAGGGCGTGCTCCAACTTGGGCCTGGGTCCCAAGGATGTCTAACAAGCCCATGACGACAGTGTAGCTCCCGCCAGAAATAACGACAGAATATATTAGTGATTTGGAGGCCTTGCCGACGTGATATTGAGATAGGACCAGATCTATTTGAAAGCTAATCAAACAAGCTTTCCATCAAGTGCTCATTGACCACGATCGCACTCCGGATGGATGAGTTATGGCCTTCCCAATGAGGCACTGTCGGGCTGCCGACGAACCAAAAGTTCAACTTTGATGAACTTCCATTATGAAACACATTTGAACCTACAATCAAATAGTGACATGTACATGTGGAACCAAGTGAATTATAACCAAAGCCACTATGCAAATGTAGGAACGTGCACACCTTATAATCATTGTTCGTATCCGAAGGTGCCATGTCCTCATCACGATTGGACAATTATTATCAAATAAAAACAAAACGCTACTGTACCGCATCCGGTGGCCAACAAAACGCTGGCGCTGTCACGTCTCCTGCAGGCCGCGCCGGATGCGAAATGGACCTGCGGTGAATAACTTGACAAGTTCAAGGGCCCATTTTCTG
This sequence comes from Miscanthus floridulus, assembly GCF_019320115.1. Classification (NCBI taxonomy): domain Eukaryota; kingdom Viridiplantae; phylum Streptophyta; class Magnoliopsida; order Poales; family Poaceae; genus Miscanthus; species Miscanthus floridulus. Next base: position 216,218,459 of record NC_089587.1, on the reverse strand, counting down.
CGTTTGCAAGTTCGTGGACCGGACTAGCACAAGGCGACAAGTAAAAGGGCTGTCAGTGTATTTCACTAAAAAATAAACAACAAAAATAAATGAGTGATAAGAAGTGTGAAAACAGTGCCCTCTTATATTTTCTATTTAGTTAGTTTTAACCAATATTTCTACCGTCACGAAATAAACAACAAAGCGAAAGGGCATGTAGCCTAGTGGCTACAAGAGCCTCAATAGTGTCGCAAGTCCTAGGTTTGACTCCTCGTGAGAGCAAATATTTCAGGATTTAACAGTGTTGTGCTTTAGTAGTGACTTTGTCAATCTCAAAGATTTTTCGGACTAGTATTCTAACATGCTCGTAGGGTAGGGTTTGCTTGCGTGCATTCATATGGATGAGTCGATATACGTTGCGAGTGTCTGAGTTGTACTGTATAATCATAAAAAAAATAAACAACAAAAATAAATGAGCATTACTAGTTGAAATGTCTCCTTTTGGACTGGTACAAAACCATAGCTCGTTTTCCTAAGAAGTAGAGTTAAAACAGGGAGAAGAGATCGATCCGCAAAGGTGTTTGGATGGACTAAACTAAACTATAGTCCATGTTAATGCCAAATAAAATGCCTAAACATGAATTAATCATGGTATAACAAAAATTAATAGAGACTAATCGATGTGCAGAACTTTTTTTTAGTTAGGGGGTCCGGGAGTTATCCCCACCTTTCATTGCATTGGAGCAGCAGAAACACTGCGGCTCAATTACATGAGTAGCAATCTACAGGAGGGGTTGCCAATACACAGAATAGTTACACCACTGCTCCACACGTATTCTGCGCTTGGGCGTGTTCTGCACGGTCCAATCACAATCAAAGCGTGGTATTCAATCGTACCTCACCCGGCAGGGCATAGCCCAAAATGCGGAATCAGTAAGCTTTTGGAATTAGCACAGGCGGTGTTTAGTTGGGCAAAATTTGCGCAGGCAAACTTTGTATAGTGAAGATTTCCTACTTTAGCATTTCGTTTGTATTTGTGAATTATTGTCTAAATATTGACTAATTAGGCTCAAAAGATTCGTCTCGCAAAGTTAAAGCAAACTGTGCAATTAGTTTTTGATTTCGTCTACATTTAGTACTCCATGTATGTACCGTAAATTTGATGTGACGAGAAATCTTCTTTTTGCATAGTGTACTTTTCAGGAGTTTAGGTCATGTTTAGTTCCCCCAATTCCTGAATTTGACACTATGCAAAAAGAAGATTCCCCGTCACATCAAACTTGCGGTACATGCATGGAGTACTAAATGTTGACGAAATCAAAAACTAATTGCACAGTTTGGTTGTACTTTGCGAGACGAACGTTTTGAGCCTAATTAGTCAACGATTGGACAATTATTATCAAATAAAAACAAAACGCTACTGTACCGCATCCGGTGGCCAACAAAACGCTGGCGCTGTCACGTCTCCTGCAGGCCGCGCCGGATGCGAAATGGACCTGCGGTGAATAACTTGACAAGTTCAAGGGCCCATTTTCCGCGTTTGCAAGTTCGTGGACCGGACTAGCACAACCCGACAAGTAAAAGGGCTGTCAGTGTATTTCACTAAAAAATAAACAAAAAAAATAAATGAGTGATAAGAAGTGTGAAAACAGTGCCCTCTTATATTTTCTATTTAGTTAGTTTTAACCAATATTTCTACCGTCACGAAATAAACAACAAAGCGAAAGGGCATGTAGCCTAGTGGCTACAAGAGCCTCAATAGTGTCTCAAGTCCTAGGTTTGATTCCTCGTGAGAGCAAATATTTCAGGATTTAATAGTGTTGTGCTTTAGTAGTGACTTTGTCAATCTCAAGGATTTTCCGGACTAGTATTCTAACATGCTCGTAGGGTAGGGTTTGCTTGCGTGCATTCATATGGATGAGTCGGTATACATTGCGAGTGTCTGAGTTGTACTGTATAATCATAAAAAAATAAACAACAAAAATAAATGAGCATTACTAGTTGAAATGTCTCCTTTTGGACTGGTACAAAACCGTAGCTCGTTTTCCTAAGAAGTAGAGTTAAAACAGGGAGAAGAGATCGATCCGCAAAGGTGTTTGGATGGACTAAACTAAACTATAGTCCATGTTAATGTCAAATAAAATGCCTAAACATGAATTAATCAGGGTATAACAAAAATTAATAGAGACTAATCGATGTGTAGAACTTTTTTTTTAGTTAGGGGGCCGGGAGTTATCCCCACCTTTCATTGCATTGGAGCAGCAGAAACACTACGGCTCAATTACATGAGTAGCAAGCTACAGGAGGAGTTGTCAATACACACACCATTGCTCCACACGTATTCTGCGCTTGGACGTGTTCTGCACGGTCCAATCACAATCAAAGCGTGGTATTCAATCGTACCTCACCCGACAGGGCATAGCCCAAAATGCGGAATCAGTAAGCTTTTGGAATTAGGACAGGCGGCAGTGAAGATTTCCTACTTTAGCATTTCGTTTGTATTTATAAATTATTGTCTAAATATTGACTAATTAGGCTCAAAAGATTCGTCTCGTAAAATTAAAGCAAATTGTGCAATTAGTTTTTGATTTCGTCTACATTTACTACTCCATGTATGTACTGCAAATTTGATGTGACGAGAAATCTTCTTTTTGCATAGTGTACTTTTCAGGAGTTTAGGTCATGTTTAGTTCCCCCAATTCCTGAATTTGGCACTATGCAAAAAGAAGATTCCCCGTCATATCAAACTTGCGGTACATGCATGGAGTACTAAATATTGACGAAATCAAAAACTAATTGCACAGTTTGGTTGTACTTTGCGAGACGAACGTTTTGAGCCTAATTAATCAACGATTGGATAATTATTATCAAATAAAAACAAAACGCTACTGTACCGCATCCGGTGGCCAACTAAACATGGCCTTAGAGGAACTAAACAAGGGCCAAAGAGATCACACGCTACACCGCATCCGGGTCGTGGGTAGCTGCACCTTTGCCCTGCCCAACCCAAAGAGTACCAGATCGAAGAGGTAAAAGGCATCATTTCTTTTTAACGAACGGCCGCACTACCCCCTAAGCCGAGGCAAACATTGTCTGGTGGCCTGGGCCTGCCCACGCGGGTGCGCGCACGCAAGCGTCCCTGTCCACTCGCTCTTTGCACGGCAGACTATTTTACCGCTGGTCCTCGCCGGTCAAACCCGCAAGGCCGGCCGCACCAGTCCAGGCGTCCAGCACCGCGACGCAGCCTTTCTCAAGCGGTAATGGCGGACTCGTACGGCCGGATGTCCTCGAGGGCGAGGCAGGGCTCAGAATAACCACCATTCCGCTTCTAGCTCCTTTTTTTTAGGAAAATTCCGCTTCTAGTTCTACTGGCACTCATATGGTTAAAGCTTAGATTATCTCGAAAAAAAGGGAAAAACAAAGATCGGATGAGTTCTTTGGAAGCATGGGATTCCCACTGTTCACGAAGTACACCCAGCATGAACAGTGCGCACTCTAGCGAGCAGTGCTACGGAGTAGGTGTACTAGTAGACCATGTAGGCTACCACAAGTAGAAACACTAGGCCTCAGCAGGCTGAAAGGTTACGAGAAGTCGAGTACCGGTAGATCTTTCACGACGCCGGCACGGACGCACGGCCGGAATGGGCATCGACGACGACGACGCGCGAGCGTACCCATGCATCACTACTGCGTAGAAGGCTGCCGACCCGTCCAGTCCTGGGCCCCGGCGCAGATGTCGCGATCCCACACTCCTTCGCCGGGTACCCGAGTATACCCTCGCGGCCTCGCACAGGACTAGTAGTAGTACAACGTAGAGCACTGTGCCGTGCTGCGCCTGCGCAGACGGCAAACTCACGGGCAGAGCAGTGATCCTGAGCCGGATCCACGGGCCCGCGCGGGTGCCATGGGCTCACCGGCTAGTGCCATGGCACTCTCCGAGATCCAATTTATATTTGGTAAAGGCTCTGTTGAGTGCTATACTCGACAAAGATCACTTGACAAAAAATAAGCTGGCAAATGTGTCTTTGTCGAGTGTCTTTTGTTGGGTACTCAGCAAAGTCTTTGCCGAGTGCTCGACACTCGGTAAAGTTGAAAAAAAAAATGGGATGGAGGGCCCCATCGGTCAGCGCCCGCCCATCTCCAATATTTTTTCGCGTAAAATTTGCGGCTACGAGACCGGCGGGATTCAAACCGGCAACCTCTTCCTCGCACATCTCCTCCTCTAACCACTGTGTCGGATACCAGAAAAAGGGGTACCCCAAGCAAAAACCAAAAAACTGCTTAGACCCTAAAAACAAGAACCAATAAGACAAACGAGGTCTCAGTCAAAATCTCCGATTCGCCCGAGGCCCCCTCGCCGAGGCCCCTTCGCCCGAGGCCCCCTCGCCGAGGCCCCTTCGCCCGAGGTCCCCTCGCCGAGGCCTCAGAAGAAGTACCGATTCTCCGATTCGCCCGAGGCCCCCTCGCCGAGGTCTGCGATTCTCCGATTCGCGCGAGACCGGCTCGCCACCAGCCCCGCGACCACCGCTTTGACTAGACTACTCTGGCTGGACATCACATCCAATCAAGGCGCTCAACCACTCCGACAACCACACGACGGCACAGTACCGCGAAGTGGCAGACCCGACGTCAGTCACGTCAGCGCCCTGCCATCCACGACGGGACTGTGCAAGGGTTACCGGCTACTGTGCTGCCTAAACTCCTGCACCAAGGACGAACACGACGTGGGGAGTCAGAACTGAGTTCCTGTGACCTCGGGACCAGCGGACCGACCGCTCCGCCTCGCTCGAGACCCCCGATAGGCCTCGGATGAACTGACCGAGTTCCGCCTCGCCCGAGACTCCCGGTAGGGCCTCGGGTGAACTGGCCATGCTCCGCCTCGCCCGAGGCTGGGCTCGTCCCGCAACCTCGTCGCCTCCGCCTCAAAAGTCGCTCTGGCAGGCTGTCGCATCCAATTAATGCGCCCAGCTGCACCCACTACGTAAGCCACGATCGGCAGTGCGCCGCGACAGGAGCGATGGGACAATGGTCAAATCGCCTTTTTACCATCCCTTACTGACAATACAGGGTACCGTATCCTGTAGACGCACGTTCCGCACTGTTTCGCCTAAATCAACTACGACGATGGCCGCCAAGACCCCGCATTGCCACCTGCAAAGGCCTCAGCACAGCGGGTCTCGGCCTCAGCACAGCGGGTCTCGGCACAACCGACTACAGCAGCCACCAGGCCTCGGCACTTCACCAAGTCAACAAATGTACGGGAGCGCAGCATGTCGCCGGCCTTGGAGACCATACCGACTAGACACCGACGGGAACTCCCACAACGCCACGCTGCTCCAGGGAGCAGAATACGTCAGCAAATAGTAGCCTTCTCATGTACTTCCGGCTTCCTCCTTGTGGCTATAAAAGGAGGTAGCCGGTACCATTTCTAGGAGAGGAAAAAAGAGGAACAACCCACACGGGCAATGTGCCTCACCCTGTAACCTGCATTTCTCTCCGCAGAGACTTGGGACGAACTCCCTCTCTCGCTTAGCTTGTAACCCCCTGCCACGAGCACCCCGGTGCAAGGAATACAAGAACACCCCCTCAGACTGGACGTAGGGCATTCACTGCCCGAACCAGTATAAACCTTGTGTCTCTTTGCATCACCATCCGGAATAAGGAGCACGCAGCACGAATTCACTCGTCGGTTGAGGGACCCCCGGTTCCAAAACACCGATAGTTGGCGCGCCAGGTAGGGGGCTCTGCGTGTCAGCTTCGTCATCCTAACAAATTCCGGATGGCAGACCCCGTTCAACCACTACGTCTCGGCACGATAGTCTGGTTCGGGAGCCTAGAGTTCATTTCTCTAGGACATGAGTACGATATGGTACTCCTCCCACCCAGAGCCTCATCGACCGACGACGACGCCACGCACCAGCAGCCCGCGCGCAGGCGGCGCTCGGGCCAAAGCTCCCGCCGCAACCGACAAGCACGGCACGCACGGGACCGCCTCAACATCACGTAAGACCAGGGCGACGCTCCGTGCACCGCTGGTTTCCCCCACCCGGCTGTCGGTACAGAGTCCCTGGCTGGGGACCTGTCCAGCTTAAGTCTGGGCGAAAGGGAGACGCCGGCAGCACGTAGCAACGCCCTGTCAGCAAGCTCTGCCCCGCCGCCTCCTGAGGAACCGACTCCAGCGGAGCTGAACCTGGCGGTGGCCCCATCTCTGTACCCCTTCGGGTTGAGAAATGCCGCCGCCACCTACGCTCTCGCCTACGCCTCCACTCACGCGGAGCCTTCGGAGCCCTCGGGAGGCCAACGTTTCGCCCTTGACTTCTCCGCTAGAACTTCGGCCTACACCCGCGCTGAGTCCTCGGAAGAGGACGAGGCGTGGGCTGGAGCAGACTTCTCAGGCCTCTGCGACCCTGAAGCCATGCGTCGCTTCATGGCCGCAAGCGACTATTGCTTCGGTTACTCCGACTCCGATGACGAGGGCACTTGCAATCCCACTCGCGAGTGCTTCCACGTCGGGCTCGGGATGCCAAGAGCTGGTGATGAGGATGCAGGGGCAGGCAACCGTTCCCCCCCACACGAGGGGGGAGGTGGCGCAACATCTTCGCACATCAGATCCCCGGCAGCGCGGAACGAGAACCCCGCCCCCGAGGGACTCTAATGCCTTGAACTAGAGTAGCTCCATGAGCTTCAGGCCAAGGTCGAACAAGACCGGCTCCTTCTGCGGTAGCTCCGAGAGACACTCGAGCGAGAGCAGCGGGGGCGCGGTGATGGCGGAGCTCCCGGCTAAGGGCTCGCGACGTCTACCACCGCATCAGCAACGACGAGGGGGGTGCGCTACCCCCCACCTTCAATCGCGCTGGCCAGAACATTGCCGCAGCGGCGATGCTGATCCGAACGATGCCCGAGCCATCAACCATTGAGGGGCAGCGAGTCCACGGCGCGCTCCGAGGCCTTCTCGAGACCACCGCGGTGCAACAGGCCGAAAGCTCCGTATCTCGATGGCGCAGAGACGCCTCAAGACAGCCCTCAGTACACGACCGCCTCAGGGCCCCCTCGATGGACGATCGCCTTCGGGCCCCCTCGGTGCACGATCGCCTCAGGGCACCCTCGGTGCACGACCGCCTCGGCGAACGGCGCGAGGCGCAAGGCGACCACGATGTGGTCATAGGACGACGGCGCCGCGACCATGATGGGGCTGCCCGAGGTTACCAAACGCACCGGGGCGGCCGCTACGACAGCGACGAGGACCGTAGTCCTTCTCCGGGACCACCCGGCCCTCGAGTCTTCAGCAAGGCTATCTGCAGCGCCCACTTCCTGGCCCGGTTTCGACAACCGGCCAACCTCTCGAAATACAGCGGTGAGACCAACCCCGAGCTGTGGCTGGCCGACTACCGCCTGGCATGTCAGCTAGGCGGTGTGGATGATGACCTGCTCATCATCCGCAACCTGCCTTTGTTCCTGTCAGACTCAGCGCGAGCCTGGCTCAAACACCTTTCCCCCATGCAGATCCACGACTGGCGAGACTTGGTAAAGGTCTTCGTCGGGAATTTCCAGGGCACATACGCACGTCCAGGGAACTCCTGGGACCTCAAGAGTTGTCGCTAGAAGCCAGATGAGTCTCTCCGAGACTTTATCCGGCGATTCTCCAAACAATGCACTGAGCTGCCTAGCGTCGGTGACTCGGAGATCGTCCAGGCGTTCCTCTCTGGCACCACCTGCCGAGACCTGGTTCGGGAGTTAGGCTGGAGCGTGCCAACCACGGCATCAGCACTCCTCGACATCGCGACCAGTTTCGCCTCAGGCGAAGAGGCCGTTGGGGCCATCTTCCCCAACAACAAAGGGAAACGGAGCGACGAGATCCCCGAGGCCTCAACATCCCGCCCCGCCCTGAAAAAGAAAAAGGGTCGTCAGGGGAAGCGGGAGGTCCTCGAGGCCGGCCTCGTCGTGGCCGCGGACCGCAAGAACCCCCGAGGCCCAGGGCTCTTCGATGACATGCTCAAGAAACCCTGCCCTTACCATCAGGGCCCGGTGAAGCACACCCTCGAGGAGTGCACCATGCTTCGGCGTTACTACGCCAAGCTTGGACTCCCCAACGACGATGTCAAGAGAAGGGGCACGGACGACAAGGGCAACGACAAGGACGACGGATTCCCCGAGGTACACAATGTCTTCATGATTTTCGGCGGTCCCTCAGCGTGCCTCACGATGCGCCAACGAAAGAAGGAGCGCCAAGAGGTCTTCTCGGTCAAGGTGGCCACTCCCCAGTACCTCAACTGGTCTCGCGAAGCAATCACCTTTGACCGGGACGACCATCCTGATCACGTCCCAAACCCCGGGTGGTACCCGCTCATCGTCGACCCGATCATCGGCAACACCCGACTCTCCAAGGTGCTCATGGACGGAGGCAGCGGCCTCAACATCCTCTATGCTAACACCCTGGAGCTCCTGGAGCTCGACCGGTCACAACTCCGGGGCGATGCCGCGCCCTTCCACGGCATCGTTCTGGGGATGCGCACACGGCCCCTCGGGCGTATCGACTTGGCCGTCTGCTTTGGCTCCCCCTCCAACTACCGCAAGGAGGTCCTTACCTTCGAGGTGGTTGGGTTCAGGGGGACCTACCACGCCATCCTGGGACGTCCATGTTACGCCAAATTCATGGCGATCCCCAACTACACCTACCTTAAGCTCAAGATGCCGGGCCCCAATGGTGTCATCACTATCGAGTCCACGTACGAGCATGCATACGACTGCGACGTCGAATGCGTCGAGTACGCCGAGGCTCTCATCGAAGCTGAGACCCTCCTGGTCAACCTCGACCAGCTCGGCAGTGAGGCACCAGACTCCAAGCGCCGAGCCGGGACCTTCGAGCCAGCAGAGGCTGTCAAGCTCATCCCGGTCGACCCCACCTGCTCCAACGACCGAGCACTAAGGATCAGCGCCACCCTCGACAGCAAATAGGAGGCCGTGCTCGTCGACTTTCTCCGCATGAACGCCGATATTTTTGCGTGGAGTCCCTCGGACATGCCGGGCATATCGAGGGAAGTTGCCGAGCACGCCTTGAACATTCGGGCCGGCTCCAGACCGGTGAAACAGCGCCTACGCCGATTCGACGAAGAGAAGCGCAGGGCCATCGGCGAGGAGGTGTAGAAGCTTTCTGCGGCCGGATTCATCAAGGAAGTATCCCACCCAGAGTGGTTAGCTAATCTTGTGTTAGTTAAAAAGAAAAATGGAAAATGGAGGATGTGTGTAGACTACACCGGTCTAAACAAGGCATGTCCAAAAGTTCCATTTCCATTACCTCGAATCGATCAAATCGTCGACTCCACGGCGGGGTGCGAGACCCTGTCTTTCCTTGATGCATACTCCGGTTACCATCAGATCAAAATGAAAGAGTCCGACCAGCTCGTGACTTCTTTCATCACCCCATTTGGCCTATACTGCTACACGACTATGCCATTCGGCCTCAGAAACGCAGGGGCCACGTACCAGCGATGCATGACCCAGGCCTTTGGCGAGCACATCGGGCGAACCATCGAAGCCTATGTGGACGACATCGTAGTCAAGTCCAGGCAGGCCAGTGACCTCGTCAAAGACTTGGAGATAGCCTTCAAATGCCTCAGGGAAAATGGCATCAAGCTCAACCCCGAGAAGTGTGTCTTTGGGGTCCCCCGAGGCATGCTCTTGGGGTTCATAGTCTTGGAGCGCGGCATCGAAGCTAACCTAGAGAAGGTCTCGGCCGTGACCAACATGGGACCAATCCGAGACATCAAGGGAGTGCAGAGGGTTATGGGATGCCTTGCGGCCCTGAGTCGCTTCATCTCACGCCTTGGCGAAAAAGGTCTGCCTCTGTACCGCCTCTTGAGAAAATCTGAACGCTTTTCCTGGACCCCTGAGGCCGAAGAATCCCTCACTAAGCTCAAAGCAGTGCTCACCAATCCTCCCGTCCTAGTGCCACCAACCAAAGGCGAAGCCCTCTTACTCTACGTCGCCGCAACAACCCAAGTGGTTAGCGCGGCCGTAGTGGTCGAGAGGCAGGAAGAGGGGCACGCTCTACCCGTCCAACGACCTGTTTACTTCATCAGCGAGGTGCTCTCTGAGACCAAGACACGCTACCCCCACATCCAGAAGCTGATCTATGCCATAATCTTGGCTCGACGCAAACTGCGTCACTACTTCGAGTCCCACCCGGTTACCGTGGTGTCATCTTTCCCCTTGGGAGAGATAGTCCATAACCGGGAGGCCTCGGGGAGAATTGCTAAGTGGGCCATAGAACTCATGGGGGAAGCCCTGTCTTTCGCACCCCGAAAGGCCATCAAGTCTCAGGTCTTGGCCGATTTCGTGGCGGAATGGACCGATACCCAACTACCACCTACTCAAGTCCAAGCAGAGTACTAGACCATGTACTTCGATGGGTCTCTGATGAAGACCGGGGCAGGCACGGGTCTGCTCTTCATCTCCCCCCTCGGGGTACATATGCGCTACGTAATCTGACTCTACTTCGCCGCTTCCAACAACATCACCGAGTACGAGGCCCTCGTTAACGGCCTGTAGATCGCCATCGAACTTGGGGCATGGCACCTCGACGTTCGAGGAGATTCGCAGCTTGTCATTAATCAGGTGATGAAGGAGTCAAATTGCCACGACCCCAAGATGGAGGCATACTGCACGATGGTACGCAGCCTAGAGGACAAGTTCGATGGCCTTGAACTCAACCACATCACACGAAAGTTCAACGAGGCCGCAGACGAACTGGCAAAGATGGCGTCGGCGCGGACCCCGGTCCCCCTGAACGTCTTCGCCAGAGACCTCCACAAGCCATCCGTCGACTACGCCTCGGTGATGGAAGAGGGCCCATCGGCCGAGCCCACCACAGGGCCCGAGGCCCCCTCTACCACCGAGACCCCGCCAGCTGAGCCCGAGGCCATGGCGATTGACGCAGAGCCTCCCAAGGCCAACCAAGGAACGGACTGGCGAGTCCCTTTCCTTGATTGCCTCGTTCAAGGAGAGCTTCCTGCGGACAGAACCGAGGCCCGACGGCTTGCGCGACGAGCCAAGACTTACGTCCTCTGCAACAGCGAGTTGTATAGGCGTAGCCCATCTAGTATTCTCCAACGATGCATCACCACCGAGGCTGGCCAATCCCTACTTTGGGACTTGCACGCGGGAGTCTGCGGGCACCACGCGGCGCCTCGGGTGCTCGTGGGTAACGCCTTCCGCCAAGGTTTCTATTGGCCAACAGCGGTGGCCGACGCCACGATGCTAGTACGCTCCTGCGAGGGATGCCAGTACTACGCTCGACAGACGCACCTCCCGGCCCAAGCCCTCCAAACCATCCCCATCACATGGCCATTCGCTGTGTGGGGGCTCGACATGGTTGGGCCTCTGCAGAAGGCACCCGGGGGCTATACCCATCTACTGGTAGCCATCGACAAATTCTCCAAATGGATCGAGGCTCGTCCGATCACTCAGATCAAATCCGAGCAAGCGGTGCTGTTCTTTACGGATATCATCCACAGGTTCGGAATCCCAAATACCATCATCACCGACAATGGGACACAATTCACCGGCCACAAGTTCCTGACATTCTGCGACGACCGCCACATCCGTGTGGCCTGGTCGGCCGTAGGACATCCCAGGACAAACGGCCAAGTAGAACGTGCAAATGGCATGATCCTACAAGGTCTCAAACCTAGGATACACAACCGGTTAAAGAAATTCGGCAAGAAATGGCTTGCCGAACTCCCATCGGTCATTTGGAGCCTGAGGAATACGCCGAGCCGAGCCACGGGATTTACACCGTTCTTCCTGGTCTATGGGGCCGAGGCCATCCTCCCCACTGACCTAGAGTACGGTTCCCCGAGACTATAGGCCTACAACGAGCAAAGCAACCGCACTGCCCGCGAAGATGCCCTCGACCAACTGGAGGAAGCCCGAGACGTCGCGCTACTACACTCAGCAAAATACCAACAAGCCCTACGACGCTACCAAGCCCGGCACATTTGGAGCCGAGACCTGAAGGTGGGTGACCTGGTGTTGAAGCTGAGACAGAGCAGTAAGGGCCGTCACAAGCTGACCCTACCATGGGAAGGGCCGTACATCGTCGCCCAAGTACTGAAGCCCGGAACCTACAAGCTGGCCAACGAGAAGGGCGAAATCTTAACCAACGCTTGGAACATAGAACAGCTACGTCATTTCTACCCTTAAATTTCCAAATGTTGTTTACATTGTTTCTCGAAATACAATAAAGAAGCGTTCTTAGTTGTTATAATGTTTTGAGGAGCCCCCTTATAGACAAGTCGATTGTATAGAACCTAAGGACCGTATGATCGTCTCAAGGGCGAAAAGGCCGGCCGAGCCGTGAGAACGGCCTACGCCTCTGGGCTACGGTAGCTCTCTCACCACATTTTCACCTAAAGGACAGCGTAGGCTCCGAGGAAGTTCTGTGCAGAGGGCTTGTCTATCAATAGGGGCTCGACGTCACAATAGCGCTATAAGGGAGACTCGGCTCTGCCTCTGCAAAGCCGAGCCTCCCTCGGGGGCTAAAAAGGGGGAACCCCCTAAGTCCCGAACACCGTTTGTTAATGGTCTTTCAAAAAATTTCTACGCCAAACTCTCTCACGCTCCGACGGGACCTTCACAAGAAACCCAAAGACCAAAAGCTTGTCTCGAGGCCAAAGGGCCGGTCGAGTCGTAAGAACGGCCTACGCCTCTGGGCTACGGTAGCTCCCTCACCACCCTTCGCCAAAGGACGGCTTAGGTTCCGAGGAATTTCTTTACGGGTTCCCAAGATCGAGACAGAGGGCACAGGCTCGGAAGTAGAACAGAAAACGGTTAAAAGACGCACATACGCAAATACTTTAAAGGCCTCGACGGCCACAAAAACGTCACGGTATGGCAACTAACTCAATCCGGTTACATGGCCCCTTTTGGCCCAGGTCAAAGCTCAAGGATCGGCGGCCGGCGCGGGAGGGACCACCTCTTCTTCAAATAGACCGGCCAGCGCTGTGCCAGGTGCCTCGGCCGCCTCCAACAGCTTCACGACCTCTGCATCGACCTCCTTGTCGTCTTCTGGTAACACGTAGCCATCGCTGACAGCCTCGAGGTTGATGGCGTAGTGCGAGGAGACGACGGCCAGGGCGTGCTTGACACCCGTGTGCAACGCCCCCCGGAGCCTCTCGTGGATGCGACCGCTCAACGCAATCAGGCGGCTCCCAAGGGAGCTGGCTGATTGGACCCCCTCGATGTCCAGGGCCTCGCAGGCGGTACGGACAGCGCTGCGCAGCGCCTTGTGCTCCCGGACCTCAACATCCAGCGCCGCTTGCGCTGCGACGGAGGCCTCAGTCGCCTAGGAGGCCTCTTTCTCCAGATCTATGTCGCGACGAGGGGCCAGGAGTCAAACGCGAACCAGAACAAAAAGAACAAGGAGCACGGTTCAGCGGAACTTACCCTCGGCCTTGCTCTTCCAGGCTAAGGCCTCGACCCGAGAGGCCTCGGCCGCCTTGGTAGCCTCTGCCAAGGCGACTTTCGTCAGCTGATGCTCACTCTGCTCCGCACCTAGCTGCCCGGCTGTGGCCATGGCAGAGGCCGTCGCTTCTTGGGCCCGAGACCTGAAGGAGTCTCGCTCCTCCTCCAGTTCCTTGATCTTCGCCACCAGAGGGGCAGACTGCTCCTTAGCCGTGGTCAACTCGGCCTGAATGTCAGCACAACGACGGCGAAGGTCCTCCACTTCCGCACTCCACGCCGACAAAAGCCCCTGGGCATCGGCAAGCAAGCCCTTCTGCCGCCGGAGCTGGTCCTAGATATCCCTCTCCCTTCGTAGGAACACCGATTTCCCAAGGGATCGGGTCTCGAGCTCCTAAAGAGGCAAAACAAAAAAAACGCACATCAAACACTGCAAGGGGGCTCGGAGAGAAAACAACGCAGCATGAGAGAGGAAAGTACTTACCTGGGTGACACCGGGCAAGTCCCCTTCCATAATAGTCATCGCTGTCTGCAGCGACTGCACTGCCAGTTGGCGGTACTGCTCGAGGGTATCCCATCGCCCCCCCTCTGCGATATCTTCAAGGGCGAACATGGGCTCCCCCTCAGGGTCAGCCTAGTTCTGCCAGAAAACACGCGGGAAGTTCCACCCATGGGGCTCGGGCTGTAGCCGGACAAGGGCCGAACTCCCCTCGGCGGGATCTAGGACTGGCTGCTCCGTGGTACTGGCCGCCTCAACGTCCGCCGCCTCCTTCCCATGGGAGGAATCATCAGACAAGATTGTTTGAACCAGGGGCGGCGCCAAAACTTGCTCCGTCTCCATCTCCATCGCCTCAGCCTCGACGGACCCGGGGGCTCTGGCCTCCGCCATCTCTACCTCAGTGGCCCTGGCGTCCACCGCCCTGACTTCGGAGGTCTTGAGGGCTCCGGCCTCACCCTCAATGGCCTCGGCAATGGTGGACGCCCCAGCCTCATTCGCCCCAAGACCCACGACATTGCGGGCGTGGGCTCCTCCTCCTCCACTCGCTCCGCAGCCGCCTCGGCACCCTTTTCCTAGGCAGCCACCTCCTCTGAAATGGCCCCGCCAGACGCCGCGCCACGCTGCATGCCAGCCTGCGCCTCCGCTGCCTGATGGGCGGAGGAGCTAACGTTCACCTTGAGCGGCTTACGGGGTGCCAAGGTAGGATCTTCCACCAGATGCTTCTGGCTGGAAGCAAAGACACTCCCAAGGTCAGCATGCGACCAAGGGGCAAACAAGAAGTACTACGGACTCCACCAGAAAAAGACGCTTACCGCGAACAGGGATGCAACCGCTTCGGCACCGCCAGCCTCCTCTGCAACGGCGGCGGTGGCAGCAGCAGCACGACCTCTGTGTCCACCGGTGCCAGCTGGCCTCCGTCGGACCCCGGCACCTCCTCGACCCTTCGCGGAGACAATGGGGTCGCCCCCACCGTCGCTCGCTCCACCTCCACCGTCGAGCCCATCGGGCTGACGGCACGCTCCTCCGACACCCGCGCCTTGGGCGTGTCGGCCTCGGCCCCGGGACGGGCCGCCACCGGCCCCGGGACACCTCCTCCTCCTAGGAGCGTCAGGCTCCTTGCCGGCGCCCCGGGCACCATCTCCCTAATGTCAGGAAGGTGTTCCAGGCAAGCCATCCCCACCTCGCGCCCGCCGCCGTCGCCCGAAGAATCCGACACCGACGACGAGGGAGACGGCTCCAATGGGAGACCGTCGAGATTCTGACACCGGCGACGGGCGTCCAGCTTTTTGCGCGCGAGGAGCTTCTTCATGCGCTTCGCCTCCTTGGCATCTTTCTTCTTCTTCTGCTCCTCGGCGCGCGCCCTGTTCACGGCTCGCCGCTGGGCGTCCTCGGGAACGGGCGGCGGGGAGTCTCGCACGTCTCTTATCCCCTGTGGGAACGATGAAGTAAGACAACAGAAAAAAGGCGAAAAACAAGAAGGTCGCGAAAGCCTCGGCAACATCCAACTTACCAGTGAAATGTGCCCCCGCGACGGGCGCATCGGGAACGGCATCAAATCGTCAATCTTCGGCTTCCCGTCTACTGCCTCTCTCACCCGACGCAGGGTCTCGTCGTCGGTAAGGGCGAAGGCGGACATCTTGTTACTGGTGATCGGATCGCTCGGGGTCATCTCGAACAGCCGCCGCCGCCGAGCCATCAGCGGCAGCACCCTCCGGCGGTGAAAAGCCGCCACGACCACGGCTGCCGAAAGGCCGCGGTCATGCAGCTTCCCCAAGGCCCTCAAGAGCGGTTCCAGCCTAGGCTGATCGACCTTGATGACGTCGTATCCCCATTTCTCTGGCTGACTCTCTACAACCCGCCCGGTATAAGGGGGAAGTCCTCTGTCGTCGTTGCGGAGGTAGAACCAGCTGTCATACCAACGACGGTTGGACGATGATAGCTGGGCCGGGACGTAGAGGGACTGCCGGTCTTGGCACACCTGAAGAGTGCAGCCGCCGGCCCTCAGCACCTTCCGAGCCCCCTTTGTTCCCCCCGGCTTGGTGGTGAACGTCGCTCAGAACAAGTGGAGCCACAGCTCCCAGTGGGGAGCGATCCCCAAGTACCCCTCGCAGACGGCGACGAAGATGGCCGCCTGCGCGATGGAGTTGGGGCTGAAGTTGTGAAGCTCCACGCCATAGTAGTGCGGGAGCGCCCGCATGAACTAATCCACCAGCGACCCGAGGCCTCGCTCGTGGAAGACGACGAAGCTCACCACGTAGCCGTCACGCGGCCTCAGCTCCGACTCGTTCCCCGGAGCGATCCACTCCGGCTCGTCGGGGTCGGTGATCGGGTGAAGGAGACCGGCCTCCATGAGCGACTGCAGCTTCTCCTCGGTGACGTCAGACCGCTCCCAGGGATCCGCCGGGAGGATGACGGGACCACCAGCCATTGCGCGGTGGAGGACGCTGCTACGGCGGTAATCTCTCTCTCTCTTTCTTTCAGTCTCTCTCTCGCCCTTCTCCTCCCCGGCGCTCTATGCTCTCAGCAACGGCACGGAGGCAGCGAAAGCGAATGCGGAAAAGGTAAGGAGGGAGAGGGTGAGGCTCTTTGCGTATTTATGCAGGGACGAGATGAAACCACCGGGCGACGAAATCGATGGAGTTTCCCTCAGATCCGGTGCATATAATCCAGATCCAATTTCTCCGCCCACGCGCCCACTTTCTCCACATTTAATCGTGTGGACAGTTATGTCCCATCCACTAACACCACGTCACGCAGCAACGGCACCTCCCGAGAAGATCGCCTCAAAAGCCGCACCAACCGTTGTCAGCCGATGAAAGGGAAATACCCCCAGGCGATTCCTTCCGAGCTAAGGAACTGGGCGCCGAGCCCGCTACGGTCCAGAGGTTCGAAGGCTGGGCCATCCAAGGCCTCGACAGCCGCCTCAGGGCAACAGAGTCAGGGACAACTATGGGTGAGCCCGTACATGGCCGAGGCCCAGGCAAGCGATCGCTTGGGATGCCCTAAGTCGTGTCCGAGACTAGCAGGAGTTCTCTAAAGGGGATCCCATCGAGGG
Source organism: Miscanthus floridulus (assembly GCF_019320115.1). Taxonomy (NCBI): domain Eukaryota; kingdom Viridiplantae; phylum Streptophyta; class Magnoliopsida; order Poales; family Poaceae; genus Miscanthus; species Miscanthus floridulus. Next base: position 216,201,468 of record NC_089587.1, on the reverse strand, counting down.
AGGCACCGAGCCCCCAGGGCCAACCGAACGGCCCTAGCACCCGCTAGAGAAGCCCTCTGGTACTTTTTGGAGCGCGTCTCTTGACCACTAGCCGACCCCTAACGAATGGGGCACGGGCCTCCACTCGGACTTACCCGATAACAGCTCACCGGAAGTGTCACTGCTCGAGCCCACCGAGGGTAGCCTGACACATTCCACCCCTCCTTCCGAATGAAAAGGATGCGCGAGGGTCGTATAAAAAGCCAGGGGAACCCCTGACCGCCCTCTCGCTCCGTGCGGAGGCTCGGGGGCTCTCCCTGCAACCCTGCCGAGACCCAGCGACTTATGCTCGCACGCGAAGGGCTCGGCAAACAACCCCTCCTTCCGAGCGAAAAGGATGCGCGAGGGTCGTCTAAAAAGCCAGGGGAACTCCTGATCGCCCTTTCGCTATGGGTGGAGGCTCGGGGGCTCTTCCTGCAACCTTGCCGAGACCCCAGCGGCCTAGGCTCGCACACCCCGAACTAAAAACAAACGACCCAGACTCGCTCTCGTAGGTCTGACGAACGCGATAAAGCACCTTGCTCAACGAAGAAAAAAGCCCCTGGAAGAATGAATTCACTCCTCCAGGGCCTCGGGGGCTACACCCGGCGGGTGCGCTCGCGCGCACCCACCGGAACTACGAGTACCAAACAAATCCAACAAAAAGCCACTGAGGAACAAAATCTATAAAAAACCTCAGGGAGAGTGCCTCACACTCCCACCCGAGGCTCGGGGGCTACTGTCGGATACCAGAAAAAGGGGTACCCCAAGCAAAAACCAAAAAACTGCTTAGACCCTAAAAACAAGAACCAATAAGACAAACGAGGTCTCAGCCAAAATCTCCGATTCGCCCGAGGCCCCCTCGCCGAGGCCCCCTCACCGAGGCCCCTTCGCCCGAGGCCCCTCGCCGAGGCCCCTTCGCCCGAGGCCCCTTCGCCTAAGGCCCCCTCGCCGAGGCCCCTTCGCCCGAGGCCCCCTCACCGAGGCCCCTTCGCCCGAGGTCCCCTCGCCGAGGCCTCAGAAGAAGTACCGATTCTCCGATTCGCCCGAGGCCCCCTCGCCGAGGTCTGCGATTCTCCGATTCGCGCGAGACCGGCTCGCCACCAGCCCCGCGACCACCGCTTTGACTAGACTACTCTGGCTGGACATCACACCCAATCAAGGCGCTCAACCACTCCGACAACCACACGACGGCACAGTACCGCGAAGTGGCAGACCCGACGTCAGTCACGTCAGCGCCCTGCCATCCACGACGGGACTATGTAGGGGTTACCGGCTACTGTGCTGCCTAAACTCCTGCACCAAGGACGAACACGACGTGGGGAGTCAGAACTGAGTTCCTGTGACCTCGGGACCAGCGGACCGACCGCTCCACCTCGCTCGAGACCCCCGATAGGCCTCGGATGAACTGACCGAGTTCCGCCTCGCCCGAGACTCTCGGTAGGGCCTCGGGTGAACTGGCCATGCTCCGCCTCGCCCGAGTTTGGGCTCGTCCCGCAACCTCGTCGCCTCCGCCTCAAAAGTCGCTCTGGCAGGCTGTCGCATCCAATTAATGCGCCCAGCTGCACCCACTATGTAAGCCACGATCGGCAGTGCGCCGCGACAGGAGCGACGGGACAACGGTCAAATCGCCTTTTTACCATCCCTTACTGACAATACAGGGTACCGTATCCTGTAGACACACGTTCCGTACTGTTTCGCCTAAATCAACTACGACGATGGCCGCCAAGACCCCGCATTGCCACCTGCAAAGGCCTCAGCACAGCGGGTCTCGGCCTCAGCACAGCGGGTCTCGGCACAACCGACTACAGCAGCCACCAGGCCTCGACACTTTACCAAGTCAACAAATGTACGGGAGCGCAGCATGTCGCCGGCCTTGGAGACCATACCGACTAGACACCGACGGGAACTCCCACGACGCCACGTTGCTCCAGGGAGCAGAATACGTCAGCAAATAGTAGCCTTCTCATGTACTTCCGGCTTCCTCCTTGTGGCTATAAAAGGAGGTAGCCGGTACCATTTCTAGGAGAGGAAAAAAGAGGAACAACCCACACGGGCAATGTGCCTCACCCTGTAACCTGCATTTCTCTTCGCAGAGACTTGGGACGAACTCCCTCTCTCGCTTAGCTTGTAACCCCCTGCCACGAGCACCCCGGTGCAAGGAATACAAGAACACCCCCTCAGACTGGACGTAGGGCATTCACTGCACGAACCAGTATAAACCTTGTGTCTCTTTGCATCACCATCCGGAATAAGGAGCACGCAGCACGAATTCACTCGTCGGTTGAGGGACCCCCGGTTCCAAAACACCGACACACTGCACCACACTACCACCTATGTCTAGATTCTGTTTTGGTTCCTCACATATTATACTAAACCGAGTGTAAATTGCTTGTTTGATGCCCTAAACGAATTCCAATAAAAAAGTTGTAAACTGCAAAGTTTTATAACTTTTCGAGATCTACACTTTTAGTTTAGAAAGTTTTTCCATCCGAGGTCGTTTACAAAATTTGAATTTTAAAATTTTGAAATTCAAACAGCAGTTTTGCATGACAAGATGATTTCAAATCAAAAAGTTGCCAACTACAATGTTTCATAACTTTTCGAGATCTGCATAGTTTATTTTGGTTGTTTTTTCATCCAAGGTCGTTTGAAAAGTTCGAATTTTAAATTTTTAAAATTCAAACACAGTTTTGCATGACAAGATGATTTCAAATCAAAAAGTTGTCAATTATAAAGTTTTATAACTTTTCGAGATCTACAAAGTTTATTTTGATTGTTTGGCTGTTCATTCGACATGGTCGTTCTAACATTGTTCACAAATCTTATATATATCTCTTGTAGTTTCATAAACTATAAGAGAGATATGTTAGATTTATGAACAAATTTACTTTCACTTTGTCATATAAAGAAAAGACCAAAACAAATATTGTATATCTTGATGAATTATACAACTTTGTAGTTGAAAACTTTTTTCATTTGAATTAATTTACTGCTTCAAAATGTACTTTAATTTTTTTTTGCCTAGTATAAAAAAACACTCTGCAAAGAGCTTCTTTGCCGAGTGAAAAAAAACACTCGGCAAAGAGCTTCTTTACCGAATGTCAAAAAAAATAAACATTCGACAAAAAAGCTTATTTGCTGAGTGCGAAAAAAAAACACTCGACGAAAAAAAACCTTGACAAAAAAACACTAGTGTGCAGAAAAAAAAATACTCGGCAATGAATGACACTGGGAAAAGAGCCGGTCTCCACTAGCCAAGGGACAGCGCGGGCGGCGAGCCGCGATTGGGCGGGCGAGGGAGACCAGGCGACGACGCCGACGAGTGACCCTCGTACGTGCCAAACCGTAGCAGCAGTGCAGCACTCGTCACTCGTCACTCGTCACTCGTCAGGTAGGCGGCAGCGAGCCGGAGCACTGGCGCACTGCTACTTTCGTCCTGTTACCGGGGCGCGCTTCCGGGCTCCGGCCTCCCTTCCCGCGCAGCAAAACGACGCGGTGGGTGGCTTTGTGGGAGACCGGACTCCGGAGACCAGCAGCCAGCAGCCAGCAGCCAGCAGCCAGCAGCCAGCTGCCAGCTGGGAAGGGGCGCTCGGATCTCCTGTGCCACCGCCGAGCTACAGCCACTCGCCCTGTGCTCGCTAGTGCGCCTGTGTGTGTAGGAGTACCTTCGATCGGTAGGACTTCTCTCTTTTGGGGGCTTCTGTAGCACGAAACTGTGCTGTGCTCCTACCACTACTACTACCAAGCTACCCACGACCAAGATTCGCATGTGCACCTGACTGAATGATGCCGGCGCACAGAGTTTGGGCAACGTTTGAGGGTGGTGGTGGGGCGTGGGGTGGGGTGGGGTGGGGGGGTACGAGTACGAAGACGTGCACGACAGGTCGACACGCATGCTCGTTCCATAAAGGAGGTTAAATTCGGGGAACTGCTAAAGAACAGTTGTTTCGTGAGATCGACCACATTTTGCACCTCGGGATTTGCTCCAACATCTCTCGTGACAGCGATGGAACCATGACTTGAAAGGTGGGGGAACGCAGGAGTAAGCAGTAGCACTACGTAGGAGTACATTGCGTACAGCAACCAAAATCACTCTATGGCTGTGTTTAGTTAGGTAAAATTTAAAAATTTAGTTATGGTAGTATTTTTGTTTTTATTTAGGAATTAGTATTTAATCATTGGTTAATTAGACTTAAAACGTTCGTCTCGCAATTTCCAACTAAACTGTATAATTAATTTTTTTCGTCTATATTTAATGCTCTATACACGTATTGCAAGATTCGATGTGATAATTACTGTAGCACTTTTTAGAAAAACTTTTTGAACTAAACCAGGCCTATTTCGACGCGAAACGCACGGGCAGCGGAAATTAGGTGAGGAACGGCATGGGTGGGCGGTGGGTGGGCTGCCGGTTGACGGCGAGGCGGCCACAGGCTGGAGGCGGTGGATGAGGCCAGAGATGTTAAGGGCTTTGTCTGATCTTGCTCAGGCGAGTCTAATCTTGCTCATTGAAGGGAGGGACAGTCTAGGTGGGCGGTGGGCGGTGGGCAGCGCAGTTGACGGTGGATGTGGCCAGAGCGGTTTAGGGTATGTTTGGACGTGGAACTAGGTTTAACTGATCTTGCTCAAGTGAGTCTAATCTTGCCTATTGAGGAGAGCCAATTTGGCTAGCTCACTTCAGCAACAAAAAAAACTAGTTGGCACGGAAATCAAGGCAGCAAAGCAAGCGAACCAAAGTCATTGCTTTCTTCAGTTTCTAACTAGGCAAGGCAAGATGGCAGTTAGCTATGCGTTGGTGTTTTGAGTAAACACCAACGAGTAAATTTATGTTATTACGCGTCTGGTCCGGATGGTGTGCTAAAAAGATACACGGTTTATACTGTTTTGGACAGAATATCCTTACGTCTAGTTCGTGACTGCTGCTCGTGTTATTAGCACTGAAAAATTCATAGTATGAGTTACAAACGGAAGAGAGATGGACAAGTCCCAAGTCTCTGGTAAAAAGATCGAATGGGCGCTAATAGCCTAGTTGCTGCTCAGCTATATGTTCGAGGTTTGATGCTAATGGTTCTGCTGTGATGTGGTGGAATCGATCCCTTTAGTGAAGTGCCATGCTTTCTCTTTTATAGGCCAAGAGAGAGTAGGGATTATAGATGGGAGCAAAGAGGAAAACCTGAGGCAAAGGAAATCCTTCAAGGACGTCGGGTCTTCCTTTTCCTCTGTGCGGGACCCGCTGACATGGCAGATGGCGACAGAGATAGCTCCACGCCGGGCGTATGCCCGCTAACCCTGACAGGGCCATGCTGGGCGTCTGTCCGCTGACGATGCCATGTCCTGGCATTGCCAGCGAGTTGTCACGTCCCATCCCGCCCTGGCGGGCGACGCGGCAGACCAAGGTGCTGATCTGCGGCCATAAAGGGAGCAAACGCGCGCTGCGACCGCACGTCTGTTACTGTAGGTGATGCGAGTTTCCTTCTGGACCATAGTTGTTGTCGTGAGCTTCCGTAAATATCCGTGCCCGAGGGCAAACGGTGACGCCCACAACACTGTAAGGCAAATGTCGACGTCTACAACACTGTTTGGGCTCTAACATGCCTGGAAGGTCGCAAAGCGCCCTTCTATCATGTCTTGACGGTACTTTCCTACAGACGTGCAGGGTACGGTACTCGGTATTACAGTTGACTTGAGTGCCATGCCTTATCTGCGCGTGTCGCTATGAAGGAGTCGCGCGCAGACGTCGGGCGAGGCGAAGCCGGCCCTCGGACATCGGGCGAGGCGGAGCCGACCCCTAGACTTCGGGCGAGGCAGAGCCAGCCCTCGGGAGTCAGCCTGAGGCAGAGTCAACCCTCGGGGGTTGGGCGAGACAGGGCCCACGACTTCAGCGTCCACCGAGGCGGAGCCAACCCTCAAGGGGCAAACGAGGCAGGACCCATGGTCTCAGTGGCCGGACGAGACGGGACCCGATAAGCGGTGTAGTCGCGCTCTTGATCGCGTGGACGAATCAATATTGATGGTCATGAGCTCCACCTCTTTGGGTACCCTAGTATTGGTCCCCGACAGTAGCCCCCGAGCCTACGGAGGAGTAGAATACTCCTTTAGAGGCTTTTCTAAACGGGAGGACTCTGAGAGCCTTGGCCTGTTCTTGTCGCCCATGATCTGTTCTGGGGATGGCGATTCCCTTTCATCGTGATCGAGCCTCTTGGGGGTATAGCCGTGAGATTTGGTGGGTCAGAAAAGGTCTTTCCTGATTTGACCCCTATGGGGGTCTGTCGTTCTGCGACCGTGCATTCGGTCTCCTTGCGAGTCTAACTTTCCTTGAGCCCCTGCATGTAGCAGGGATCCGATCGAGGGTTGGCTCATCTTCGTGATCGTCTTTCCTCAAGCGTTTTTACCGATAAAAACTGAGGGGCTGAGCCATGCCATAATTTTCCTCTATGGATGAGCCATGGTGCTCGGTGAGTTATTAATGGGCTAGTTCGAGTGGGGCCCTGACATCCCATTTGTGGGGGTCTAGCTTGGTTCAGCTAGTGACCGACTCTAGATTCTCAGCGGTCAATCCATATAGTTCTCAGGTCCATTCGATCGGTCCCGAGGGCTCTCTTCCTTTCTTTGAGGCAAAACCATAGATCGAATCTGCCCGAGGCTCGAATGTGGGCCGGGATGCCTGCGGCGCTCGTGCGCCCAGGTACTGGCTGCTAGCGGACCCATCCCTTTCCACCCCTCACTCTAAAAGTGCCCAGAGCGGTTATCGAACCCATCGGTGGGCCAACCTTTGAACTCCTGGGCTTAGACGGGCCGTAGGAGCGTTTTCAGCTCCGTATCCCTCTTACCTATGACGGGTCATGGCCCGTTCATGGAGGCAAAATGTCCGGCGCATTTTTTAATGGGATGGCCATAGGTAGCATGCGCACGCCTCGCGACGAGACATGTTGATAGGTCATGGCAGGCGTGGAGATCTAGGTGGGCGGTTGGTTTTCTCGCACCCATCGCCCTATAAAACCAATGGGTTAGCCCTTCGGGTTTCATATGCACGCCTGCATCCTAGCCTCTGCAGCCACGCCGCCATCGCCAACGCTTAGGTTTCCTGCCAACGCTTAGGCGATTCGAGTAGAATTGCCTAGGGGATTTTTTGACTTGCCAGCGGGTGCGCGTGAGCGCACCCAGTGGGTGTAGCCCCTGAGCCTACGGAGGAGTAGGATAGTCCTTCAGAGTTTTTTTGAAAGAGAGGATTCTGATAGCCCTAGCCCTCTATTGTTGCCCACGGCATGTCCTGAAGATGGTGATTTCTTCTCGCCGAGGTCGGACCCTTCGCGGGTATGGTCGTGAGATTTGGTGGTTGTTTAGCTAGATAGTTTGATTAGGGTCCCGGTATCCCATTCGTGGGGATCCGGTCAGGGTAAGCCTGACTGAGACTTACTCATGGGCTTAGATGCCTATGGCGCTCGTGCGCCTAGGCGCTGGCCGCTTGTGGGGCCCAGCTCTTTCCACCCTTTATCGTAGGGGTGCTTGGAGCGGCTGTTGGACTCGTTGATGGGCCATCCATCGGACTCTTAGGCCCCGACGGGCCATAGATGCATTTTTATCCATATTCCTCTTACTTGTAACGAGTGTCGGTCCGCCCAGGGAGGCGAAATGTCTGGCTAGTTTCTCGAAGAAAAGGATAGGGATTGCATGCGCGTATCCCATGGCGTGACGTTGTGGCAGATCGTGGGAGGCGTGGTGATCTAGGTGGACGGTTGGTTTCCTCACATCTGTCGCCCCTATAAAACCAAAAGGTTCGCCCCCAGGGTTTCATACTTTGCCTCCTTGTCTTTGCATCTGCCACCTCCATCGCCAATCGCCTGAGCTCCCCGCATCCGCGTCTTAGCCATCGTCAAGTTCGCATCCACCCACCCCATCTTCCAATGGAGCCATGGTGTTGCTCTGAAATCACCCTCCAACGCCTGGAGGGCCTTGTCCGCTGTGGTATTCTCTAAACGTGGACCGCTGCCGAGGGGTGGCGGCGTCCTAGGGAGGAGGACGTGCCGTCACCGCCTGATGGCTACATTGTCTCGTTCGCGCGCTTCCATGAGCGCGGGTTCACCACCCTCGCCCATAGATTCCTTTGAGGATTGCTGCACTATTACAAGATAGAGCTACAACAACTCAACCCTAATGGGATCCAACACATGGAAGCGTTCGTCACCCTGTGTGAGAGATTCCTGGGGATCAGCCCCCACTTTGGTCTGTGGCAGCACTTCTTTGCCATCACCCTCCAGAAGAAGAGGGAGAAGAGGCAGGAGCTGAATGTGCCAATGGGATACGCCAGCATCTAGCTTTGGAATAACCTGGTCGGCGACTACCCGACAATGCGGTTGTCTACCTCCAACAAGGGGTGGCACTCGTATTAGTTTTATCACAAGAACGATGCCACCGCCCCCTTGCCGGAGTTTGCTGGGCGCTTAATCGAAGAGGCCCTAGATTCATGGAGGAAGTGGGGTGTCCCAGAGAAGGACAAGAAGAGGATCCTAGACCATCTCGCCACCATCTGTTTTCTAAAGGAGAAGGGGCTGAAGGGGTCAGGAATCATCGGCTCCTACCATGTGAGGAGGGTGGTGCCACTGATGAGGTGCGTGCTTCCCCTATACGCGATGGCGCCCGAGGCATCATTCAACGGGACAACGCTTGCCAAGGGGGCGCTCTCCTCCTCTAAAGTCACACAACCATCAAAAAGGTGATGGAGCCTTCTTGGGACAGCGTAGGTGCCCCCCTTGATTTTGTGTACCCGGTGCCGGGGCATCCCTCGATGCGGCCAGAACCAGGGTACATTGTCCTTGTAAGTTTTCTCTTCATCATGCCTTCTTCTTCAATTGAACTTCTGACCCCTTGATACTGACGTTGAGATTGGGGGACTAGTCGAGGGACCTCATCCTCATGGATCTCTCGGCTCCGTTGCCGAGGGATCCATCCGTGAGGGTAGTGAACCGCGTCGAGGCCGAGCGGCAGAGGAAGGCGAAGGTGAATGAGAGGAAGAAGAGGCAGCAGAAATTGCATGCGCGAGAGCGAGGGGAGGAAACTTATAGTGATGACAATGATGAGGTAGTTGTCGATACCTAGCGTGATGACCTAGAGAGCGATGATATGTTGACTGGTGCCCACTCATCCTTGTAGGGGTTAGGACCCTTCTCGTTTCATGGAGAGGAAGGGTCATCCGTGAGGCTGGCGGAGATGGGCCAGACCGTTGGCCAGCCCCAAGAGTTAGTGGGGGTGGGTGGATCTACCGCTGCACCCATGGTGCCAGCGGAGGATGGTGGCTCTACCATCACGCCTCAAGAGCCAGCAGGGGCAGGTGGATCTGCCGCTGCGCCCCTAGATGCAAGGGAGGCAAGCCTCTCTGCTCGGGAGCATAGGGGGCAGGCTCAAAACGGCCCTGTCCCGACGAGGCAGAGCAGGAGTCTAGGGGTTCACACCCCAAATGTGTCTGTCGTCCAACAATGCCGATGTAAGTCACCGGCTCCTCTGTTTCCTCTGTTTTTCTCTATTTTCAGCATGACTCAGGCCTTTCTTTCTCGCAACATCTTGAGGCAGCACAATCTTTTGGCTCTGGTGCCAAAAAAGAGCATTGCCCTCGGAGGTCGCCGAGCAGCCAGTGACAGAGGTGATTCCGCTATTGAAGATGGGGCGGGCGGAGCTACCGACCGCGCTTGTGGCGCCAATCGTGGTGGGTGTGACACTGTTGGTCGAGGCCCCACCGATACCAGTGGAGGTGGCAGTAACTGTGACAAGCTAGGCACAGCCGGATGCAGCCGTGGTGGTGCTCGAGGAAGCGGTGCGATCCGTGCCACCGGCAGCCCAAGTGACAGCGCCCGACGTGGGCTGGACAGAGGGGGACACGGCCAAGGGGTCCCCGGACATTGCGGCGGTGGCAGAAAGGACCGGTGGGGAATCATCCCTGGCCTTGACATGGGGGGCAGCCATTTGCCCATGTGGGGTGAGCCTCTGCTTCGATGGATGAATCCGCAAGACCCGACGTCGACACTCTTTACCCTCGACAATGCTACTGAGAGCATGGAGCGGGAGAGTCTTGACAAGGGGATTGCGGCCGCGCTAAAAGGCTTGGATCATGCTAGGGGTGCCCTATGCGAAGTCAGCGTTCCCACTGGTCGGGTATTCACTTGACCTTGCGTCTCATCCTCCTTTTTCTTCATGTATTTTTGTGTTCTAACCCTCATCTTTTTTTAGTCCCTTATCGCTCGCAGCTGGAAGAAATCCTTATTCCTTCGTGAGCAGAAGGAGAACTTGGACCGCCTCATCGAAGAGGCCTGGCTACGTAGGGATGTGACCACCCAGCTTGCTGCCACCTAATAGAGGGTGGCTGAGCTGACTCCCCTGGTCGAGGAGGCAGACAGTCTCCGACTAAGGGAGGCCGAGGCCCGTCGGTAGGAGGAGACTGAGAGGGCGTTCGAGGCCCTATCAGCGAGGGTGTGACATGATGATGAGGAGGTGGCCAGAGTTAAGAGGGAGCAGGACTAGCTGCTCTAGAGGGACGCTAAGACCCGTCAGTGGATCCTCGACATTCTGGCCGAGGCTGAGAAGGAGCGGGAGTTGAAGCTAGTAGCCGAGGAGACGCTCATAGCCCTAGAGCGGAGGACCAGTCAGGATGCCAAGGCGGTAGCTCGGCTGCATAAGGAGCGAGACAAGCTGCTCCAAACCATGGGGTGGCTCCGCTCTAAGCATGGCGTGGCCCGCAAGGAGCGCGACTAGGCCATCCGAGAGCGCAATGAGGCACATCAGAGGATTGGCTCCCTCCAGGCCGAGCTCGAAACCGCTACAACCCATATGCTAGAGGCCGATGGCATCTCTACCGAGCTATCCATGGAGCTCGCTGAGGTGAGGAGGAACCTTTAGACGGAGAGCGACAAGCTCGGTATTCTGAGCGCCGCCCTCAGAGTGGTCTGTGATGACCTGGAGGTGGTGCGGTCGGAGGGGACCAGTTCGCTCATGGCCCATGCCGTCGATATCACGGCGTGGGTGCACTAGGTCAAGAGGGACGCTCTTCGCGCCGAGGTCACCTAAGCCTTTGCGATTGCTTGTTCGCATTATGCGGATAACATCGACTTGGAGACGATGAGACTCGGTTTCGCACCTGGCTACGAAGCCTCTGAGCTGGACGAGATAGATACGACGGTGGCTCCTCTTGCGTAGGACCTGGCAAGTAGAATTGAAGATATAGTTCTCTCCTGGAGGGACTAGTTAGTCATATAGGTTGGATGAATATTATTGTAATATGTGGACAAGTGCCAACCCTTATGTATCATAAAAACAATTTTGTTATTTTGTTCTACTTGATTGAACTTGTTTTTCTCCCTTTTGTATGTGAAAAAGGGGCTCACGTATTCTAACCCTTCTATTCGTAAGATCGTAGGGCCCGAGGTGTAAGAGCGGAACTTTGATCATGCTGGTGAGCAAAGCACCGTAGCCACCGAGGCGTAGCCTTTTTGCAGTTCGACCAGGCATGCTCAATTATTCGTTTCCACAAACCTTGCCACTAAACCTAACGTGAGGAAGAGGTCTAGCACAATGACTGTTTCAAAAAAGGGGTGTATTTATATCCTTATCAGCCCTCGAGTGAGATCCGACCCCTTGCCGTTGCTGGGGTCGAATGTCGCTAAAGGTCGAGGAGATGATAGTGAAACTTAGTAGGAGAAATCATCTCTTGTATTCGCACATACCCCCTCCCTAGGATCTTAGCTATCGTTCTATGACTGTGCATTCGGTCTCCTTGCAAGTCCAACCTTCCTTGAGCCCCCACGCGTAGCGGGGATTCAATCGAGGGTTGGCTCATTTTTGTGACTGTCGCCCCGTCCTCGGTTTTCACAACTAGAGGGGTTGAGTTAACATCACTTGCCTTGATGGCTTGAGTGACATACTCGGTGAGCTTGCTAATGGGCATGTTCGAATGGAATCTGGTTCCGTCGCTTGTGACGGGGTCAACAAAGCCCTCGTGTGGCATTTTGTTGCTCCCTAACCCACCTTCCAACAGATTCTCCCTCAATGGGGATTCTATGGGCTCGGCTAGAGGTTAGGATTGAACGAGAAGGTTGAGATGACCTTATCCGCTTCTAGGCGAGACGTGCAAAGGCCGTTGGGGCTCATCTGTGTTTTCGCCCCTAGCTTTTGTTCGACGCGAGGCGGCCTTGGGCCCTTCGTGAGCCGGCAGAGATGGGTCGGACCGTCGGCTATCCCCAAGAGTCAGTGGGGGCATGTGGATCTACCGCTATGCCTAAGGTGGCAGTGGAGGATGGTGACTCCGCTATTGTGCCTCAAGAGCCAGCAGGGGCGGGCGGATCTATCGCTGCGCCCCTAGATGCAAGGGAAGAAAGCCCCTCTGCCCGAGAGTAGGGGGTGGGATCATAATGGCCTCGTCCCATTGAGGCGGAGCAGGAGTCTAGGGGTTCACACCCTAAACGTGTCCATCATCCAACAGCGCCGATGTAAGTCACCGGCTCCTCTGTTTCCTCTGTTTTTCTCTGTTGTTCTCTGTTTTCAGCGTGACTCACGCCTTTCTTTCTCGTAGCATCTTGAGGCAGCGCAATCTTTTGGCTCTAGTGCCAAAAAAGAGCATCGCCCTCGGAGGTCGCTAAGCAGCTGGCGGCGGAGGTGATTCCGTTGCCGATGATGGGGCGGGCAGAGCTACCAACCACACTTGCGGTGCTGACCGCGGTGGGCGTGATGCCACCGGTCGAGACCCATCGATGCCGGCGGAGGTGGCAGCGACTATGACAAGCTAGGCACAACCATGGTGGTGCCCGAAAAAGCGGTGTGATCCGTGCCACCGGCGACCCAAGTGATGGCGCTCGACGTGGGCCAAACAGGGGGGGGGGGAAGCGGCCGAGGGGTCCCTGGAAGTTGCGGCGGTGGTGAAGAGGACCGGTGGGGAATCATTCTTGGCCTTGACATCAGGGGGCAGCCATTCGCTCATGTAGGGTGAGCCCCTGCTCTGATGGATGAATCCGCAAGAACCGACGTCGACACTCTTCGCCCTCGATGATGCTACTGAGAGCATGGAGCGGGAGAGTCTTGATGAGGGGATTACGGCCACGCTAAAAGACTTGGATCCTGCCAGGGGCACCCTACGAGAAGTCATCTTTCCCACTGGCTGGGTATTCACTTGACCTTGCCTCTCATCCTGCTTTTTCTTCATGTATTTTTGTGTTCTAACCATCATCTTTTTTTAGTCTCTTATCGCTCACAGCCAGGAGAAATCCCGGTTCCTTCGCGAGCAGAAGGAGAAGTGGGACCACCTCATCAAAGAGGCCTGGCTATGCGGGGATGTGACCACCTAGCTTGCTACCACCCAACAGAGGGTGGCAGAGCTGACTCACCTGGCCGAGGAGGCGGATAGGCTCCGACTACGGGAGGCCGAGGCCCATCGGCATGAGGAGGAGACCGAGAGGGCGTTTGAGGCCCTATCGGTGAGGGTGCGACATGATGATGAGGAGGCGGCCAGAGTCAAGAGGGAGCAGGACCAGCTTCTCCAGAGGCACGCTGAGACCCACCAACGGATCCTTGATGTTCTGGCTGAGGCTGAGAAGGAGCGGGAGTTGAAGCTAGTAGCCGAGGAGACGCTCGTATCCCTAGAGCGGAGGGCCAATTAGGATGCTAAGATGGTCGCCCGGCTGCACAAGTAGCGAGACAAGCTGCTCCAAACCATGGGGAGGCTTTGCTCTAATCGTGGCATGGCCCACGAGGAGCATGACCAGGCCGTCCGAGAGCACAACGAGGCACAGCAGAGGATTGGCTCCCTCTAGGCTGAGCTCGGAACAACTACAACCCGTATACTGGAGGCCAAGGGCATCTCTGCTAGGATAGCCACGGAGGTCACCAAGGTGAGGAGGAACCTTCAGACAGAGAGCGACAAGCTCGGTATTCTAAGCGCCGCCCTCAGAGTGGTCTGCGACAACCTTGAGGTGGTATGGTCGGAGGGGACCAGTTCACTCACAGCCCGTGCCATCGATATCATGGCGTGGGTGCACTAGCTCAAGAGGGACGCTCTTCACGCCAAGGTCACCCAAGCCTTTGTGATTGCTTGTTCGCATTACGTGGATAGCATTGACTTGGAGACGATGAGCCTCAATTTCATACCTGGCTACGAAGCCTCTGAGCTGGACGAGATAGATACAGTGGTGGCTCCTCTTGCGTAGGACCTAGCAAATAGAATTGAAGATATAGTTCTCCCCTGGAGGGGCTAGTTAGTCATATAGGTCGGATGAACATTATTGTAATCTGTGGACAAGTGCCGCCCTTTATGTATCGTAAAAACAATTTTGTTATTTCGTTCTGCTTGATTGAACTTGTTTTTCTCCCTTTTTGTATGTGAAAAAGGGGCTCACGTATTCTGACCCTTCTATTCATTAAGATCGTAGGGCCTGAGGTGTAAGAGCAGAACTTTGATCATGCTAGTGAGCAAAGACACCATAGCGGCCGAGGCGTAGGCTTTTTGTAGTCCGACCAGGCATGCTCAATTATTCGTTTCCGCAAACCTTGCCACTAAACTTAACATGAGGAAGAGGTCTGGTGTGGCGACTGTTTCAAAAAAGGGGTGTATTTATACCCTTATCAGCCCCCGAGTGAGATCTGACCCCTTACCGTTGCTGGGGTCGAATGTCACTGAAGGTCGAGGAGAGGAAAGCGAAACTTAGTAGGAGAAAGCATCTCTTGTATTCGCACATACCCCCTCCCTAGGATCTTAGCTATCGTTCTATGACCGTGCGTTCGGTCTCCTTGCAAGTCCAACCTTCCTTGAGCTCCATGCGTAGCGGGGATTCAGTTGAGGGTTGGCTCATTTTTGTGACTGTCACCCTGTCCACGGTTTCCGTGACTGGAGGGATTAAGTTAATGTCACTTGCCTCGATGGCTCAAGTGACACGCTCAGTGAGCTCGCTAACGGGCATGTTCGAATGGAATCCAGTTCCATCACTTGTGATGGGGTCGGCAAAGCCCTCGTGTAGTATTTCATAATCTACCTTCTAATAGATTCCCCCTCAATGGGGATTCTATGGGCTCGGCTAGAGGTTAGGATCGAATGAGAAGGTTGAGATGACCTTGTTTGCTTCTAGGCGGGTCGGGCAAAGGCCGCTAGGGCTCATCTGTGTTTTCACCCCTGGTTTTTGTTCAACACGAGGCGGCCTTGGGCCCTTCGCGAGCCAAGCTTCAAAACTCAATCTCTCGATCTAGGATCAGGCGGCTCAAGCCCCCAAGCCCTGTGGGGTTTGGTAGGGGTCGACCATGTTCCATGTGTCACCCCATCCTTGTTTTTCACAATCGGAGGGGTTGAGCTAACACCACTTGTCTCTATGGCTCGAGTGTCACGCTCGGTGAGCTCGCTAATGGGCTTTGTTCGAGTGGAATCTGGGTCCATCATCCGCTGATAGGGTCGGCAAAGCCCTCAAGTGGCATTCCACTATTTCTTAACCCACCTCCCAGTAGATGCCTAAGCCGTTTGATAGGCTCAGGTGGCCCGTTGGACTCTCCTCGATGGAGATTCTATGGGCTTAGCTCAAAGTTAGAATCGAACGAGAAAGCTTGAGATGTCCCTGCCCACTTCTGAGCAGGGTCAGGCAAGGCCGCTGGGGCTCATCTTGGTTTTTCTCCCCTGGCTCTTTTTGACACGAGGCGGCCTCGAGCCCTTTGTGGGCCGGCCTTTGAACCTCGATCGGTCTCCGCTCATATCGAATGAGATGACTCCCGCTTTGTGACGCGACATGAAGCGTTGTGATGCAGCAATTGCATATGCAATGCTTGGATGTATGAGATGAATGTATGAAAGATTGAATGAATGAATGTATGAATGAAAATGGATGAATGAATGATCATATAAATAAAAAGCGGGGGTCGGTAATGTTACCTCGATGGCACGAGTGACGGGTTCTAGGAGCTCTTACCGGATATGTCTATATGAGGTCTGGGTCTAACGTTCATTATGGGGCTGGTGTAACCTGCACAAGCATCCTAGTCTTCCATATCTATCTCTCGGCAGCGGCCTGAGCCGTTCGATCGACTTGGGTGACCCGACAGCCTCTCCTCGATGGAGATTCCGTAGGTAGGCCCCTCCAAACCCTTCCCGAGAAGGTGGAGGTTAAGGTTTGGAGTGTGGAGACAAAGACTCTGATCGCGCCAGTAAGCAAAAACACCATAGCCGCTAGGGCGTAGGGTCCTAGCGGTCCGACCATGTTTACTCAAAGTTTGTGCCAGCACACCGTGCCTCTAGTTTTTAAATGTAAGGAGGGGTTAGGCAAAGAGAATGTCTAGTGCATAGACACTCCTGCCAGCCCCCGAGCGATGTTCGACCCCCTACCATTGCTGGGGTCGAAGGCTCGGTATTAAAATTAATACGTAAAGTAAGTAAGGGTGCTTGTTTCTCGATGGCTATTTTGAGCCATTCGATCGACCTAGGCACCAGTTTTACCTCGATCGTAAGAGTGATGGGTTCGGAAATCCTCCACCGGATATGAGCGTGATCATGTCTGTTCCTTACCCATTTCTCATTAGTGGCCAAGCCGTCCGATCGATTCATGTTACCTATTGTGACAAGTTTTTCTTGTGCAAAAATGGATGAGCTCTTAATCTTTGTTATAGCAAACGACTTTTTAGCTCTTCTCCCCTTTTTGTAAAAAAGGTTTAGTGCATTCTGACCCTTTCCATAGTTAAGGTCATAAAAGCTTAGAGTGCGAGTGAGCCAGCTCTGATCACGCTGGTGAGCAAAGGCGCCATAGCCGCTGGGGTGTAGGTGTCTCATAGTCTGACCAGTTATACTCAGAGTTTGTTCTCGAGAACCTAGCTCCTAGGCATTAACGTGAGAAAAGGGGGCAGGCATAGAGAATGTTTGTAGGATAAATATACTCATATCAGCCCTGAGTGAGGCCTAACCCCTTGCTGTTGCTGGGGTCAGATGTCACAAAGGATCAGGGAGTTTTGATAACAAAACTAATAAGAGAAAGTGTGTATTTATTATGGGTAAAAACGACATAGCTGCTCGATGTTCTAGGGATTGGTGAAGATTTCACCGTCGATGGCCTTAAGCTTGTAGGTGCCTGGACGGAGCACCTCCACAACTATGTATGGTCCCTCCCATGGTGGGGAGAGTTTGTGGTGGTCCTTGTTAGTCTATATGAGGCAGAGTACAAGGTCTCCGACATTGAAGGCTTGACCCCACACTCGTCGGCTGTGGTACCATCACAACACCTGTTAGTACTTGGCCGAGTGGAGGAGGGCAATGTCGTGCGGTTCATCCAACTGGTCCACAGCATCCTCGAGGGATGCCATGGCTCCTTGTTCATTGTATGTCCTGATACTTGGTGATCCATAGTCAATGTTAGTTGGAGGATGGCCTCAGAACCGTAGACCATGAAGAAGGGTGTGTAGCCAGTGGCTCAACTGGGGGTTGTCCTCAGGCTCTAGAGTACTGAAGGAAGCTCGATGACCCAGCGTGCGCCAAACTTGTTCAACTAGTTGAAGTGCCTAGGCTTGAGGCCCTGTAGGACCATGCCATTTGCGCGCTCAACCTGCCCATTTGTTCGGGGGTGTGCAACAGCGGCCTAATCGACCTGGATGTAGTATTCATCGTAGAATCGAAGGAACTTCTTTCCAATGAACTGAGTACTGTTGTCCATGATGATGGAGTTTGGGACTCCAAAGTGATGGATGATGTCGAGAAAGAATAGCACGGCTTGCTTGGACTTGATTGCAGAGATCGGCCGAGCTTCTATCCACTTTGTAAACTTGTCTATGGTGATTAGCAAGTGGGTGTAGCCTCTGGGTGCCCTCTTGAGAGGTCCAATCAGATTGAGCCCCCAGACCGCGAATGGCCACATGATAGGGATCATCTAGAGTGCTTAGGCTGGTAGGTGAATCCATCGAGTGTAGTACTAACACCCTTCATAGGTGCGCATGATCTGCTCAGTGTCGATTTAAGTGGTGGGCAAGTAGAAGCCCTATCAGAACGTGTTTCCAACAAGGGTCCTAGGTGCGGCATGGTGACCATAGACCCCACTGTGGATATCGCTTAGCAAACGCTTCCCCTGTTCAATGAGGATGCAGCGCTGTAGGATCCCGGTGTGGCTTTGCTTGTAGAGTTCGCCCTCCACAAGAACAAAAGACTTGGCGTGATGTGCGAGCCGTTGAGCCTCTATCTTGTCCATTGGTAGTGCGTCATGGAGGAGGTATTCAAGGTAGAGCGTCCTCTAGTCGACCAGAGTGTTAGGCTCTGTCACTAGATCCTCTTTGAGCTCCATGACTTTGGGGCTGGATGGAGCTGACGGTTGGTCAGCCCCTAGGCCTAGATTAAAGGATCATCACTGCCTTGTTTTGATCCCTTGTAGCGAACCGAGGGATTGTGCTGGTTGCTGGTGAAGATGCCCATTGGCACCGGCTCTTAGCCAGATGCTGCTTTCACAAGCGCATCGGCCACCTCGTTGAGGCGCCTCGGGATGTGATTGAGCTCGAGGCCGTTGAACTTGTCCTCCAACCGGTGAACTTCTTGGTAGTATACGGCCATCTTGGCATCATGGCAGCTTGACTCCTTCATGACCTAGTCAATGACCAACTAGGAATCTCCTTGAATGTTAAGGCGTCGGATGCCCCACTCGATGGCAATGCGTAGGCCGTTGATAAGCGCCTCATATTCAGCCACATTGTTGGAGGAGGGGAAATGGAGATAGACCTTGTACCTCATGCGTATCCTAAGGGGCGACACGAAGACTAGCCTCGCATCGGCACCCTTCTTCATTAGCGATCCATCGAAGTACATCATCCAGTACTCTTGATGGACAACCGCTGGTGGAATTTGGACCTCGGTCCATTCTGTGATGAAATCAGCCAACACCTAGGACTTGATGGCCGTCCGGGAGGCATACACAATGTCCTGACCCATCATCTTGAATGCCCATTTCACGATTCTTCCCGTGGCATCCTGGTTTTGGACAACCTCGCTGAGGGGAAGGACGTCATGACTGTCACCAGATGTGACTCAAAGTAGTGGCATAGCTTCCTCTTGGTGATGAGGATGGCGTACAAAAGCTTCTGGATTTGAGGGTAGTGGGTCTTCGAGTCAGATATGACCTCACTGATGAAGTACATGGGGCTCTAGACTTTGAGGGCATGCCCCTCTTCTTCCTACTCCACTACTAGGGCAACGCTGACCACTTGTGTGGTGGCCGCAATGTAGAGCAGAAGGGTTTCTCCATCGATAGGAAGAACTAGGATCGGGGCCTTCATTAGAAGCAGCTTGACTATGTCAAGTGCCTCCTAGGCCTCGGATGTCCATTTGAAGTGGTCAGCCTTTTTTAGAAGTTGATAAAGGGGGAGACCTTGTTTGTCGAGGCACGAGATGAAGCGACTGAGCACGGCGAGGCACCCTATAACTCGCTGTACTCCCTTCATGTTCTAAATCAGGCCCATCCTTGTGATGGCTAAGATCTTCTCTGGGTTGGCTTCGATGCCACGTTCGGAGATGATGAAACCAAGCAGCATGCCCCTCGGTACCCCAAAAATGCACTTCTCGGGATTGAGTTTGATGCCGTTTGCTCAGAGTTTTACAAACGTCTGCTCAAGATCGACTATGAGGTGGTCAGCTCGTTTAGACTTGACCATGATGTCATCAACATAGGCCTCAACGGTCCGCCCGATGAGGTCCCCAAAACACTTGAGCATACAACGCTGGTATGTAGCCTCGATGTTCTTTAGACCGAATGGCATGGTGATGTAGCTGAACGATCTGAAGGGGGTGATGAAAGATGTCACGAGCTAGTCGGAATCTTTCATCATAATTTGATGGTATCTAGAGTATGCATCAAGGAAGCAAAGGGTTTCGCACCCCAAGGTAGAGTCAACTATTTGGTCTATGCGAGGACCCTTTGGGCATGCTTTATTAAGACCCATGTAGTCAACACACATCCTCCATTTCCCACTATGCTTTCGTACAAGAACAGAATTTGCTAACCACTCTGGGTGGTACACTTCCTTGATAAATCTGGCCACCAAAAGCTTTCTGATCTACTTTCTGATGGTCCTACGTTTCCCCTCATCAAAGTGACGTAGGTGTTGTTTCACTGGCTTGGACCATAGGTGGATCTTCAAGGCGTGCTCGGTGACTTCCCTCAAAATGCCTAGCATGTCCGAGGGGTTTCACACAAAGATGTCTCTGTTGGCGCAGAGAAAGCCGATGAGCGCGCTTTCCTATTTGGAGGAAAGCAAGGCTGTTTTACTCTCGGTGCTCTCGGGGTCTATGAGGACCTCCTTGGAGCCCTCCACTAGATCAAAGGACCCAGTTGACCGCTTGGGGTTAGGTGTTTCTTCAGCGACCTCCTTCCTGAGAGCCATGAGCTCTACGAAGGCGACGATTGTTGCGGCATGATCACAACACTCGACTTCGCACTCGTAGGCGCGCTGAATGGAGGTGCCACGGTGATGACCCCACTTGGGCTCAATATCTTAAGCTTGAGGTAGGTGTAGTTGGGCATGGCCTTGAACTTCACATAGCATGGTCTTCCTAGATGGTGTGGTAGGTTCTGTGGAACCCAACCACTTCAAAGCTGAGGGTATCCATCCTATAGTTGGATGGACCCCTAAAGGTGAAGGGCAGATCGACCTGCCCAAGTGGCAAGGCCTACTTTCCAGGCATGATGCCGTGGAAAGGTGCTTTGGTCAGCCGGACGCGCGCTCGGCCAATGCCCATGGCGTCGAGCATCTCGGTGTACATGATGTTGAGGCCGCTGCCCCCATCCATCATTACTTTGGTGAGCCGCTTCATACCGATGATCGGGTCGACCATGAGCAGATATCTTCCTAGTAGCGGGACGCTCTCCGGGTGGTTAGTCTAGTTGAGGGTTATGGTAGACTCCGACCACCGGAGGAAGGTAGGTGTGGCTGGTTCGATTATATAGACCTCGCGGCGTGAGACCTTTTGGCGGTGCTTGGAGTCGTAAGCCACCGATCCTCCGAAGATCATGAGGTAGCCATCCGGTGTTGGAAAGCCACCATCTTTCCCCTCAGTGTCATCTGTGGTTGGGTCAGGGTCCTTCCTATGCTCCCCTTTGTTTGAGCCTTAGGACAAGAACCGCTTCATGAGGCCACAGTCCTTGTACAGAGGCTAACGGGAAAGGCATGGTCCCTCGAGCAGTTTCTCAAAGTGGTTTGGAGTGCCCTCCATGGGATTTCGACCACCCCTATGGTCTGCGGTGGCCATGAGAGAGCCCTCACGCTGTTGCTTGTTCTTCTTCTTGGTGGGACAATTAGAGGTGCCTTCACCGGCATCCTTGTCCCTTCTCGCCTTGCTTTTGAGGCGGTCGAAGATCGCTCTGATCGCTTCTTCGCCCGAGGCATGGCTGGTGGTGATGTCTAGGAGTTCCTTGATGGTTCATGGGCCCTTGCATCCTAGCTTGTGAACCAAAGACTCACAGGTAGTCCCAGACAGGAAAGCCCCTATGACGTTGGTGTCGACGACGTTAGGTAGCTCGTTACACTGCCGGGAGAAACACTGGATGTACCCATAGAGGGTCTCACCGGCCTTTTGTCGATAGTTCTCGAGGTCCCATGGGTTCCTAGGGCACTTGTATGTGCCCTGGAAGTTCCCTACGAAGATCTCCTTCAGGTCCACCCAACTCTAGATTCTATTGGGTGATAGGTGTTCTAACCATGTTCGTGCCAATCGGCCAAGAACAATGGAAGGTTGGCATAATGAAATCGTCATTATCTACACCACCAGCATGGTAGGCAAGCCGATAATCCTCTAGCCATAGTCCGGGGTTCGTCTCCCCAGTGTACTTTAGGATGTTGGTTGGTGGTCGGTACCTTGGTGGGAAGGCATCGTTGAGGATGTGTCAACTGAAGGCCTGAGGCCCTAGTAGGCTAGGGCTTAGGCTTTGGTCTTTGCCGCTGTCGTAGCATCCACCATGGTGAGCGTGATAGCCGCAGCTAGCTCCCTCTCCTAGGTCATTGTGGGTACACCTACGAGCGTCGAGGATGTCGCGTGCGTCATGGTTGCGGCCGAGACACTAATGCCCTGGGACCACACCTGGTGGACCGATGTGTCCCTGCTAGGGCACTCGAAGAGCGTGCGTTGGCTAGCATCGAGCTTGTTTCGCTAAGACAATCAGCACTCAGCTTGCTACGCCGCCGCACGCTCGAGAGGCATGAGAATCTCACGGTGGGCCCAACGATCCTCTGGCATCACGGCCTCTAGAAGACCAAGGAGCAATGTCATCGTGGAGGTGATGTTCTGGCTTGCCCAGACAAAGCGAGGGAGGGTTTCATCGTCCGCGATGATCTTTTGGTTCATGTCACGGGCCATGGCGCATGCGTGCCCACCGTCTCCATGGCGCTCAATCTCCCGATCGAGCTCCGTGCGCTCCTGCTTGAGCTGGAGTTGTGCTTCCTTGAGCTCTAGGTGTTGGGCTTTCAGCTGCTCCACCCGCATGCATGATGGGGCTGCTATCTCCCCCTCGGCTTCATCATCAGGGTCGTTTGTTGGGGTAGCCTCCTCCTCATGGATGCTTTCGATGTGTCCCTTAGGGGTACCTATCATGAAGAATTCACGAGAGGGGTGATGACTCCCCTGCTAGAGTCAAAGCCAGAGGGTGACTCTACCTCCTCTCCGAGGAGGTCATGGAAAGATTCTGTGACATGTTTGATCACCCCCACAAGTTTGTCATTCGTTGGAGGTGGAATCATGCATTGTGTTGCGCCACATGGTGGCTAACGGTCTCCATGGTGTTGCAGAGACCGAACGAGAGCACTATCTAGGCTCTCCGGATGAGGTGTTCTAAAGAGAGGGGTTCCCCTCTGGTGATCCACGCCATGTCATTGGTGTAAGAGAAGGTGAGGTGGCACATGTCCTCCTAGGATGGCTGGGGTCCCAGGGAGATGCCAAGCTAGTGCTCAAGCCTCTTGTGGTCGAGGAGTTGGTTGTTTCTAGGGGCACGGGCCCCTAGTGCATGTAGCTATAGCTCCTCAACCACCTCATCGACTGTGTAGAGGCCGATGGAGGGGAGAGGTTGGATGGTGGTGTGAGCCAATGCCAACTCTCCTCCCACCGTGATGATGAAGTCTAGGTCCCCAAAGCGCTTGTGTGCGCTTGGGACCTAGCTGATGCCATGACTAGCCATTCGTGGCCTGATGTTAATGTCAGGATGTGTAAAGCCCCCTGCCTAGCTTGCCAACTATTGCTGTTTTGAGTAAACACCAACAAGTAAATTTGTGTTATTACGCGTCTGGCCCGGATGGTGTGCTAAAAAGACACATGGTTTATACTGGTTCGGACAGAATGTCCCTATGTCCAGTTCATGGCTACTGCTCGTGTTATTAGCACTAAAAAGTTCATAGTAGGTTCCTAGTCTCTAATGGAAAGGTCGAATAGGTGCTAAGAGCTTGGTTGCTGCTCAGCTATATGTTTGAGGTTTGATGTTAGTGGTTCTGTTGTGATGTCATGGAATCGATTCCTTTAGTGAGGTTCCCTGCTTTCCCTTTTATAGGCCAAGGGAGAGCAAGGATTACAGATGGAAGCATAGAGGAAAACCAGAGTCAAAGGAAATCCATCAAGAACACCATGTCTTTCTTTTCCTCTGTGCAGGCCCCGCTGACATGGTAGGCGGTGATAGGGATAGCTCCACATCGACCGCATGCCCACTGACCCTGACAGGGCCACGCTAGGTGTCTGTCCGCTAACGATGCCATGTCCTGGCATTGTCAGCAAGTTGTCATGTCCCATCCCACCCTGGTGGGCGGTGCGGCGGACCAAGGTGCCGATCCATGACCATACAGGGAGCAGATGGCACAGCGACCGTGTTTACACCATAATTTGGAAGAAGAGTTATAGGGGTTCGGAAGCTCCCGAAAATCATGTTATCATCAAGGAATCAGCTGCGTGGAGATTGGAACTAGTTGATTCGGATGCACTAGAGTCGGCTTTCTTCAGATAGCGCCAGCAGATGACGACAGAGGCTACGATCGGCGCTGGGACGAGACATACTAGACTCTACAAAAAGGGAAAGATTAGAGTCCAAGTTATCTTAAATTAGGAATATTTTCATTATACCAAAGATTGTATTAAGTCGTACTCGAGTAAGGTTCATGTTTAGACTCCGGGTATAAATACCAAACCCCGGCTATTGTAAAAACAACAATCAATCAAATACAAAGTCAATTACTTTTTTTTGGCTCCGGCCACCCCTTAGGAGTAGGAGTAGAGTAGATCTCAGCGAGTTCTTTAGCGAGTATGGCTGCATCGATCTGGTCGACCTCCACTGCTTGTCTGTAAGTATCGTCATGGTTTATACCTCTGTTCGTATGGCTGCTTCGATCCGGTCGACCCCCACTACGACTCTAGTATAGGCTAGTTATCGATTCTTGTCTAATTCAAGTATGGCCTATGTGATTCTGTCCCACACCCCACTGCTTGAATTAGATCAAGGTCAAGTTATTGGCTCTACCTTAGTATGGTAGTCTTTGGTAGATTCATTAAGTTACCGATATTGCTTATTGCTTTCATTGTTTATCTAATTACAACAATATCACTCTGCCCGATTGAGATTGATCTGGATAGGCCTTATATCTTGTTCAACTCATCGTTTGCTAATCTAAAACTGATCTAATCTACATCTTAAGCGATGAGTTATGTTTTTTATCAGCTATTTTGTGTCAATCTTAATCGTGCATAGCGTGCGATTAAGGCATGTCTGATCTTGAGTAGATCTATTAGTTAATGAAAACCGTTCCATGGCCCGTTCCTCTCACCTCACTGTTGGCACCGTGGAGTGGGGATCGTTAGTTAGTAGTCCTGTTACTGAGAAGGCATGACCTTAACTGTGCGCTATGCCTGAATCGGCTATTTAGCCGACATCAAATGCTTTCACGAACAGTTCACATTACGAGATCATTGAAGTAGAGATAAGTTGAAAGATGCGTTAGCCCCATGATCTTGTTATGGTATTATGGCCTGCATGATTCTGCCTCATGCCCCACTGATATTAGTAATGAGTTAGGGTCGTCGAGTCTATTGTTGTTTCTTCGGCCTGCATGATTGTGCCTCATGCCCTACTAGTCATGGCGATAGATGAGATCTAACATGTTCATTAGATGTACCTTTATTAAATGGTTAAGAGGTGTTGAGTTGTTTCTTTAAATAGAAGGAGTTCGATTACTTGTAGTCATTGGCTCAGTATAAACCAATCATCATTGATATCTTATTGCCATTGATTAATATTTGCTTAAATAACATTTATCCTGAATGATAACCGGTCCTTCTTATACAACCCCATGAGCTTTAATCGATTCATTCTTATGAACATGCTGGGATCGACTATTTAGTCGATTTCCTCTCATATCGGCTCTCAGAGCCGCACATTCGGGGCTGTCTAGCAACACCAACATGTTCCGCCCTTAATTACTGATAAGCTTTCTTTCCTTGTCAATTGCAGGGTCAAATTGACTGGCATGTCTCAGGAGGATTGCGTAGGATCGACCACCCTTGCGCTGAAGCTAGTCGGATCTGCTCTATTAAGCAGACCCTTCCGGCTTGCTGCGTGTGTCCTCGGCACGGAGGCAAAAATTCTGTGTTGACACACATTTCTGGCATGCCCGGTAGGACACCACAATCGTCATGGCGGCTCACAACAACGACAACATCCTTATGGTACACTGTGAAGACCTACCTGATAAGGATAAGGATACCATTGGCAAGGCTACAGAAGAATTTTAGAAGAAGTGTTTGTTGTCCTACACCAAAACACGTGACAGCACAATTATTCAAAAATTTCCACTACCAAGAGTTCTACTACATAGGCAGACAGATACAGTTGAAGCTGAAGATAGACATTTCTTTACAGAAGCCATAGACAAATCTATTCGTGATGCCATATCAAGCTACAATGAAGCTTTCATTAACACATTTCACAACACCATGAAAGAGGTGATTCATGGGATTCTAGTTAGTCAGGTTGGATCGACTTGTTACAACATTCCAGATCCGTCGACTCAAGGGACTAATCAAGTCAGTACCAGCCATCAAGAAGCAGGACCTACTGGTATTGGTGATGTCCAGACACATCAAGGTTCATCTGAACAAACTCCAGGCACTGCTATGAATCAGGTATAGTACAATCCTAGACCATCAATATAGCATGTACAACAGCCAACAGGGCAATGTCAGAACCAGATGATCAATTTTGGCACATCAGGCCACATACCATCGTCGGCTCAAAAAATAGCACCATCAATTCAGAAGATCTATAGAGATATAGATCCTTATGTCTATAATCAGAGACTTCAAGCAGCAAGCCAACAAAGGACCCAACAAATTGAGATTCCACAAGGCACGAATTATAACACCCTCCACATGATGCCAAATCCAGGATATCAAGGCACGTGAGATTTCAACCCACAGATGGGTCAGCAAGTGCCGAGAAATGCAAATCCGCAAGCTAATGAGTTGCTGCTGAAGGTGACCGAGATGATGAAGAATCAGTTCGGTTTGAAGCCGAAGGGGCTGACCTTTTCATACAAACATCTATATCTAGAATGATATGATTTGGTCGCTCTTCCTACAAATTATAGGCTCCCAGAGTTTGCCAAGTTCACTGGTCAAGACAGTACAAGCATAGTAGAACATGTCAGTCAGTATCTTACATAGTTGGGTGAAGCATCAGTTGAGGATGCCCATCGGGTTCATTTTTTCTCCTTGTCCCTATCGGGGCCAGCCTTCACTTGGTTCTCGTCACTACCAGTCAACTCCATTGCCAATTGGGCTGACCTGGAGAATAAGTTTCATACATTTTTTTACACTGGGACTGGAGAAAAGAAGATCACCGATCTGACGACCATGAGATAGAGGACTAATGAATCAGGCACTGAGTTTCTTTAGAGATTCCGAGAGACTAGGAATTTTTGCTTCTGATTGAGTTTGGCTGATGATTAGTTAGCTGCTTTAGCTGTCCAAGGAATACTGCCAATGTGGAAGGAAAAGCTGCTAGGATAAGAATTTGACAACTTAGGTAAATTGGCTCAACGAGTAGCAGCGCTCAACAATCAATTCCAGAGTATGCGTAGAGACACTCGATTCTAGAAGAATACCACCATAGCCGAAGCTTATGATCTATACTCAGCAGATGACAGCTATAAAGATGAAGAAGAGGTGGTTACTACAGCTGAATGGAATTGGAGCAAGAAGACGGTAATGGTGCCAAATCCTTGGGGAAGAGGAGTCGAGAAAAGCTATGACTTTGATGTCATGAAATCGGACAAGCTCTTTGACTTTTTACTTCAAAAGGGCCAGATCAAATTGCCAGACAATCATGTTATGTTGTCCCCTAAACTATTGAAGAATAAGAAGTTCTGCAAGTTCCATAATGCTACTTCTCATTTCACTAATGAGTGTAGAATTTTCTGGTAGCATATACAGAGGGCTATTCAGCAAGGGAGACTCAAGTTCGATACGCCTCGAAAGATGAAAGTTGATGATAATCCTTTCCCAAGAGATCAAAATATGGTTGATGTTGGGATATTCAAAGGAAAAACTAAGGTCCTAACATCGGCCAAATCAAGAAAAGATGGAACAGTCAATACTAAGATGCAGATTTTGGCTGATGAATACAGAGAGGTTAAAAACATCGTGATCAGCAGAAAAGTCGATACGAGCAGGGGGAAACATCAAAGGATGGAGCGACTATCGATGTTTGACCACCGATAGCCTGCCACGGGGGTACCCGGGGCAGTATGTTCGGGTTTTAGCGTATGTAGAACTCGATGGTTTACACAAGAGACAGTCGGTTTATCCTGGTTCAGGCCCTCGATTGTAGATCGAGTAATAGCCCTACGTCCAGTCGGTGTTAGCTTTTGCGTTGGATTGATTATGTAGCGTGGTGTTGTGTACAATTGTTCTCTTGAACTCTCGATCTAAGGAGCCTTGCCCTCCTTTATATAGTCAGGAGGTCAGGGTCCTAGTCGGTTTACAATGAGAATTCCTAGTAGGATTACAGAGTAACACTGCTACTAAGATTACAGGGGAAGAATCCTAATTAGACTAGATCTTCTCCCTTCCTTGCGGGGTATCCCATAGGTCCTGCACCGACAAGCCCCCGAACACTTCATTGTTGAGTTCTAGAAGCCTTGTCTTGTTCCTTCAAGCCTCGTCGAGTAGGAACAAGCGTCGTCCGAGTGCTTTCTTGAGCGAAACCGTACATCGCTCCATGAGATCTTTGCGTGGCTGTGTATCTTTTTGAAGAAAAAAGTACTCCTATTTGGATGTAGCCCCCGAGGCTCTTGTTATTTGGTATAAGGATCTTGAGGGTCTTATCTTGAAATCATTCTGATTCTTTGTTGAAAGGCTCCCGAGCATATACCTGGGTTCTTTATCGAAAAGAACTCGGATATAGCTCGGTTTGGCTTCTTTTTGTCAGGAGTCCTTGAAGTAGCTTTATCTTGAAGAGGTCTTCTTGGTGACGTGCGCTTTTTCGAAGGAAAAAGTGCACTCACTAAGTGTAGCCCCCGAGCCTCTTGCTATTTGGAACAAAGAACTGGAGGGTGTTGAATCTTATGTTGTTTGAAAATTGCTGTCTTGAAGAAGTCTTTGAGTTGTTCGATAGAACTGTATACCTCTTTTTTGCAGTCCCCGAGCATATATCCAGGTTGTTTTGTTCAGGAGGAACTCGGAAGCAGAGTTTTGGCATATTCTCTGGTAGTCTGCTGTTGTCAGATGTAGTTGTATGGTGGTGGTTGAGTGTAAATGCCTTTCGTTCACGGGTTGCACTGTGCCGGTATATTCTTCCAAATATGCCCATTTTTTAGTACTGTTCCCTCTCGCCTGAGTCTTCCATTATTGAGTTCTATCTTTTCACTGTGTCCTTTGTTAGGCTTATTTCATTGGTACTCCTAGTCCATGTGCACCGCTCCTTTGATCTATAAATACCCTTCTCGGAGTGCTTGTTTTCATCCATTGAACATTCTGTAGAAACCTTCGTGGTCATGAACATGGTAGTTTGTGAAGTAGAGAACCCCCTGGGCGTGTTTGGTAGTTCCTGTGTGTCTTGTCGTAGCTGGAGGAAGTCTTGTGATAGGGATTAGAGGTAGGCTAATCCCATGGCAGCATTGTACCAGGTTGTACGTGGCGGTAGTTGGAGGAAGTCTTGTGATGTGGACTTCGTTCCTTCATCTGGCAGTTCTGGGTTGATCCTCGTCGCCTGTCTTGAGACTATCCGGTGCAGATCAACACCATATCCAGCATCACATCGGTCTTGGGTAGACAGATGCCTGCCGGCCTTCTCTACTCCATGTTGTCCTGCCATGCTGCTGATTTCCGCCTTGGATGCACTGTGTCCGTCCTTTGAAGAAAACAGTGTAGCCGATGGCGGTTTGTCCTTCCGAGTAGCAATTTGGGACACGTAGTTGTTCCAGAGCCTAGCCGCGTCCATGTTCTTCTTTGCTACTTTGCTTTTCGTGGTACCGAGTACGTTGGGTCTTGTAAGATTTGTAATCTTCTATTTTTGAAGTTGCTTGTAATGGAAAGAATCTTGTCTTATGAGTTGCCATTTATTTTTATGCTGTAGTTCCAGTTGTTCATGATATTCCCGAGTTCTTTTCGTAAGAACCGAGTTCTTATATTTCTTGTGAAGTTGCTCTTCTTTTCTTCTTGGTTGACGGGTTGTTCTTGTAGTTATCTGATAACTCCGCAGTAGTGCTGGACGGATAAGTCTAAAATCTACCTGTTGAATTGTACCGTTGTGTGGATTTGTGCCCTCTGTCATTTTAGCTGTGTCAGTAAATGGACCGTTGTGTTCTCACATGGTGCTTTAATGGGCCTGGTGGGCCATTTTTAACACTGTAAAATCTATTTAAAGACCCTTCATCTTCTTTTTCTTTACTACCCTTCTCTTGCCTTCAAACCCTAGCTCCTAGTCATCCGCCGTCGCCATTGCCGCTGCCGTCTTTAGCGCCGTTGTCTCAGTTTTTTCTTCCCCTAGTTTCTTTTTTGCCTCTGTCAGTACATGGGTAAGAAGAAAACCATAAGCAAGGCTCAGTCTTCCTTCGTGGACGAGGAGTCATCACTCTCTATGATTGAGAATCAGGAGTTTGTGGCCATGAGGGCCGCCCAGAAGTCTTGGCCGGCTCCGACAACAACCGAAGAGCAGCTCCACGAGCTCATCAGCGATGGCTTGATCCAGAGCAAGGCCTTTGCTAAATGGAGAGTTCCAGGCGAGCATCAGGTCCCTACTCCAGGTCCTGGTGAGATCATTCTTTTTGTCTCTTTCATTCGTGCTGGACTTTGCCTTCCTGCCTCTGCCTTTCTTCATCAATTTCTCAGCTATTTTAGTATTTGCCTAAATCATCTTGCTCCTAATGTAGTCCTTCACCTTTCTGTCTTCGTTCATCTTTGTAAAGCTTTCCTTGGAATTCCCCCTTCTCTTTCTCTGTTTCATTACTTTTTTCGCCTAAAACCCCAACCTCGCCGTGAAGACACCAGTGTTCTTGGTGGTTGTGGGATTCAATTTCACCAGGGTCTTAAGAGCAAGTTCTTTGACTATGACCTAGTTGATTCTATAAGGGATTGGCATGCCGACTTATTTTATGCAGCCAATCTGATCCCTTCTCTTGCTGTCCACTCTAGATTTGGTCCTGTGGTTAATGACTGATGGGATAAGAACCCTATGTCGTCTGCTGAGGTTCAGGCAATCTAGCCATTCCTTGATAGGATTAGTATGCTGAAATAGTAGGGTTTAACCGGTTTTGGCATTGTCTCGAGTTTTCTTCGTCGCCGAGTTCAGCCTTTGAAGGAGCGAGAGCACCTTGGCTTTGAGTACTCTGGGGCTGAGGATCCTTCACGCATGGTCCCGGCTCTTGAGCTGACTAATGAGGAGGTACTCGAGCGTCTCCAGAAGATGCTGAAAGGAGCAAGCGTTGTCCTGCTTACTGTCTCCGAGTTCTCTACCAACAACCCACCTCCAGCTGTAAGTTGTTTTCTCTTTGTTCGGGTACATTATGTATTCTTGTTGTATCCTTTTTTGTTTAACTTTTCCTTG
Organism: Miscanthus floridulus; assembly: GCF_019320115.1. Lineage (NCBI taxonomy): Eukaryota > Viridiplantae > Streptophyta > Magnoliopsida > Poales > Poaceae > Miscanthus > Miscanthus floridulus. The sequence continues at coordinate 216,170,404 of NC_089587.1, read as the reverse complement.
TCTTGTTGTTTTATTCTTTTTGTAGGAATTTGGGCGCAACTTTGTTGACCCGATCCCTCTTGATGTCCTCCCTACCGTGGCGAACACTGGGGGAGACTTGCTGGAGCTTTCGCAGCTAGTAAGTCCCCAATCTCCATAGCGTTTCTTGGAGTTTCTTCTAGATTTGTTGATGTATATGAAGAATATGTTCCTCGTCTAGTCCCCTGCGGTCCTCATAGTGTCTCGAAGAGGGGGCGAACGAATGGGTCTTCGTCTGGCCTGCCTGCTTCCAAGAAATCTTGCAAGCCAAGTACTCCTCCAGGTACTCTAGTTGTAGCTAGCATGCTCTTAGGTGAGCATATTTGATACTCTCTGTCCCTTTGTTTTCTTATTTTTATCTTGAACCGAGTACTTTTATTCTTTTTTCAGCGGGTGCCCTGGTGGCCTTGGTTGAGACCGAGGGGAAGAGGATGATAAAGTACCCCTTATCATGCGGCGGTGAGTTGTTTTCATATTCCCCTTCCATTGAATTTCTCCTCTTTGTCTTGACTTTCAGTCTTGATCTTTTTTGAAGTAACCGGACGTCGGGTATGGGTTCTTCTGAGGCTCTTGCGCCGGCTTCTTCTGAAGCTCCGGTGTTGAGTTCTTTGGTAGCTTTGGTACCGTGTTCCTCCGCAGCTCCGGTGCCGAGCTCTTTCACGGCTCCAGCCCCGGCTTCTTCCGGGGCTCCGATATCGGCTATACCGCTCCTATCGCCAAGTGGCAGGGACGTTTTTGCCGCCGTGGTCCCCCCTGTGAGGTCTTCTTTTGGTTTTGCAAAGAAGAAGGTGGCTGGGTGAGTAGATTCTGGCTTCGTCTTTTTGCTTCTATTCTCCTTTTCTCTGGTTCTCATCGGCGATTTCTTTTATCAATTTTTAGTCCTTCGTCTTCTCTCGTTTCTTCGTTGACTTCTTCTCAGCCCTTCGTCGTGCCACCGAGTTCTAAGCCTCAGGACTCATAGCATACTATTGGTGAAGTGGCTGTGGGGGCTTCGAAGCTTTCTGGCGATGGTGCTGCTGCAGACTTGGCCGCCCCGGAGGTGACCGTGGCCATTGCGTCGGGTCCTTCTGAGGGATTGGCCTTGGCTTCCCGGGAGGTTGCTCTGGTCATTCCTTGTTCGCCTCGGCCGGCCTCTCCTTCTCCTTCTCTTGCCTCCGGTGGTCCACCTTTTGCCGATGATGTGGTGCAGCAGTTCGATGCCACTCATCGGCTATCGGAATTAACTGCTGCCTGGGGAAACTTGTCATCCCTTGTGACTTCTTTTGGAGAAAAGCTCTAGGTAAGCTTTTTCATCGTTCCTTCTTTGGATGTTCACTTTTCTTTGGTCCTTATTCTTTGTTTTTCTTTGTATCTTTTTGCTCGGTCCTTCTCTCATGATCATACCGGCTTCTTTTTCTTGTCTGAAAATGAGAAAAAGTTGTCTTCAGAAGTGAGCGTCTTGAAAGCTAATCTTGATCTCCTCCGGGCCGAGATGGAGGCCGAGCGTCAAACGCATCTAGATGAAGAAAAATCTCTTCATGCCCGGGCTATTGAAATCGAGAAGCAGAGGGATGCCGCTCTTCAGGAGGCTCGAAGGAACTCGGAGGCCGTGAAGAACTTGGAGGCCATGAAGAAGGAGTGCAATGGTATTGAGGGTTCTTTTTATTTCTTTCTATATTCAAACTTTCCTTTCTGCTGACTTGCTGTCTGCTGTTTCGTCTAGCTCTCCGGGTAGAAAAGCAGAAGCTCTCGGAGGGTGTTGAAGAAATGAAGACTCTTGTTCGTACAAGTCATAACAAAGCCAAGGAGGTAATTACTCATGCTGAAGAGGAACTCGCGCTTGCTAAGTTGATTAGGCATGGAGCTGATAGAGATCTTATGCAGGCCCAAAAAACTATTAAAGACTTGTCTGGCAAGTTGGCGATGACTACTGAAAACTGGAAGGCTTTGTGGAAATCCTTTCGTTTAGTAGCCGACGTTCTTCGAACTCCAACGGATGACGGGCAATCTTGGGCTCAGTTGATTCCTCGAATTCCGACTTGTTTCCAAGAGTTTGTGAAGAGGTGCGCTCAACTGTGTACCAAGAATGTTCTGGCCTAGGTCCGGGTTCTTTCTCCAGCGGCTCCTTTGTCCAAGATAGCAGAGGAAGCTGACAGTCAAGAATACATTGATGCTGTTGAGAGGATGGAGCCTGAAGTTGAAGACTTAGCTAGTGGGATAGTAGACAATCTTAATATTGTTCTCCCTTCTCCTGATGATGAGGCTTGATGTATTTGAGTTTTATGCCTGTGCCTTGTAATATGACATTATACTTCTTTTTTGAATGAAGGTCTTTTTTGTTGATGTCTTCTTTGCCTGAATGCGCTGCCTATTCCTCAGATGATTTGTTGAGTACTTTTCTGCCCTGTAAACAACTCGTTATATGTAGATCTTTGTGTTGACGACCTTTCTTGATCTGTTGAGTGCTTGTCTGGCCTTCTCTTGTGCCCTATAAACAACTCGTTACATGTAGATCTTTGTGTTGACGACCTTTCTTGATCCATCGAGTGCTTGTCTGGCTTTCTTTTGTGCCCTATAAACAACTCGTTTGCGTTCTTGGGTATCTCTAGTGTAGCCCTCGAGCCTCTTGCTATTTGGTACAAGTAGCTGGAGGGTCTTGCTTTTGAAATTGCTCTGGTCTATGCCCAGGCTTAGTTTTAGTCGTTTTGCTTTTATTTCGGGTTCTAGCTTGTTAGGTACCTTCATCGGTGGGCTCAAGCGTCTTTTCAGCTATTTTGCTCTCAGCCGGGATGCTCAGGCGTATTTTTAGCCATTTTGCATTTTATTTCGGGTGTTAGCTTGTTAGCTACCCTCATCGGTGGGCTCAAGTGTCTTTTCAACTATTTTGCTCTCGGCCGGGATGCTCAGGCGTATTTTCAGCCATTTTGCTTTTTATTTCGGGTTTTAGCTTGTTAACTACCCCCATCGGCGGGCTCAAGCGTCCTTTCAGCTATTTTGCTCTCGACCGGGATGCTCAGGCGTCTTTTCAGCCATTTTGCATTTTATTTCGAGTGTTAGCTTGCTAGCTACCCTCATCGACGGGCTCAAGCGTCTTTTCAGCTATTTTGCTCTCGACCGGGATGCTCAGGCGTCTTTTAGCCATTTTGCATTTTATTTTGGGTGTTAGCTTGTTAGCTACCCTCATCAGCGGGCTCAAGCATCTTTTCAGCTATTTTGCTCTCGGCCGGGATGCTCAGGCGCTTTTCAGCCATTTTGCATTTTATTTCGGGTGTTAGCTTGTTAGCTACCCTCATCGGCGGGCTCAAGCGTCTTTTCAGCTATTTTGCTCTCGGCCGAGATGCTCAGGCATCTTTTCAGACATTTTGCATTTTATTTTGGGTGTTAGCTTGTTAGCTATCCACATCGGCGGGCTCAAGCGTCTTTTCAGCTATTTTGCTCTCGGTCGGGATGCTCAGGCGTATTTTCAGCCATTTTGCATTTTAGAAACAACTCGGAGAGGGCCATGAGACAAATGCTTGTCGAGAGATAATCATCTTTATTGATCATGAATATTGATGTGTTACAGTGATACATAGCGCTATTTTTGTTGATCATGAACGTTGATCTCCTGTGTCTTGTATACATATTTTCCCTTGAGTTGTTTTTATGCATAGAATCTTCGTAGCTGACTGATGTGCCTTGTATTGTTGACTTCTTTTCCATCTTCAGTTATGAGCTTGTATGTGCCTGGTCCGATGACTTTTGTGATGATAAGAGGACCTTCCCATTGACTGAGTAGTTTGTGGCGTCCGTCGGTTTTTTGTATTCTTCTTAGTACTAAGTCTCCGACTTGTAACGATCAAGACTGGGTATTCTTGTTGTAGTGGCGCCTTAGTCCTTGGAGGTATTTCACTGATTGCAGGGTAGCGTTTACTCTGACTTCTTCTGTGCTATCGAGTTCTAATCTTTGGGTGTGTTCTGCTTCTCCCTCATCGTATTGTTCTATCCTTGGTGACGTCCAGATCAGGTCTGCGGGTAGTATGGCTTCTAATCCGTATACCAGGAAGAATGGTGAGTATCTGGTGGCTCTGCTTATTTGAGTCCGTAGCCCCCATACAACCTTGGGTAATTCTTCGATCCATTTTGACCCATAGTCTACTAGTTCTTCATATAGTCTTGGTTTTAATCCGGCTAGTATGAGTCCATTAGCCCTTTCTACCTGTCCGTTGGCTTCTGGATGTGCGACTGATGCGTAATCTATACTGAAGCCACAATCCTGTGCCCAACTTTTGAATTCTGTAGCTATGAAGGGAGAACCCAAATCTGTGATGATTCGATTGGGCATGCCAAAACAGTGCATAATATCTTGGATGAACTCGACCGCTTTGGCTACGCTGTATTTTGCGAGTGGTTTGTATTCGATCTACTTGGTGAACTTGTCGATTGCTACAAAGATGTACTCGAAACCGCCCTTTGCTTTCTTGATAGGTCCTACTTGATCCAGCCCCCAACAAGAGAAAGGCTAAGCGGGTGGAATGCAGATGAGGTTGTGGGCTGGCACATGAGCTTGTCTTGCAAACATCTGGCAACTTTTGCATCTTCTGACGAGTTCTTCTATGTCTTTCAAAGTGGTTGGCTAGTAGAAACCAGTGCGGAATGCTTTGCCGACTAGTGTTCTTAAAGCGACATGATTTCCACAGCAGCCTGAGTGTATTTCATCTAGGATTTGTTTGCCTTCTTCAAATGAGACGCATTTTAGGAGTACTCCTAATGATGCAGCTCTTCTGTATAGCTTGTCTCCTACAAGGACGTAATTCTTGCTTCTGTGGACGACTTGTGTGGCTTACTGTTTTTCCACCGGCAACTTATTCTCTTTGATGTAATCAATAAAAACCTGTGTCCATGAAGTGTTGATCACCAGAATTTGGTTGCCTTTGGCTGTGAGTTCTGTGGTTGTCTCACCGGGTTGTTTGATAGAAGGAGCTGATAACTCCTCTATGAATACGCCAGGTGGGACCTTTGCCCTGTCAGATCCAAGCTTGGCAAGAACATCTGCTGCAATATTGGAATCCTGTAGGACATGTAGAATTTCTAGTCCTTGGAAGTGTTTTTCGAGTTTTCGGATTTCAGCATAGTAAGCACCCATGTTTTCTTTGGTGCAATTCCAATCTTTGTTGACTTGGTTAATGACTACTACTGAATCGCCGTATACGAGTAGTCGCTTGATTCCGAGGGTAATAGCCACTCTTAGCTCGTGTATGAGAGCTTCATATTCTGCTTCATTGTTGGTGGCTTGTCATAATATCTGAAGGACATACTTTAGTTGTCTTCCATCTGGAGAAATTAGGAGGACGCCTGCACCGGCTCCGCCTAGCTTGAGTGATCCATCAAAGTACATCTTCCAATGATCAAGGATGGCGCTTGATACGGGTTGTTGAATTTCTGTCCATTCGGCAACAAAATCAGTAAGGGCTTGGGATTTAATTGCTTTCCTTGGGGTGAAATCGATGTTGAGAGCGCCAAGTTCAACCGCCCACTTGGATATGCGTCCCTTTGCGTCTTTGTTGTGTAAGATGTCTCCTAGTGGAAAATCTATCACCACGGTAATCTTGTGGCCTTCAAAATAGTGACGAAGCTTACATGAAGTGATCAGTAGGGCGTAGAGTAGTTTTTTCACATGCGGGTACCGGATTTTTGATTCTGACAGTACTTCGCTGATGTAGTATACTGGGCGTTGTACTTTATACGCGCGCCCTTCTTCTTCCCTTTCCACTACTATTGCCGTGCTGACTACAGTAGTAGTTGCTGTAATGTATAGCATCATGTCTTCGTCTTTCTTTGGAGGTGTGAGGACTGGTGAGGAGGTGAGGTATGCCTTTAGTTTTTTGAAAGCTTCATTGGCTTCTTCCATCCACTCGAACTTGTCTGTCTTCTTTAGTAGTTTAAAGAAAGGCAACCCTTTTTCGCCGAGCCTTGATATGAAATGGTTTAGTACCGCCATGCAGCCTGTTAGTTTTTGTACGTCTTTGATGTTTTGAGGAGGGCCCATCTCCGTTATTGCTCGAATTTGCTTGGCGCTTGCTTCGATTCCACGATGACTGACCAAGAATCCGAGTAGTTGTCCTGAGAGAACTCCGAATACACACTTGTTTGGGTTCAATTTCCACCTCCACTTCTTCAGATTCTTGAAGGTTTGTTTTAAGTCTTCAATCTGTGTATCCGGGTTCTTTGTTTTTATAACCACGTCATCTACGTTTTCATCGATCTGATCACCGAGGCATGTTTAGATGGCTCTTTGGTAAGTGGCTCCAGCATTCTTAAGTCCAAATGACATGGTCCTGTAGCAGTAGGCGCTGAATGGAGTGATGAAAGATGTCTTGCTTTGGTCCTGTTCTTTTAATGCGATCTGGTGATACCCGGAATAGCAATCAAGAAAAGATAATAGGGCAGATCCTGTTGTTGAATCAACTATATGATCAATGCGTGGTAGCTCGAATGGATCTTTTGGGCAGTGTTTGTTGAGATCTGTGTAGTCAACACACATGCATCACTCGTTCGTGTTCTTTTTCTATACTAGAACTGGATTTGCTAGCCAATCCGGATGGAGAATTTCCCTGATGAATCCAGCTGCCATTAGTTTTGCAATTTCCTTTTTAATTGCTGCCTTCTTGTTAGGAGAGAATCATCATAGTCGTTGCTTCACAGGCTTGGAGCCTTCATTGATATCAATTCCGTGCTCCGCCAACTCTCTTGGGACCCCTGGCATGTCGTCGGCTTCCAAGCCAAGATGTCCTTGTTGTCCCGAAGAAAGTTGGTGAGCGCGAGTTCCTATTTTACTGATAGGTGGGCACTGATGGTTGCTGTTTTTGTGGGATCACCGGTGCCTAGGTCGATTTGCTTCACGTTGGCTTCTTTTGCAGGTGCTAGGATGCTTGGTCTCTTAGTCGGTATCTCTAGTTCTTCTTGGCTTGTTTCTGCGGCGATAGTGGCTATTTCTTTTCTTCCATCATTTGCCTGTGCCTTTGCTGCAATTTGGATTGCCTATACATCGCAGTCAAATGTGTGCTTTAAATCACTCCGAAGAGAAAGAACTCCATTAGGCCCTAGCATCTTAAGCAATAGGTATGGATAATACGGTATTGCCATGAATTTTGCTAGTGCCGGGCGCCCAAGAATTGCATGATATGATGAATCGAAATCTGTGACTTCAAATTTGATGAACTCTGTGTGGTAGTTTGAGGGAGTCCCAAAGGTAACCGGTAGAGTGATTTGTCCAAGTGGCATTGCTGCCTTGCCGGGTACTATGCCATAAAAAGGTGTGCTCGTTGGTGTGATCATCCCGGCGAGTTGTAGTCCCATCTTCCTTAGAGTTTCTGAAAAGATGATGTTGAGTTTGGCTCCTCCGTCGATTAGTACTTTCGTAACAGTCGTGCCGGCAATGGTTGGATCCAGAACCAATGGGTAATGGCCTATGTTTCCTACGCTGGTCCACTGGTCTTCTCTTGAGAATTGGATTGGGTACTCTGACCAGTTGAGATATCTTGGTGTAGCAGGTTCTGTAGCCATGATTGTTCGTAACGCTAGTTTTTCTTGATGTTTGCTTCTGGAGTCTAGAATCCCGGCAAAGATTACTGCTATTGTCCCTCTGGATTTTTGGAATCCCTTGTCCTCATGGTTGTCTCCTTTTTTCTGATTGTCTTCTTTATTGTTTCTCTTGCTATCTTTTCTAGTGTATCTTTTGTTGAAGGTGTAGCAATTTCCGATGGTGTGCTTCCCATTGGGGTGCAAAGGGCAACGCATGTTCTCAATGTCATCATATCTTCTGGGCTTGGTAAATTTCTTTGATTTGTCAGCCATCACTATTGTGTTGTCTGGACCTCGCTTTCTCTCTTGATGTCTGTTGCTTCGAGGATTTTGCCTGTCCGGGTTGTCTCTGTTGTTCCTTTCCGGGAATCTTTCTCTTGTTTTTTCTTCTGTAGTAATCATCTTTTCTATTGTTCTTCTAAATTCTTCGTTATTTCTTGGGTTTTCTTTGCAGAAGTCTTAAAATTGCCATCTAGCCACGATTCCATGAGAGAAAGCTTCGATTACTTCTCGTTGTGTGATGTCGTGTACTTGAGCTTGTAGTTCGCCAAATCGTCGATAGTAATTTCTAAGACTTTCACCTCCTTTCTGTTTGAGTCCTTTTAATTCTACGTGGGTGATTGGATGTGTAATAATTCCCGCAAAATTTTCACAGAAAGCTCTTTGCAAGTCTTCCCAATTTCTGATTGATCTGGGATTTAATTTGTTGAACCATTGAAGCGGCATGGTTTCTAGGGCCATGGGAAAGAACAAGGTTTTGATGTCATCGTCTCCTCCGGCTAATTCAATTGATTGTGAGTAAATCTTGAGCCATTGCTTTGGTTCGGTCTTGCCGTCGTACTTGGAGTGGTTGGATGGTTTGAACTTGTGAGGTAGTCGAATCAAAGCCAGTCTGTTTGCGAAATAGGGAAATCTATCGTGTGTTCTGGCTTCTGTATATTCTGATTCTACGCCCCCTTCTTGCCAACTGTCGTCTTGGTGAGAGTAGTTTTGTGTGGCTGTCCAAGTTGGTGCTCTGCTTCTGGTCTTTCTTGGTTGCTCGACTCGGTTATTTTGACTGTGATTTCTTCGGCTCTCTCCGTTGTGGCTTCCACTTGGTCCTAGTTTTTCGAAAGCAGACTTCCTTTGATTTTGATCTTCCTGTTCATGAGATGTTGCCTTTCCGTCGTTTGTTTTGAAGACTGTTGATCAGAGGAAATCTCGGAGTTGTTCTTGTTTCTCATTGGGATGTGATGTCGCCCTGAGTTCTTCTAGTGCTTCTCGGATCTTATCGTAGGGTGCATTCACTGCTCGTCCTTCTTCGATCTCTCGTTCTAATTTTCTTCTATTGTACTCGGCTAGGTCTGATTCATATTTGATCCAAGTGTCTTTTCGCTATTTCGCACGGCGTTGTCGTCCTTGTTTCAATTTGTTCTTTCTTTCTCTTGCTTGCCTCTGACTCTGAGTCTCACCATCATACCCCTAGATAAATGGTGATATGTTGGACTCGGATTCATCTAAAGATCTTATGTCGGGTGTTTCTAGGGGGATCAATGGTGATCGAGGACGGCGAATCATGAGTACTTCTCTAGCGTGAGTTGTTCTATCATCGTCGTTGATTTCCATACTGCCAGAGCTGTTGATAACTTTAGTAGAGGTCTCAAAGTCATGGATGGAATCTCCTTCTTGGTAGGGTAGAATTGCTATTGTTGTGTCATCGACTAGTTGGGTGTCGTCATCCGTAGGAACGGTATCTAGCCAGTGAATGATGTAGTCTTGAGATGTTATGGTTAAAACGAGACCTTCCTGGGCTCCCTTTAGCGGCATTCTAAGCATGGGATAAGTGGGTCCTTTGTGCCATGTCTGATAAGATGTTCCCATGTTGTGGAGTCCGAACGGAAAAGGATCCGACTTCTTTGAAGTATTCTGGGTGTTCTCCGAGTAGTATTCTTGACAGGATGACGTCATGTTCCGGAGCTTTGTCAGAAAAGAACTTGATTTTCTGAAAGAACTCAGATAAGACTTCATTTTGGAAGCGAAACCTGAGTTTGAATCGGATGCGTGAATTTGTGAAAATTGAGTCGGATTGGACATTACGAGCTGTGCGAATCTTCCACCAAGATGATCTGTCATTATCGTCGAAATAGGATGGTCTTGATGATGATCTGAATCTTCAAGGAGGCGGCCTTGGAGCTTGCCATCATCGCCTACCTTGCAGATCCATGAACCAAAGATGAAGGTTGATCCCTTCGAGAAGATCATGTCATCGAGGTCCATCAAGCTCTTGGATGCAAAGTCACCGAAAGCCCCTACCTGGCGCGCCAGCTATCGATGTTTGACCACCGATAGCCTGCCACGGGGGTACCCGGGGCAGTATGTTCGGGTTTCAGCATATGCAGAACTCGATGGTTAACGCAAGAGATAGTCAATTTATCCTAGTTTAGGCCCTCGATCGTAGATTGAGTAATAGCCCTATGTCCAGTCGGTGTTAGCTTTTGCGTTGGATTGATTATGAAGCATGGTGTTGTGTACAATTGTTCTCTTGAACTCTCGATCTAAGGAGCCCTGCCCTCCTTTATATAGTCAGGAGGTCAGGGTCCTAGTTGGTTTATAATGAGAATTCCTAGTAGGATTATAGAATAACACTGCTACTAAGATTACAGGGGAAGAATCCTAATTAGACTAGATCTTCTCCCTTCCTTGCAGGGTATCCCGTAGGTCCCGCACCGATAGCGATGAGGCCACGAGTCACATCTCGGATCCTGTTGAATAAGTGGTGGTGGCAGAAGGAAAAAGATCATCAGCAATGGTTAGAGGATAAAAAATATCAGCGTCAACTAGAAGAAGAAAGGTATGAAAGGAAGCAAGCTGAATCGCACTGGAATTGTCCTTTCTTCAAATACTGCTGGAACGAAGGTTTAAAATTGCCTACCAGACATGACTGTCTAGAATGCAGAAATCAATATTGGGAGTTTAGGCAATCTCAAATCAACCGCCGGTCTATCCATGCCGAGAATGCATATCATCATAATAACATGGATCGGCGCTTAAAAAAATAAAAGTATTCATGATCAGCTGGGAAAGAGAGTTGTTGACCAAGACTGGGCTGATCATGAAGAAGGAAACAATCAGAGGGAACATGTTTGGCAGGAAGGCCAATGGTGCCCCGTAGGTTTAACAAGGAGCCAGAAGAGAAGAATGCAATGCCTAAGGAATAAGGAGTTGGAACAGACTCAGGCATCCAGTAAAACTCAAGTATGGCATGCCAAGCAAATAGCCGATAGAAAGCAACTATCGGCTAATATTCGAATGGTTTTTCTGTTGCCGTCAGAGTTCAGAGTCAATGGTGAAAGCCCACAGCTGATCCAAGCAGTCAGCTTTGAAAGTTTGTTTTAATGGATAATCCAATAGATGGTACAGATGGTAAACTAGAACATGGCTTCATGTCGGCTGATGAATTGGAAGAAGTGGATATTGGCTCTGGAGATAGACCTAGGCCGACGCATGTAAGTGCTAAATTAGATTCGGAGTATAAGCAAGAATTAATTAATTTATTAAAAGAGTTTAAAGAATGCTTTGCTTGGGAATACTATGAAATGCCTGGTTTAGATCGGTCAATTGTTGAGCATCGGTTGCCAATCAAACCTGGATATCGGCCATTCAAGCAAGCTCCAAGGAGATTCAATCCGAACGTGCTTAATGATATTAAAAAAGAGACTGAAAGGCTACTGGAGGCGAAGTTCATCTGACCATGCTGATATGCAGAGTGGATATTGAATGTTGTCCCTATATACAAGAAGAATGGAAAATTAAGAGTTTGCATTGATTTCAGGGATCTGAACAAAGCCACACCCATGGATGGTTATCTAATGCCGATAGCCAATATGTTAGTAGATGCAGCAGCCGGGCACAAGGTTATTAGCTTCATGGACAGCAATGCAGGGTACAACCAAATTTTCATGGCTGAAGAGGACATAGCAAATCCGCTTTTAGGTGTCCTGGCGCAATCGGCTTGTTCGAATGGGTTGTGATGACGTTCGGTCTGAAGAATGCTGGTGCCACTTATCAAAGGGCAATGAATTATATTTTTCATAAGTTGATCGGTAGGATTGTTGAAATCTACATTGATAATGTGATGATAAAATCAAAAGGATACAAAGAGCATCTAGCTGATTTGCGGGAGACTCTGGAATGCACGAGAACACATGGTCTGAAGATGAATCCTAATAAGTGTGCCTTTGGGGTATCATCTGGGCAATTCTTGGGTTTTATGGTCTATGAGAGAGGGATTGAGGTTGGTCAGAAGAGCATGAAAGCAATTGATGATGCGGTGCCCCTGATTACTAAGACAGAGTTGACTCTGATCTTCAGACAAAGACTCCAAATCCATAGGGACGACTGACTGGTTAACCACAAGCCTAACTCCTTCAGACTGGCAACCTGGTACCCATTCATGATTTTTATCCAATGTATAGAAAAGTAAAGCAAGCGTAAGTACATGTTGTACTTAACAAATATATCATGGGGTTTATGAGGCTCAAAAGACTGACACTTGTTCACTGCGATTAGCTTTAATGGGTCATCTTTTTAAGCAATTGAGTGGCAAAGAATTCATCATTCCCATAAACACATGATCGGGTAAACATGAATAATGTATAGCATAAATAATTAATCATTAGTATCATTATCCATTAGTGATCAGCTCTATTCCATAAGGGTCCATGGCCGCTCGTGATCATGAACACGGCTGATATATCAGTTTTATACTCTATAGAGTTTGTACACTTTCACTGTGAGTCATGATTTCCCCTTTCGCCCGAGGTAGCTAATCTCTTGACCCACTTCCAAGGAAGGTCGGTAGGGTTAACTATGAAGCCTTTCAAAGGTTCATCTAACAAGTTAGGGCTGCTAGGCGTATGTGGCCCATCTCTAGGAGTGGCACGTGTGGGCATCGTAGCACTGTACACACATCCCAGCAGAAAAGGAAACATACCCTCGTGCACCATAAAGGTAACCACTAACAAGCTAGAAAAGGTCCTCATACCGAGCTAAAGTCAGAGCCATATAGCCCTCACAGTTGTACTGTAAGTCCCGGATGATCGCTTACAGATAAGTCCTTAGGGAGAGGAATCTGAAGCATTTAGAAAGTAGCTAAACACTCCAGCCCCCTGTTTCCATGTTACTAAAAAGTCATGTTTTAATGTTTATTGCATATACCATTAGTCAAGTTATAAGATCATGGTTTTGATTAAGCACTAGCAAAAACTACCCAATGCAATGTCCCAAAGGTTTCAAGGTACAAGATATCAAATATCTAGGATATCCTTAGTGGCATCAAGGTAGACACATGCAATATGAATTAAGTGATTAAATGTGAATAGGCAACAAGGATGGTCCCATGCTATACTTGCCTTACACACCAATCCTTTGGTAAGCTTTAATCTTGACGTCCTTCTTCTTCTTCTGGATCACCATGTGTATCTCACCGATTGGACGTAATCGTAGAACACCACACAAACATCCATACACATACATGCATAGCATACAATTGCATCTATATCAGAATAGTACACCAATCATAGAAAGATAAGTAAAAGAGATTGAAATACGATTCTACGCATCGCTACAAACACATAGTTGCGAGAGGCACGCTAATCAGAGCTACGGTTGAAAAGTTACAACTACCGAGAGATTTGCCTTATACGTGGAAAAGAAAACTATAGGCTTCATTTATGTTAACCATATGAATTCATATATAAAAGATATTTATAAATAATATATATTAAATTAAGTCAATTTTAGATTTAAATTATAAAACAAAAGTAAAACAAATCATATTTTATGTATAAAACCCAATTGCATAATCATTAATCAAGATATGATTTAAACCATGCTATTTCAGAAATACAATATAGTAAACACTATTACTAACGCGTAGATCTCATTGTTATGAATCTAACGCAACTTGAATGGACTATTTCAGAGTTAAAATGAATAAGTTATGATTTAAACAAGTTTTCCTATAGTTAAATAATAGATTAAATCTACTCATGAATTTTAAATATTAAAAACATGCCTAACAATTGTATAAACTTGTAGATAATGTAAATACGATCCTAACGCAATTCGAACGGGTCAAATCGGACTTAAAATGCAAAAGTTACGCAAGAAATAATGTTCAGTGGCATTTTTGTAAATAACTTGAACTCATTTTTGAATTAAAACAATTAAAAATCTGAATTTAAATGGATTTTGGACTACGCGCACTAATTCTCAAAACTACAGGGGCTAAATCAGAAGAAAACAAGACCTAAAAGAAATCCTTTTAAATTGATTTGGATCGCGGGGGACTATTCTGCAGAAATGGGCGCGGCTGACCAAAGGTTGACTCGGCTGCTGACTGGGCAGCCACATGGCACCACGCTGTTGGTGCGGTGTGCCACGCGTGCGTGGGTGAGTGCTGACTCGACACAGTGGACCGAGTCCACGGTCCATGATAGGCCGACAACTTAACCCAAAAGGGGTATCTAATCCGGACTGCTCAATCTAGATCTGACGACACAGGTGAGTGTGCGGGTGATTCCCGGCGGCTGCACAGTGGCTCCGACGGCTCTCCATTGTTGATGGCGAGGCAGCACGGCGGTGGACATCGGGGGGAGGGGGGCGTTCCGGACCTCCTCGAAGCAAACCAAACCTACTAGGATGATCAATAGGCGCACGCGAACACATTGAGGTGCAAACCGAGGGCGGGGATCATGCCGAGATGACAGCCCACGGTGGCGCCATGGCCGGCGAGGTGAGAGCTTGTCGATACGGTGCTCTAGGGCGTCAACTACCAAAACGGGGGCATGAGTAGGTGGAGATGCTCACCGTGAGGTCAACGGAATTGATCGCGGCGTCCGGGAGGCTTCGAAGGCACTGGTCGACGATGGCGGCGATGGCTGGAGAGAGAGGGAGGTGCGGGTGAGTGGAAATATAGGCAAATCAAGGCCAAAACTGAGAGATGGCAGTACCTACTGGCACGGAGGAACATGGTGGACCTCTGGGTCGCGTCAGCGTCGATGGCTGGGCACCGGTGCAGCGGGCTATGGGGCGGCGGTGGTGAGCTCGAGCGGCGAACGGAGAAGGGGCAGAGGGGAGGGCTCGGCTCGGTCTTTTATAAGTGGGCGGGGCTGCGGCGTAGAAGGAAGGGGAGCAAGGCGAGGGTGAGATTGGATGCCTTCCTTGCATGCGCAGAGGACCAGCGGCTTGCCATTGGGGCAGCGCCATCGATGGGACGACGAAAGGAAAGAACATGGGAAAGAAAAGGAAGGGGAAGGAAGGGGACGATGGGTGTGCGGGCGGCTGATAGGCAGGGCCAACATCATAGCGGGGACAAAGAAAACACGTGCGGGTATGCGCTGATGAGCATGGGTGCTGAAGGCCAAGCTGGGCCACGCAGTGCGCGCGCGGAGCTGACGTGGAGGGTGGGTGTGGAGCAGTGGGCCGGGAAAGAGTAGGCCAGGCGTGGGGTGGGCTGATGGAGGAGGAAAGAGGAAGGGAGGAGGGCTCAAGCTGGGCCGCTGAGCAGCGGGCCGAGGCTAGGAAAATGGGAAGGAGGGGAAGGGAGGGGCGGTTGGGCCGATTCCTGGCTGGGCTAAAAATGAAGAATAGAAGATTTTCAATTAAAAACCTTTTCTATTTCTAGTTTTCAAAACCCAAGCCAATTCAAATAAAATTCAAGTATGGTTTCAAATATACTTTCCTATTCAAATAAAATGGACAATTTTATTAGGCTTTCCAAAACAAATTTTACAACTTTAAAAATACTTTTATTTTTTCAAAATTTTCTTTTCTTCCTTTTCTTTTATTTCAAAGCCATTTTCAATTTCATTTCAAAAGCAATTTTAACCAATTTGAATTTTCAGTCAAATTCACTCAACCGAATAAATCAAATGTAATGGCATGTATGCTCAAACATGTTGCTACCTTATGATGTATTTTAATTTAATGTAAATTTTTATTTTCCTATATTTTATGAGCACAAAAATTCTCACTTAAATTATTTTAACTCTATTTCAAAAGAGACAAATTTTAGGGTGTTACATGCCTCCATGCATCAGCACCTTGGTGAGCCGCTTCGTGCCGATGATCGGGTTGACCACGAGCGGATATCTTCCCGGCAGCAGAACGCTTTCTAGGTGGTCGGTCCGATCAATGGTTATGGCAGACTCTGACCATCGAAAGGAAGGAAGGCGTGGCTAGCTCGACTATATAGACCTCGCAGCGTGCAAGCTTCTAGCAACACCTAGAATCATAGGCCAGCGACACTCCAAAGATCATGAGGCAGCCATCCAATGCTGGAAATCCACAGTCCTTCCTCTCGGCGTCATCTGTGGCTGGCTTGGGCTCCTTCCTATGCCCCCCTTGTTGGAGCCTTCGAATAAGAACCACTTCATGAGGACATAGTCCTTGTAAAGGTGCTTGATGGGGAAAGCATGGTTTGGGCATGGCCCTTCGAGCAGCTTCTCGAAGTGGTCCGAAGTACCCTCGGTGGGCTTTTGACCCCCTTGCCCGAGGCATGGCTGGTGGTGATGTCGAGGAGCTCCTTGGTGGTTAGTGCGCCCTTACATCCCAACTTGTGAACTAGGGACTCATAGGTGGTCCCGGACAAGAAAGCTCCTATGACGTTGGCGTCGGTGACGTTGGGTAGCTCGTTGCACTACCGGGAGAAGCGCCGGATGTACCCATGAAGAGTTTCCCTGGACTTCTGTCTGTAGTTTTTGAGATCCCATGGGTTTCCATGATGCGTGTACGTGCCCTAGAAGTTTTCCACAAAGATCTCTTTTAGGTCCGCCCAACTTTGGATTCGAATAGGCAGAAGGTGTTCCAACCACGTTCGCGCTGAATCGGCCAGGAACAATGGAAGGTTGTGGATAATGAAACTATCACTATCCGCTCCACCATCTTGGCAAGCAAGCCAATAATCCTTGAGCCACAGTCTAGGGTTTATTTCTCTAGAGTATTTTGGGATGTTGGTCGGTGGTTGGTATCGCGGTGGGAAGACGGTGTTGAGGATGTGTCGGCCAAATGCCTGAGGTCCCCATAAGTCAGGGATTGAGCTTCGGTCCTCGCTGTTTGTGGGGGTATTAACCCCTATACCCTTATGGCTAAGCTTGGGCCAGCCCGGATTAGTGGGTCCGGTCCACCAAAAGACGACGCGCGGCCCGGCCAACCTGTTCGGAGTCCCGCGCAAGGAGTCAAGACAGATTTGGCGATCAAGCAAGATCTTGGTCGGTTAGAATAGGAAACCTTATCCGGCCACCTATGGCAATTGTAACTGACTAGGATTAGTTTCCAGATCTGTAACCCTGCCCCTTGGACTATATATGGCAGGCAGGGGACCCCTCTAAAAAACATCTCTCATTGACATACAACAATACAATCAGACGCAGGATGTAGGTATTACGCCTTCTTGGCGGCCGAACCTGGATAAAACCTCACTGTCTTGCGTCACCGTCTTGTTTGTAGCTTGTGCATCTGTCTGCCGATAATCTACTACCTTGGGCATACCCCTAGGTAGACTGGCAACCATATTTCATCGATAGTGGCACGCCAGGTAGGGGGTGTGCGTACTGCTCTCTAAGCAAACAAGATGGTCATCATCTCCGGCTCCATGGCTACGTCGAACGGCCTCACGTTCACCATCGGCCAGATCACCTAGACCATTGGCTCCGACGACTTCATCACCATGACCATGGAGGAGGCGTGGATTCAGTCTGCGCCAACCACTGCTTCACCTGCATCGGCTACGGCTTCGACCACGGTGGATACGGCTCCGACCACGATGGATACGGCTCCGACCACGATGGATCTGGCTCCGACCACGGTACATCTAGCTCTGACCACACCTACATCATCTTCAGCCATGCCGACCACTCATCGTCCGCTTCCCCGCTACAAAGGGAAGCAGATCGACAACACCGACCTGCTCGACTCCATCGATCGAGTCGGCACCAAACTCGCCGAAACCCTAGCTCTGGTAAGTGCAATTCAAAGTCAACCTAATGAGCAGGTAAATGCTCCCCACAACAGATCTACCTGACCTGCTCGGGCTGGTCATCCTACACGACTTGGTACAGATCTCGTGGTCATATCTACTCCTAAAGGGTGCTCCGCTCGTCGCCGGCCAGCCTCCACGGCGGAACTCCAGCTCTCTGAGTGCGAAGCCTCGATGGAGAACTACCAGGCCTAGCCCTACGGCCTACGAAACGCTGCCTCCAACTACGCGTATAATATACAGCGCTGCTTAGATCTGTGTCTTGTACATCGACCTCGGCCAAAGCCACGCAACTTCATCAACATGATCTAGATTGAGGATTATCAAGAAGGATCCATCCACATGGTCCAAGAGGGTGACTCTAGCTCCTCGTCTGGCATCGCATCTAATGCCTCCATCCACACCGAGCTCCAGCATCACGACGATGAAGGCATCGAATATGATCTGGATATAACAGACCACGCCCCGGGGTTCCTACAATTCCCATCTTTCCCGCCAAGGCAAGAGGATTTGATCAATGTTGTCAGCAATGACGAATCGCCAGCAGTTGGCGAAACAGAACAAGAAAGGATTGCACGCGAGGCACGCAATATTGACCGGTTTAATCACCGACAAATCAAAGCTGAAGCAGAAGAGGAGGCACGACGCATAAGGGTCCAGCCACACGACCTCAACAATGTTTCAATAGGGTGGGGGACAAACAGGTCTTCAGGACTCCAAGCGCCAACGTAGCCATCACCATGGCGACAATGCAATGGCTACCCAACACCCTAGAAACCCTGGCAGTTCGTGATGAAATACAAGCCTATCTGACGGCTGCTATGGCCTAGACCACAGAGATTGTGAATCAAGCCCAGGCTCCATCTGTCTCAGTCGAGTCAAGCCATAGCCACCAGTACTCGAGTCGCTCACAGCCACCCAACCAATGTGGCTCATGCAACAACGACCCATCAGACAACCGTCAAGGTAGAAACAGTGGCCATGGTGGTGGTCGGGATGACAACCGCCGTCGAGAGGACAACCGCCGCGATGTCCGGGACAATAACCGCCGAGACAACCATGACAATCACCACGATAACCACGGTCGTAGGGCTAATCTAGATGGCAATCGAGATCGCCACGATGGCAATAACGATCTCTGCCATTACCTCAGTGGACGCGATCTACGCGCTCGCATCAACCAGAGAGCCAACGATCATGCATCCCATGAAAGCTATCGCCGTATGGAATATGACACTGCCCACGGCCCACCGGGTCTGAAGCAGTTTACTCCACACCTTCGCCAAGTCATATGGCCCAAGAACTTCAAGCTCAAAAAACCATACCATGGAGAATTGCCGCGTTCTCAAGTCTATCTACACGCGTCAACAGGCTCCAGATACGTCCGACAAGCCTAACAACGCAGGGGAGCAGCGCAACGAGGACAACGACGACGAAGACACAGATCCTTGTCACAAGTACGTCAAGCCAACTGATCACGTGCACACCATCATCAGAGGCAAGGTGTCCATCCAGACCAAATGAGAATGCAAGCTGCTCGCCCGCGCTTGCTTGAACATGGCCAACACCGACAACCTCCTCACCGATCCACGGCTCCCTCCGTGGTCTCACCGCGAAATCTCCTTCTACAGAAAGGACCAATGGGCCATAATACCTGAGCCAGGACGTTTTCCCCTGGTCCTCGATCCTTGTATCAACAAGGTTCAGTTCGACAGAGTACTGATAGACGGCGGCAGCTCCATCAATATACTGTTCAAGAACAGTCTGCCCGCCCTGAAGATAGCCCAGGCAGACCTCAAGCCGTACGAGGCATAGTTCTGGGGTGTTCTCCCTGGACAGAGCTCTACACCTCTCGGGCAGATGATGCTACCTGTGCAATTTGGCACCCCGGACCACTTCCGCACTGACTACGTCAACTTCGTGGTCGATGACTTCGACGGCACCTACCATGCTATTCTTGGTCGACCATCGCTCACCAAGTTCATGGCCATACCTCATTACAGGTATCTGGTGCTCAAGATGCCTACCGAGAAAGGAGTTCTAACCCTCCGAGGCAACATGTACGCAGCTTATACCTATGAGGACGATAGTTTCAAAATAGCAGAGGCTCACGACCTCTCTATTCACATGGCCGAGACCATGCTCGATGCCAAGAAGACATCAGCCGACCACCTGGAGATCCTAGAGCTCGAGGCTCCACGCAAGAACAACAAGTCCAAGGAGCACAAGGTGATCCAGCTGGTCGATGGTGATCCCAGCAGAACGGCCCTTATCGGGGCCAACCTGGATCCCAAATAGGAAGACGTGCTCGTCAGGTTCTTGAGGAGCAACGTGGATGTGTTCGCTTGGAAACCTACTGACATGCCTGGTGTACCTCGGAACTTGATCGAGCACTCCTTGAATGTCAATGGCAAGGCAGCAGAAGCTATGATGGTTCACTCACAACAAAAAGGAGGCGATTAGGGTAGAAGTTACACGGCTTTTGGTAGCCAGATTTATCAAAGAAGTGTATCATCCAGAGTGGTTAGCCAACCCGGTTCTTGTACGCAAAAAGAATAATAAATGGAGAATGTGCGTTGATTACACTGATCTCAACAAACACTGCCCTAAGGACCCTTTCGGCTTACCTCGCATAGACGAGGTCGTAGATTCAACCGCCGGTTGCAAGCTGCTTTCCTTTCTCGATTGCTACTCTGGTTATCACCAGATTGCTCTCAAAAAGGACGACCAGATCAAGACATCTTTTATCACGCCTTTCGGCGCCTACTACTACACGACAATGTCGTTCGGGCTCAAGAACACTGGGGCTACCTACCAACGCGCTATACAGGCCTGCCTCAAAGATGAGATAAAAGACGACCTCGTCGAGGCTTATGTTGATGATATAGTTGTCAAAACCAAGGACGCACATACCCTTGTTGACAACTTGGAATGCACCTTTACAGCCCTTAACACATTCCAGTGGAAATTAAACCCAAAAAAGTGCATCTTTGGTGTTCCTTCTGGCATACTACTTGGCAACATCGTCAGTCATGACGGCATACGCTCTAACCCGGAGAAAGTCAAAGCTGTCTTAGACATGAAGCCGCCCAAAAAGGTGAAGGATATTCAGAAGCTTACCGGATGCATGGCCGCCCTCAGCCATTTCATATCAAGATTAGGCGAAAAAGGATTACCGTTCTTTAAACTGCTCAAAGCATCCGAAAAGTTTGAGTGGTCAGAGGAAGCAGACGCTGCTTTCACACAGCTGAAACAATACCTTACGTCACCTCCGGTCCTCACTGCTCCTAGAGAAGACGAAACACTCCTGCTTTACATTGCGGCTACTAATCGAGTGGTCTCCACGGCCATGGTGGTCGAGCGCGACGAGCCCGACCACGTCTACAAGGTATAGCGACCAATCTATTTCATCAATGAGGTACTCAATGAATCCAAGACCAGGTACCCATAGATTCAAAAGTTGATCTACGCCATACTAATAACATCCCGAAAGTTGAAACATTACTTCGACGGATATCGTGTGGTGGTCATGACCGAGTACCCTCTGCGAGACATCATTAGCAACAAGGATGCGAACGAGCACATCGTCAAATGGGCAATGGAGCTATGCCCCTTCTCCTTGGAATTTGCAAGCCGTACTACAATCAAGTCTCAGGCACTCGTCGATTTCATCGTCGAGTGGACAGACTTAAGCGCGCCTACCTCTCTAGGGTCCGATGAGTATTGGACGATGTACTTTGATGGCTCTCTCAACATTGATGGCATGGGAGCAGGAGTCCTTTTTGTGTCACCATCCAAGGAGCAGCTCCAGTACATCCTCAGGATTTATTTCCCAGCATCTAATAATGTCGCCGAATACGAAGCATGCCTACATGGTTTGCGCATTGCGGTTGAGCTCGGCGTTAAACGTCTCTATGTCTACGGAGACTCGGCCCTGGTCATCAACCAACTCAACAAGGACTGGGACACGACCAGCAAAAAGATGGATGCATACTGCAAATCGATCAGAAAGCTGGAAGGCAGGTTCTATGGCATCGAGTACATACATGTGGTCCGGGACAAAAATCAAGCAGCGGATGCGCTGTCAAAGTTAGGATCATCTCGAGCTAAAGTCCCACATGGCGTATTCATCCAAGACCTGCTCATGCCTTCCATCGAAGAGGAAGATTCCACAGTCGACAAGCCTCTAGACCAGCAATTGGTGGCTACGGTTCCGGCGTCGACCACCACCGAGCCGCCTCTGACCACTCATGAGCCCGACTGGAGAATACCTTTCATCAAGTACCTAATAGATGGCAGCGGATACACTGATCGGACAGAAAATGAGCACCTGATGCGTCGCAGTAAGCAGTACCTGCTCGTCGATGGCAAGTTATGGCGCAAGAACGCAAAGGAGGAAATCTTGATGAAGTGTATCACCCAGGAGGATGGCGAACATCTCCTAGACCAAATCCACTCTGGCTCCTGTGGCAACCATGCGGCCTCAAGAACGCTGGTCGGTAAGGCTTTCTGAGCAGGGTTCTATTGGCCGTCAGTAGTAGCCGACGCAGTGATGCTAGTCCGCCACTGTGAGGGTTGTCAGTTCTTCGCCAAGAGAATCCACGTACCAGCACATGAGATCCAGGCAATACTAGCCTCTTGGCCCTTCGCATGCTAGGGACTAGATATGATCAGGCCCTTCAAACCGGCTCTTGGAAAATTTACATGCGTCTTTGTGCTGATCGACAAATTTTCTAAGTGGATAGAATACATGCCTCTGGTACAGGCATCCTCAGAAAAGGCTATCACGTTCCTCGACCAGGTCATCCACTGTTTCGGCATACCCAATAGCATCATCACTGATCTGGGTACTCAGTTCACCGAGAACGCTTTTTGAGACTTCTGCGATGAAAGGAGCATAGTAGTAAAATACGTCTCGGTGGCGTACCCTAGAGCTAATGGGCAAGTTGAGCGGGCAAACAGCATGATCTTGGATGCATTGAAGATGAGGATGTACAGAGAAAATGACAAAGCTCCCGAAAGATGGCTCAAAGAGTTGCCAGCCGTAGTCTGGGGCCTCAGAACTCAGCCCAGTCGTAACACCGGCGTCTCACCATACTTCATGGTTTACAGCGCTGAGGCAGTCCTCCCAGCAGATATAGCTTTTTGATCAGCACGGGTAGAGAACTTCGACGAGGGCAAGATCAATGAAGTACAGGAGCTAGAAGTGAATAGTGCAGAAGAGAAGCGGCTCGATTCTTGTGTACGTACAGCCAAATACCTTGCTGTTTTGCGCAGGTACTACAACAAGAACGTTAAAGAGCGGTTCTTCGTGGTCGAGGACCTGGTCCTAAAGTGGAAGACGAATCAGGCTGGTGTCCATAAACTCGCAACCCCATGGGAGGGGCCCTTCATGATCAAGGAAGTCACACGACCAATGTCTTACAGGTTAGCTCACCTGGACGGTACGGACATACCAAATTCATGGCATATCGACAAGCTTAGACGTTTCTATGCTTAACTACTGAGATATGTACTCCTCTTGTACTTTCGATTTAATTCAATAAAGCTATTATGATTTCTCCGACCACTCTAATGTGTCACTTCGAATTTTACGGTTATTCTAACTTAGCCAGTAATAGCCGACCACCATTGCTTTTACGATTTTCGGAGCAGGCCCTGTCTCTGGTTCCTCCCAACGCGTGCATGGGACCCGCTCTCTACGTTACGGGTGATCAGCAGGTCCCCCCTGGTTTGACTTGTCCATGTCTACGTGTGCATAGGTCATGCACCTCACACTCCGACCACATGGCAAACTAGGGCCACACAAACTTTTCGGGATGACATGTCGATTACAATGGTACAACTAAATAGAACGTTAACATGTTCTCACTTAGTTACACCAACATGAGTTTCAAGCTTAAATACGTTTTATACAAAGCAAACAAGCTTATGATGATATACAGTTACATTATTACAAGCTTGCCTGAAGAGGACCAAGTTTACAATAACACAACTACGTCCTTCTTCTACAGCTCTAGCCTATTCTATTGGCTGGTCGGGGCACGCGGCATCGGCTGCTCGCTGCTTCTGATATCCTGCTCGAGTCTCGGGGACTCTTGTACTGGTCGAGCTGAAGAGGATGGCCCCGCCGATGCCTGGCTGGTCAAGACCGCATGTTTCATCGATTGGCTCGCAATTGATGGCGTTTCTAGCTGACTTGTCGATGGCGTACCCTTTACAGGTGCTGTCCCACCTCCACATAGGTTAATGTTGCCAATTATCTTTGAAGACAGGTCCAGCTGGGTCATCCGAAGCTCCTTAGCCTTGTCTGGGTCCACCTCCTTCGGGTACCCAGCCTCTAGGCGCTTGAGATCAATCAGGGGGTAGTGGGCATGCACCATGCTTAGCACATGTGCACCTGTGTACTCACCCGCCTCCTTCACGAACTCTTGGAACCATCCCCATGCGTTTCGGCATCTCTCGACCAGTTCGAGCTACGGCGTCCTCGACACTTCCTCTATAAGCGCTGGGTCGATAAGGTCGAGGACGGGCATGATGCCAATTGCCACCTCCTGGCACCAATTCTTCCACGTGTCCCAGTCTTCGGTGATCTCTAGGCATCGCGCCTTCCAGCCATCACGATCTTTAATCACGGCTTCCAGATGTTTCTTGGCATTGACTTTTAAAACTGCAAACCGCACAAGACATTAAAATGTCATGCCATGACAAGATAAGGCAGGCAACAGAATGAGCAAGGTGGTTTGGAACACTTACTTTTCGGTTCCTCCTTCATCTTAGTTGTGCGGTCCTAGAGTTGCAACTGGTCTTGCACCAGTTTCTCGTTGTCCTCCTTCAGGCGACCACACTCTGCGGCCACACGGCTATTCTCCTCTTGGAGATAGACTACTTCGGCTTCTAAGCCTGCACTACAGCTGTTACTACCAACAATGCAACAACACGTGTCATGCACTTGCTACGATAAAATGACAACTTACTTGTTTTTTCCTGCTCTTTGTTATTGAGCTGGACAACCAGATTCTGGTTCTGTACTTCTTGCTCCATCCTCTCCTGGTCGGCGGCTTCAAGTTGTTGGCGCAAGCGTTCCACCTTAGCCGCTAGTTCTCTATTGCTTGCGGTGATCCCCTCAATCTGGTCGAAGCATCTTTTTCGGTACCTTACGGTCTTCATCAAGTCCTGCATGTAAAAAAGCTAAGTCAGACAATTTGACTGGATAGTAGGATCAAGTGGTCAAGCTAAACATACCTGGACTTCCGTCACCAGATGTTTTGCTGCTCGTTCAACTTTCATGGTCTCTTCGACCTCTGGGATTTCCTCGTGCATAACCCACTGGTCGTTCCGCCAGCGCGACACATATACATGTTGTCGCTTGTCTTGGGGATGGCCTAGGACCTCTTCTACTTCGTCCTCTTCGGCCTCTTGTTCAGGTAGCGGCGCTTGTCTGGAGTTTGTAGTCTCTGCGACCACTATGGCTTTCCCACGAGCCGTAGCATCGGCAAGCGTGCTCTGTGCCACCTCCGGCTACTGCTCCTCGGCTTGGTCTGATTCCCTTGGCGCCGAAGTATCCCCCTCAGCAGGGTTAGTGCTCGGAGCACTTGTGCTTGGCTCGACTCTCTTTTCGACCAGCTGCTCGGGGACTGTCGTCTGGCCGCTCGTCTGCTAAGGCTCCGATGGATTTTCTTCTACAGGTTCCTCCATAGCCGGCTGCTGGGCAGTTCCCTCCGCCATTGCTAGCGAAGCCAAGCCGCACCCGGCTAGCTGGTTGGGATTTTCGGTGGATGCCAACCTAATATATCAGAGATAAGTTCAAAAGACAACAGTATTCAATATAAATAGAAAGCTTTTAGCAAGGTTACAAATACTTACAGCTTGGAAGCACGAAATGATGTGGCGAAGGCGCGTCTCTTCGTCCACGCCTACTCCACATGCACTGTGGGCGCCATCGGGTCTTTTTCCACGACCAAAACCGGCGCCGGGGCTTGTGCTCGACCCCTTTGCCGCTTGTCCTCTACATTGCAGTGGTCGATGATGTGATCCCTTCTGGCACGGAGGAGCCACCCTGCTCCGTTGACCCTAGTTGTCTCCTCCTCTTTCGAGGGACAAGTCGGAAGATGTCTGCATCCTCTGTTTCATCATCTGTGAGTGGGAAGATGGCCTGACGACGCTTGCTGGCCGCTTGCCAGCAGCCCTGGCCGTTGCCTCCTCCCTAGCCCCAAGTATGGCCCAGTCGACGTCTTCGGCCCTGGCACTGGTCTGGGCAGTTGGGCTGGCAACTTGTGGCCAATCCACAACAGGGGGTGGAGACACAAACACTGCTACTCTGTCATGACCATTACTCTGGGAAACATAAAAGTGACAACACAGTAAGTTTTTGTTACAACATAACTCTATGGGTACAAGGCAGCATAATTTACCTTTGGGGGAGGACGGGCTAGCTTGAAGGCGTGCTCGATGTTGCTCAACCTGACATAATTTGGATTAGCTAAGTTGAATAGCTCTCCAATCCTGGCTTTGACTTCTATCTTGTCAAGCACCTCTTGCCTGGTCCTAGTTGGGTCCGCGCTACCTTGGTACTCATAGCCAGGATGTACCCTCCTCTGGCAAGGCTAGATCCTTCAGCTAATGAAGTTCCTGACCACACTTGAACCATCCAGTTTCTTCCATGGGATCATCTCAAGAAGTTCTGAGATCTGCTCCAAGTGCTCGGGCTTCTCCGACCAGCTGTTCTTCTTCTCTAGAATGAACCCCACGTCGCACAATGTGATCGTGTTGGGCTCCTTGCGGATGTAGAACCACTTCTTGTACCAGTTGTCCAAAGATGTGTTCCAAGGGCAGTGCAGGTACTGGGCCTTCATCCCGTCACGCAGATTGAGGTATACACCTCTGGCTATCTTCGAGCCGCCGCTCCCTTTCTTCCACAGATAGAACAGATGGCAAAAGAGGTCGAAATGGGGCTGGAAGCCACCAATGCTTCGCAAAGATGGATGAAGGTGGAGACAAGAAGAATCGAGTTGGGATGCAGATTGCAAATCCCAATCTCGTAATACAAACAAAGCCCCTGAAGGAAAGGGTGCACTGGAACCCCAAAACCCCGCTTGAAGAAATCCTCGAAAACCACAATCTCACCTAGTTGTGGATCGGGGTAGCTTTCTCCTTCTGGCGCACGCCATCCCATGAGTGCCTTGTTGTGGAGCACTCCCATGGTGATGAGGTCTTCGATGGTCAGCGCGTTGCTCCTTGACTTCCACCACTCCTTCGCCATGACTCCGGCTTTCTTCTGGGCGTCTCTCTTCGCCATTAATCCATCCTTGCTAAAGGGGTGGATACAGTGGAGGGGTGATTGGTGGTGATTTCGGAAGTATAGGGTTTGGCAAGAAGAAGAAGAAGGCTGCGATGGCGAATGATAATGGGGATCGGTAAAAAGTAACTTACCAGCTCTATATTATAAATAACCAAGAGTTCCACCGTTTTGTCTGCCCGAGATTCTTAGGAGACATGCGCACACAACGCAGACGGTTGTTTTCACAACCTCGAGATCTACGCCAATAAACGCGCCCCTTTGTTACTAGTGTATGCGCCTTTTCGTTGCAAGTGTGAGAGGGCCCACACTAACGCACCTCCTTACAGGTGTCAAGCGACTATTTGCTAAAAAAGGGCCAGAAGACAGTATGACATGCTATACCCGTCTGCTTTTTTGACCAGACGTGTCAGATTGGACTTGACAGAGTAAGAAGATAAATAAATACACCAAATAATAATACAAGAGGCGTTCATTTCTTCGCTGCTTGTCTTGTGCTCAAGGATGGTCTAGACCACTACCGTGCTCGGGGACAGCTCAGACCACTGCCGTGCTCAGGGACTACTCCAACCACTACAACACTCGGGGACTGCTCAGACCACTACCGTGCTCGGGGACTGCTCCGACCACTACAATGCTCGGGGACTGCTTCGACCATTGCCGTGCTCGGGGACTGCCCAGACCACTGCCGTGCTCGGGGGCTGCTCCGACCACTAGCGTGCTCGGGGACTATTCCGACCACTGCTCAGAGACCGCTCTCCTCGGCTTCATGTGATTTGTACTTACATATAGTTGAGAGACATTTATTTAGAGCTTGCTACAAGGCTCATACTTTGCCTTCCAGCAAGCTCGGGGACTACATCGGTACGATGCACCTACCGGTGCATCTCGTATCGCCTGTACGACAATTGGATTCTTAACTCCAGTGGAAATTCTTTTTAGACCCTAGCACCACATGCCTGCATCACCTACTACCAGGCTCAGGGACTAAGTGGGCACACTTCACCTTGCGGTGAGTGTGTTTATTTAATCGACCCCTATGCTTTGACTGATTGTAAGGATTACTATCGTGCTCGGGAACTGTCCCGACCACTGCTTGGAGACCGCTCTCCTCGGCTACATGTGATTTGTACTCACATACAGTTGAGAGACATCTATTTAGACCTTGCTACAAGGCTCATACTTCGCCTTCCAGCAAGCTCAGGGACTACATCGGTACGATGCACCTGCCGGTGCATCTTGTATCGCCTGTTCGACGATTGGGTTCTCAACTTAACTGGGAATTTTTTTTGGACCCTGGCACCACGTGCCTACGTCACCTACTACCAGGCTCAGGGACTAAGTGGGCACACTTCACCTAGCGGTGAATGTGCTTGTTTTTTGACCACTATGCCTCTGATGATCAAGGACGCTACGCTTCAAGACGCACTTACATTTCTTTTCAGAAATACAAGTGGGCACACTTCCCAGGACGGAAATCTTTTTCTTTTTTCTTAAGAGCACCATACATTCTTCGGACAACTTACTTCTCTGGCGACAACGGTGGTTAGAGATGTCAAGAACTCAAGCCTCACTATTCGGAGAAGGTTAAAATGGCGTGTCGCAGCATAATACATGGTGCTCGGGGACTAGCTGTGGGGGTATTAACCCCTATACCCTTACGGCTAAGCTTGGGCCAGCCCGGATCAGTGGGTCTGGTCCACCAAAAGACAACGCGTGGGCTGGCCAACCTGTTCGGAGTCCCGTGCCAGGAGTCAAGACAGATTTGGCGATCAAGCAAGATCTTGGTCGGTTAGAATAGGAAACCTTATCCGGCCACCTATGGCAATTGTAACTGACTAGGATTAGTTTCCAGATCTATAACCCTGCCCCCTGGACTATATAAGGCAGGCAGTGGACCCCTCTAAAAAACATCTCTCATTGACATACAGCAATACAATTAGACGCAGGACGTAGGTATTACGCCTTCTTGGTGGCCGAACCTGGATAAAACCTCGTGTCTGTCTTGCGTCACCGTCTTGTTTGTAGCTTGCGCATCTGTCTGCCGACAATCTACTACCTTGGGCATACCCCTAGGTAGACTGCCGACCATATTTCATCGACACTATTGTCATAGCATCTACCACGATGATGGTGGTAGCCATGGTTAGCCTCCTCCCTCTCATCGCTGCGGGCATGCCTACGGGCATCTAGGGTATTGTGCGCGTCATGGTGGAGGCCAAGATGCTTATGCACCGGGGCCATGGTGCGCAACCTGTCACCATGCTCCACCTAGTGGACTAACATGCCCCTGTTAGGTCGCTCTAAGGGTGCGCATTGGCTGGTGTTGAGCTCGTGTCGTTGGGACATTGAGCTTTTGGCCAGCTGCGTCGCCATATGCTCGAGTACCGTGGGTATCTCATGATGGGCCCAATGATCCTCTGGTGTCGTAGGCTCTGGAAGCTCCTAGAGCAAGGTCACTACAGCAGCGATGTTCTGGCTTGCTAGGGTGAAGTGTGGGAGGGCTTTGTCATATCCTCCGGTTCACATCGCGGGCCACGTCGCACGTACGGCCACCATCTTTGAGGTGCTCAATCTCTCACTCGGGCTCCCATGTGTTCCTGCTCGAGCTAGAGTCATGCTACTTTGAGCTCTTGGTGCCATGACCTTAGCTGCTCTACCCACAGGCATGGTGGGGCCCCTGCATCCCCCTTGACCTCATCATCAAAGTCATCTATTAGGGTATCCCCTCCCTTGTGGATGCTTTCGATGTATCCCTCGGGGGTACCTACCATGAAACATTCTCATGAGGAGTGATGGCTCCTCCTACTGGAGTCAAAGTAAGCCAGTGTTGGAGACCAATACTAGGGTACCCAAAGAGGAGGAGCTAATAACCATCAACATTGATTCATCCGAGCAGTCAAGAGCGTGACTACAGCTCCAACCGACCCCTAGGTGCGCAAGCTTTGCCTCTCCCGGCCTCTAGGGGTAGGCTCCACCTCGCCCGACACCAAGGCCATGGGATCCGCCTCACCCAACCTCTGAGGGTGGGCTCTGCCTCGCTAAACACCGAGGCCATGGGCTCTGCCTTGCCCAACCTCTGAGGGTGGGCTCCACCTTGCTTGGCCTCGGGGGGCAGGCTCCGCCTCTCCCAACACTGAGGCCATTGGCTCTGCCTCGCTTGGCCTCTAGGGGCAGGCTCTGCCTTGCTTGACACCGAGACCGCAGGCTCTGCCTTGCCCGACCTTTGAGGGCAGGCTCTACCTCGCCCAACACCGAGGCCATGGTCTCACACCTCACCCAACCTCTGAGGGCTGGCTCCGCCTCTCCTGACCTCTAGGGGAGGGCTCCGCCTCAACCGACACCAAGGCCATAGGCTTTGCCTTGCCCAACACTAAGACCATGGGCCCTACCTCGCTTGGCCTCTAGGGGCGGGCTCCGCCTCACCCGACACTGAGGCCGTGGGCTCTGCCTCGCCTGACCTATGAGGGCAGGCTCTGCCTCTCTCGACACTGAGGCCAGGGGCTCATGCCTTACCCGACCTCTAACAGCTAGCTCCGCCTCACCCGACCTCTGAGGGCTGTCTCTGCCTTGCCTAACCTCTAAGGGCTGGCTCCACCTCGCCCGACCTCTAAGGGCTAGCTCTGCCTCGCCCGACCTTTGAGGGCGGGCTTCGCCTCGCCTGACACTAAGGCCACGGGCTCTGCCTTGGCCGACCTCTGAGGTTAGGCTCCACCTCGCTCAACCTCTGGGCAGGGACTCTACCTCGACCGACCCTAAGGACGATAGATCCATCTCACCCAGCAAAGACCTACATCGTCGCCAACCACTCCAGGTCCAAGTGAATGGGCCTAGGTCAAAGCTCTGACACAAGGGAGGTGACCAACACACCCCAATATAACCTATGGCCATGATGGGCCATACCTAGGGATTCACATCAAGAGCAGTGTTGGGCGTATCGGTGATGTTTTGCCTAACCCTTGTACGAGCACTGATAGGCACGTCAGTTCACCACGACGTCCATCAAGACGGAGTGGAGTGCCATGACTGGGAGACGATGCTTGTGCATGGCACTAATGAAGAATAGGGCCACAACATAGAGCTATCCCTGTTGACATCTATAGGGTCGGTAGGACCCACATGATGGAAAAGAAGGAACCGGCGATCCTAGAGGACTTCTTCCCCTTCTCATCCTCCTCTTTTCCCTCTACTGTAACCCATGCTTTCCCTTGGCCTATAAAAGGAAAGGTAGGGCATCCCATAAGGGGCATCAAAACACATCACATCAATTGGGACTCAAATCCATCGAACCCTGAACCGATCACAACACACAAGCACATAGCCAAGAAGCGACCGAGCTCTCGGCACCCTTTCGCTCCTCTCACCAGAGACTTGGGACCTGTCCCTCTCTCAACCATTTGTAACCCCTACTATGAACTTTTAGTGCTAGTAACATGAGCAACAGCAACAAACTAGACGTAGGGATATTTTGCTCGAACCAGTATAAACCTCATGTCCTCTTAGCACACCATCCGCACCAGACGTGCAATATTAGAAATTTACTAGTTGGTGGCAACTCGAAACACCGACAGTTGGCATGCCAGGTAGGGGGCTTTTGCATGTCTCGACATCCACACCAGGCCTCAGATAGCTAGTCACAACCTCAGCTAGGTCCCAGGTGCACACATGTAGTTCAAGGACCTAGACGCGATCATCGAGGCACTTGAGGAGCTGCAGCTGCACGCATTAGAGGCCCACACCCCCAGAAGCAACCAGCTCCTCGACTTTGACTATAGGAGGTTAGAGCGCTAGCTTGGCACCTTCCTAGGACCCCGACCGTCCTAGGAGGACCTACACCACCCCACCTTCTCGTTCGCCAATGTCATAGCACAGCTTGCTAGAGGGGAGTCGCTCTCTCCGGAATACCCTATCTGGAGCTCCCCGACAGCGCTCCCATTCGGTCTCCGCAACACCGCAGAGACCGTTGGCCACCTTGTGGCGCAACGCGTGCCTCCTTTCCCCATGAATGACGAGTTTATAGGGTTGACTGAATATATTATGGAGTCTTTCCATGACGTCCTCGTGGATGAAATGGAGTCGCCCTCCACCTCTAACTCTAGCAGAGGGAGCCATCACCCCTCTCATGAATGTTTTATGGCAGGTACCCCCGAGAGACATGTCAAAAGCAGCCACGAGGAGGAGGCTACCTAGACAAATGACCTCGACGATGAGGTCGAGGGGGATATAGGGGCTCCACCCCACTTGTGGATGGAGCAGCGGAAGGCCCAGCACCAAGAGCTTGAGGAAGCATGACTCCAGCTCGAGCAGGAATGCACGGAGCTTGATTAAGAGATCAAGCACCACAGACACGGTGGGTGTGCACGCTCCATGGTCCATGATGTGAACTGGATGATCATCGAGCATGATGAAGCCCTCCCACACTTTGTTCGGGCAAGCCAGAACATCATTGCTGTGGTGTCCTTGCTCCATGGGCTTTCGGGGCCTGCAACGCCTAGGGATCATCGGGCCCATCATGAGATTCGCACACTACTCGAGCGTGCGGCAGTGCAGCAAGCCGAAAGCTCGTTGTCCCAATGACGTGAGCTCGACGCCAGCAAGCACACGCCCTCGGAGCAACCTGACAAGGATGCATCAGTCCACTAGGCACCGTAAGCCGTAAGGCGGCAGGCTGCGCACCGCGGTCCTAGTGCATGAGCGTCTCGGCCGCAACCGTGACGCGCGTGACACCCTCAATGCCTGCAGGCGTACTCATGGCGATGTGGGGGAGGGGGCTAGCCATGGCTACCACCCTCGTCATTGTGGACGCTATGACAGCGGTGATGTAACACCCTAGGTGTTAAGCTTGCATAATTGGACTTGATTTCAATATGGTCTTTCTATTTATTTATTAATAAATGGCATTTTCTAAGGAAATTTGTAGGGATAAAAATATGTAAAATATTGCTATGCAAATTTTTGTACAGTAGTATGGCACTAATGTGAAGCTAGGAAAAATATATAATCTGTTGCTTGACACTTTTCTATTGGGTTTTCCATTTTCACTAAAATAACCCTTGCTAGCTTGTCATTTTTTCATAGGATGTTATACATGTGCAAATGGTATGAAATTTTCACAGTAGCATATTGTGAGCATTAGGAGTCTAATGTAATTTTTTGAGAATTTATTGTGCACATTTGGCATATGTTTATTATTTACCCTAATTATTTAATTAAATTAATAAAAGCATCTAAATAATTAGATTGTGATTAACCATGATGTTTTCTATGGTTATTATGATGCATAGTAACTGTTGATATCAATGGTAAGGCTTATAAGCCATTGATTGTATGCAAATAACTAATTATCACTTTATAATTCAAATACAAGACTGCATGTATAGTTTTAATTGTGTGGATGATTTCATATGGATAATGGTCTTTGCTGTAAAACTTGTTAATAGCAAAGTTATAGATAACTTACTAATCTACCTTGTGTTAAATTTTCACAGTCATAGGGCTTAGGGTTTTTGAGTTCTAGCTGTTACAAGTTTGCTGTCCAGATTTTATTGAACTATTTGTTTGCCCAATATAACTCTTGAATCACAGTAAGAGTATTAAAAGAGGGTTGTAGACAATTTTATAAGCTTTCCAGAAAGTCTAAGATCACAGCATTTGGATAAGTAGAACTTCCGTTATGACTAAAACAAGTAGCTGTTGTTTTGTGGTATAGTAAATGAATTGTTGAAGTGTTTGATTAAGTAATCAAGAAGAGATATGCACATACTCAGTAAAATGTGATGCACTTGTTATTACTTTAACACCATGCTGTTAAGAATACTTACATGAATGCATTCATCATGTGTCATCATAATATACTTGTCAGCATATATGCATTCGCAATATCTTATACCATATTCATGCATCTAGGATCGACAGAGGAGATAACGTTGCTGGAGTTCAACGAAGGAGAGGAAGGGGAACAATAGGAGATTCCTCAAGCCACAGCTCCCGAAGGCAAGGAGCAGACCCTAGAAGAGCTTTCGGAGTGCCCTGACCACCGCCTCACTTCCTTTCTGAAAGGCAAGCCCCGAAGCATTCTAAGTCTCCCAGTGTTTTACAAAATATTACTCGAGTCCTTTATGATTGATGCATTAGGTTATAAGAGTTGATTAGAACCACTTGATGCATATGATTTCCTTGTCCAGAAATACTCCTTTAACCCTATGTAGGTCCAGGATCAAATATATGCTTAGCCACGCTTAGATCGATAGAAGTCGGGTGATTTCCTGTCACCTACGAGATATGGGTGGATACCAAAGCACGGTTGGCTATATTTGCTATCATGGAAAAGAACCATGGAGTAATGTAAATCGAGGCCGGACGGAGTCTATGGTAGGTGGACTCATATGATTCCGTCTATGCTGATTAAGGACCGTACCATTGTTGGCACTTTTGACAAGATTGAACGCATGCCTATCACTTAGCTGGCCAGATAACTCGTTTCGACCGTGAAGCCGAGTAGCTCAACTTAGGCCGGGCCCTGCTCTATAAGAGTGCATACTCTGGATGGTAGTAAGGATGTGTGGGGAAGCCAGACATGAGCCCAAGGGCAAGATAGTCCTGAATGTCCTGGCAGTTGGTTGTCCCTTATTGTGCGGCGCTAGGCGAACCCGCGACATGTGGACTTTAGTAGTACCAAAGGTTACCTAAGGTGACCATTGATCTGGTCCGCCCAGGTTTGTGTTAGGAATAAATTCCCAGCTGGTTGAAATTGATTCGAATCGCCGTCTCTCCCGGATAGTGAGAAACTTGGCTAGCCCCAACATCGTAGTAATTGTATTATAGAATATGATGGTTCAGATAAATATGGAATTACTATACTTGCTATGGTTACTATTACATGCTCTTAAAATGATGTACCACATGTTTAGAATAGGATAGTTGCTAATTTAGATATGGATAGTTATAAATAACTTGATAACGGAGTTATAAGTGTATAACTAAGGTAATCGCTTTTTATGCAAATGTTGTCAAGCTATCTCCACTTATACAGCCGTGCATAATCCTTGGAGTCAATTTATTTCTGGTTTATGACGGGTAAGTCTAGCTGAGTACCTTCTTGTACTTAGAGTTTTATTTCCCATTGTTGCAGATGGCACAGTTTATCATGGTTATTGTAAGAGTTGCTTCTATCCCGCTGTGGATGAGGAGTAAGCCTTGGGCAGGCTTCTTTATTAATCCCTCTACATGCTTTTGTGGACTGTGATCGTATGTTGGCACTGTATTAAACTATGTTGGCAAATGCTACTTTTAAACTTAATTTGCTTCTGCTATTATCTATCAAACTTGGTTTGTAATAACTTTGTTTCGTACTCTGATAATGGAAATGTATCTGCGAACTTTATGTAATATGTGACATGTATGTTGAATCATGTACGATCTTGGTTGTTGTGGATCATTTATCGAGACCCATCGTGGTACTCGACAGACTACCAGGTTTATATGGGCTCAAGTATGACAGTGTGACCGCTTGCGGGCTGTCATTGTACATGTGCTCTTATAAATTGGTTAGTTCTACGATAGCTTGTATCAGAGCAAGATTCAACGTAAATTGTCACATATGTATTTAAAACAAAAGTTTTTGTTGGCCAAAACCATTTTCTAGCAACTAATAGCTATATAAATAGGTATTTGAAATCTAAAGTGTGCCAGTGATCACTTTCCTTATGCCCAAATTAAGGACTATTAGGTGGCTATTTAAGTACTAACTTGGGGGTTTTTAATTTCATCGTCCATACGGCGTGCTATTGTATGGATGCCATTCACTTGAATGGTAATGTATGAATCAAATGCCTCTACACCAAGGTAAGAAGGTAAGTTGATGAGTGGTAGGACCGCAAGATGTGAGCGTGCGGTCGGGGAGAGTTAGCTTTGGTACAACTATGTATGCATGCTTGCATGTGTATATGGTGCGTATTTAATTGTGGGTATAAACTATCATTAGGTAGCTTTGATACGAAAATATATGTATGGGTATACATATATGGAAGTATTTAGATTTACATTCTACATATATAATTGTGGGGTTTCGGCTGAAATGAAATTCTTATGTAGGTACACTAACAACGAAACGTGTAGCTCGACTAGTTACGCTATATATGAGAGAACATATGTATGTCACCGTATATGTTGTTAGAAATAAAATTTTCCTAAGTATGTGAGGACGTATGGAACGTGCATGCATCATGATAATACTTAATCCATACTTGCCTTGTTCCTCCCCTTAAAAATTTCTTACTCGGTTATGTAACTCTTATCCATTATGGCCTTGTCTCACAAAAGTTGTACATGTTGATGGTATAGATGGCAGCGCCAGTTGGATGTGAGAATTTCCTGATGGTGTTCGGAACTCCTACTTTGCTTTAGAGAGTCTTGCACTTTGTGGAGTATTAGGAGCCACCTCTCTATCATTGGAATGAAGAGTACCTAGAGGGACAGCCATGATATGAGGTGCAGCTAACCATACCAGCCTGCACACAAGCACCTTTCTGGCAGGAATGGAAGGCAGATTCTGAAGGGAAAACTCCTTGGGAGGCTACCCAAGTAGTGGCCTTTGAGGTTTTAAGTAGGATCTGTCAGCAGCATGGGGATGCACTTACCGGTAGTGCCGCTAGTATGTTTCCTCAGGTGGATCCATCCATAGCAATATGGAACAATGCAACCAAAATGCATTGATCCGAGATTGGGATGAGCGGGCAAATAGCTCTAGTCCCGCTATGAGTGCCATGTTTGCGGTGATGAAGATGTTTTGTACACGCCAGGACACCAGGGATTTCTAGCAGGAATCATACACCACTTGCATGGACAAGCTTATGAGAGCTAAAGCCACACAACACAAGCTCAAGAAGCATGTGCGTAGGCATAAGAAAGCAGCAAGTGAAGCCCGATGGGAATCTATCGACAGAATATCGTCAGCAGTCCTCCGAGGGGTATCCCATGAAGGTAGATTGATCGGTAGAGGAGCGCGAGATCAAGAACAAGAAGGCAACAGAGACACACGAGTTAGACAGGATTGGGCCATCAGTATGACATAATACCCTACTCCTATGGTCTGTTGGTTTGTATTAGCTATCGTATGATATGCCGTGATTTTAGAGGGGGTCCCTACCCGCCTTATATAGTCTAGGAGGCAGGGTTATAAGTCGGTTAGATCTGAGAGATAATCGGAAAGTAATAGCTGATTATAGGAATCTTAGGATTATACATATCCTAACAGATCTCGTAGTATCTTCAGGATATCTTCCCGATGTCTTGCGGAAGGCACCGAGCAGAGTCATGCCCCACAAGGCTTCTTCTTGTGGGCTGGGCCACCCCTAGGGGCACAACCCATGTGGTCTGCCATGGGTATCTGAGGTCGTACACCCCACAGCTAGTCCCCGAGCACCTTGTACCCATTATGCAACGCCGCCTTGAGCTTGTCTGAGCAGTTGCGAATGACATCGAGCAGTCAAGCTCATGGTCCGACCACCATGCTGAACTGCCGAGCAGCGTGAACCATCGCCGAGCAGTGTGAACCATTGTCGAGCAGCACGACCTGTCGCCGAGCAGCATGAACTACCGCCGAGCAGAGTGACCCAAGTACGGCTTGCCATAAGGGTGTAAGGAGCTCAAGTACACAATCAAAAATTTCTCCACAGTGAACCAAGTGTGCCCACTTAGAGTCCGAACAAAATTGTAGGAGTCAATCTTCCTCTC
This sequence comes from Miscanthus floridulus, assembly GCF_019320115.1. Lineage (NCBI taxonomy): Eukaryota > Viridiplantae > Streptophyta > Magnoliopsida > Poales > Poaceae > Miscanthus > Miscanthus floridulus. Next base: position 216,132,794 of record NC_089587.1, on the reverse strand, counting down.
TAGGCATGCAGTCTTCGAGAAAAAATCCCACACACTCACCTCGAGGTGAAGTGTGCCCACTTAGTCCCCGAGCCTAACAGCAGATGATGTAGTCATGTGGTGCCAGGGTCAGAAACTAGAAGAAAAGTAGAAAACCAGCCGAGCAGGCAGCTAGTCTCCGGGCGTGGCCCAAAAAGAGACACAGCACATTCACCGCAAGATGAAGTGTGCCCACTTAGTCCCCGAGCCTGACAGTAGGTGACGCAGTCACGTGGTGCCAGTGTCAGAAATAGAGAAACAACCAAAAACCACCGGAAAAGACCACCAGTCCCTGAGCTACAGGCGGAGTCATAGGAGTAATTCAACCGTGGAGGAAAATCAGAGTAACAGCTGGATAGTGTCAGTTACTGAGCCTTAATAAATGGCGAAGAAGTCGATGATATTTAGGCGAGGAGCAACTAAAAGCAGCGATAAATGAGCGCTGTGGGCTGCGGTTTGCGCGGAAGCCTAGGTAATGGCCCATTTGCCGCATCGAAGAAATCGCAGTGGCGCAGATCATGTGAATGGTTTCCCAAAAACCCTTGAGTCATAAAAGTGGGGAAAGTGCTTTATAACAGTATCGCCGCCCCCCATTCTCCCACCTTTGCCACTTCACCATTTCATCTTCCATCTCAGCCACCACACCTCCAGATTCATAGCCACAAACGCTACCGATGCCAGACTGTATCCAGATATGAGTGATGGCGCCAAAGAGGGGAGCCGTGAACCCAAAGAAAATAAGCCCAAAGAAGGTGGGAAGCAGAGCCAGCTGCGACGAAGAGTGGATGTTGTCGCACACTGGAGAAGCGGAGCTTGAAAGAATGGTGACGGTGGGCGTGCTTCCTAACCGTGTCACCGGCGGATGGCGTCCAGCCATTGGTGAGCCCTTTCCAATACCAACACCGATAAAGTTGTAGTCTTTGAAGATTATTTTTGGCGTGGATTAGGGTTCCCTGTTCATCCCTTCTTGCGAGATCTATTGGTATTTTGGTCGATCAGTCTGTGCAACCTCCACCCCAACACTATACTACACATCTCGATCTTTATTCACTTCTATGAGGCGTTTCTTGGGATTCTGCCGCACTTCAACCTCTTTAGACATTTATTTTGGTTAAAGAAGAAAGGCGGCGGTGGCTCCAAGGTGGTCGGTGGCGTATATCTGCAGCTCCGGGATGGAATGGCCAGCGATTATATCAGCATACCACTGAACACTTCCTTGAAAGGGTGGAATGCTAAGTGGTTTTACATGAAACAGAACCACCTGGCCGTCCGCTGCGACGTCCACCATATCCCAGAGAACCAAAGAAGCTGGTCGGAGAGACCAAGAAGTGTCGACATGGAGCAAGTGAAGGACCTCCTTGACTTGATTCAAAGTGTGGAGTTGAGAGGTGAACTTGTCGTAGTAAGCTTCATAGTACACCGTGTCCAGCCTTGCAGGGAAAGGGCCTACCTGCTTTTGACTATAAGGGCGACGACGACGGAACCCGAGAGAGACCTAAACGGCTATCATGGAAAGAAGTAATAGGCCATGCCATAGAACTATTCACCTATAGCGCCTCATTTAGCTGGCCAAAAGAAATAAAGGCCTTCAACTGTACCAACCTACCTCCTTAGGTAATCATCATACCCTGCATTGTTCAAATGACGATTTGCTGAGCAGGGAACTGACTTACTTATGCAAAGATCCATTTGCAGGACAAAGCAGTATATTTTTCTAACGTGCCGAGAGCTGAATGGCCGCCAACAATGGACGTCTGACCAACAGAACACCCTGAAGAAAGTTCCATTGGTATCTCAGCAGAATCCAGAGATTCAGATGTTGATCATACGGCACATCCCCCCCCCCCCCCGTTATCAGAGAAATCTCAAGGAAAACGAGCAGCAGCAGACGAGCCAGTCTAGAAGAAGAGGAAAACGGCGATGGCCGCTCCTCGCAAACCGGGCGGTATATCACTAGGCGGCGACCAGACCAGCCGTCCGTGGAGGGCCATGGTGATGGAGTGGTCTGATGACGACAAAAATACAGTTCCCCCTCCTCCGAGCGTGCAAACAACTTCACGTAAAACACGCGTGGAGGAGCAACCAAGGGAAACCGATGAAGTGCCCGAGCAGCAGGCTACAAACATCCCTATGGAGCAAGCGATGGAAGTCCCCAAGCAATAGACAGAGCTAAACCCAGTGGTACAAGCGGAGCAAACACCGGAACAATAGGTGGAGCAGAGGCCAGCTATAGAGGAGGACAGACCTCCACCCGATAACACAGAGGTCAACCCCACAGCCGCACTCAGGGGCTCGAACAGGCCTCGCTGATTCAAAAATGCACACCAGCAGACCAAACGGTAAGTAACCTTGCATTGTTATTATTTTGCTATTTGATCTTTGTTTTTTGGGCGATTGACCAAATGTTCTAATGTAGCGCAAGGCACATGGAGGATCCAAAGTCACCTGCCCAGACTGACAAGCAGTCTTGAGCTGATCCCGAGGCAGAGGTAGCGCCTGCCGCCCCCGTGTCAGGGTCCCCCAGTGCTTGGCGATCGGCGAAACAAACAACAACTGCTGTAGGCGGAGCTGGAGATGTTGAGGGACTGGCATCAGTAGAGGCCGGCTCGGCAACAACGCCCGAAGCAACGTCGGGTAGTGCCGGACCCTCGGGAGCTGAAACTGTAGTTGCCAGCGAGGTGGCAGAGTCTAGGTCGGCGAGACTAGGGGTGCCCGAGGAGCTAACGGTGCCCCCTGAGGGGTCGCATGTCATGCTCGTACCCACTGTCCAGCCACAGAGCCCCCCTACAGTGACCCCTACTACTGCGGAAGAGGAGGATGAGGTCGAGGAGATCGTTCGTGATGAGCCCCGAACCCAATCCATCCAAATCCTTCGCAAGCGTGGTGACGAAGTGGTAGTTGCCGAGGAAGAGGACACCCCTAGAGAAATGAAGAGGCTGAAATCCGCCCTCGACGGAGTAGTAAAACAAATCGAGGTTGATATTGAATCCCGAAAATTCTTCGTTGTCATTGTTTGTTTCCTTCTATCATTGCCATTATGCATTTCCAGGGGATAACTCGAACTGTCGAGCACCATTACCAGTTGATTAAGAGGATGGAGCCCCTCACCGAGGAGAACAAAAAAACTCAAGGAGGCGATGAACCTTTCGGAGAAGAATATTCAAAGGGCCCAGCACGAACGAGACCTTGCTGAGTCCAACACGCGGGACCTAGAATACTAGAAGGGGGTCCTGTCTGAACAACTGGCGACTATGAAAGAACAGCTTCAGAGCAAGTCCGAGCAGCTGATCACTGCCTCTACACAACTTAAAGATGCTTCTAAGCAATTGGAAAAGCTGCAAAAAGTCTCTCAGGAGAAGAGAGGTACGTTTGATCCACAAAAATGCCTCACATAGTTGTATACGATTACTTTTGTTGATGAATGATGTATTTGTAGAACAAGACGCGGAGCTCGGTCAACTGCGCGAGGCCCTAGAGCAACTCCGAGAGGAGAAAGCGAAGGAGATAGAGCAAGCGAACAAACTGACCGAGGAGCTGGACGGTGAGTGCCCCATGGTTGGGTTTTCTACTGAGGTAATTGTCTTCCCTGATGGAACTTCAAAATGCATGTAGACTACCGTCGGAGGGTCAAGGCACAATTCGATGTGTTGGAGCAAGACGCCCGTACCCAGAGGAACAAATTTGACGGCGTAGTTGTCGGAATCAAACCAGTGCTCAACTGCATCGAATCGGAAACTGCTCCTCATCCCAACGGCAGGCCACCTCGCTCGGATATTATCATCAAAAGATGCAAGACAGCGTGGGAAAGCTTTAAGAGCTTCAACCACGATGCCGTTGTTTCTACCACTACCCATGCCCTTGCTGTTGTCCGATCCCACTATCCAGCCACTAACCTGGAGGTGATAGGGGGCAGGTACGCTGAAGGACTGAGCGAAGCGGAGACCCAGTGGCTTGAAGATGAAGTGGAGGACGCAGCGAAAAAGTTGGTCGGCGATATATACCTGTTCGGAGAGAATGATGGTAGTGGCGAAGCACAATGATCTCCTCAATGGACATCATCTGTAATATCTGAACAGTATGGTTAGAAAGCGCGAAAGCGCAAGAAACAAATATTTATCAAATATTTGTCATTAGGTGCTGGTATATGCAATATATGCAGTTTGCTTATAATTTGGCGAAATAATCTTTGAAGTTTCAAACCGGACGCGGTTATGCGTAGTTCAACTATCATCCGACTAGTAGGTCTGCTGCTGGTCCCTATGGCCTTGGCCAGCCCATAGTCCATAACGTCGAGTGTGGAGCCCGTGCACGTGTAGGAGTAACGGACATGACCCAAGAACCGCAGCCGACCACCCATGACATAGAGCGCAGAGCCCATGGCACGTGTAGGGAAAAATTGGTGGCTGAGTCTTTTCCATAGAAAACAGCGCTAAACGTGTTCTAGTCGGCAGTTGTTAAACGAACTCGGAGATAAAGGCAACACAAGCGGCGTCTGAGCAATGTATTCTATGTTGAACTCTCGGCCTTGGCTGACCCATAATCCATAACGCCGAGTGCAGAGCCCGTAGACATGTAGGAAAAATAGGTGTGACCAAAGGACCGCAGTCGACCACCCATAACACAGAGCGCGGAGCCCGTAGCACGTGTAGGGAGAAATCGAAGACTGGGTCTTCTCTGAAGAGAACAAAGAAAAAATGTTACTCTCCGATCAAAGAATGTTTTTGCTGTATGGAAAACATGCTCTGTGATTTGGAAAAATCGAGTTTGGCGATTTGGAGAAAACGTGGTCGGTGTTTTGGAGAAATCGTGTTTGGCATTTTGGAGAAATCGTGTTCGGCGTTTTGGACAAATCATGTTCGGCGTTTTGGAGAAATCGTGTTCGGCGTTTTGGAGAAATCGTGTTCGGTGTTTTGGAGAAATCATGTTTGGCGTTTTGGAGAAATTGTGGCCGGCGTTCTAGAGAAATCGTGGTCTACGTTTTGGAGAAATCGTGTTCAGTGTTTTGGAGAAATCATGTTCAACGTTTTGGAGAAATCGTGGTTAGCATTTTGGAGAAATCGTGGTCGGCGTTTTTACGGCGATTGCGTACTAGAGTTCGTTATGAAGTAGCATATAGCTTGGCAACCATAAGTGTTTGTTAATCCACAATAGAGACAAAATGGAGACAAGTTATGGAGACCAAAAAACATTACTGAATACAAATTTGTAGAGTATATATCTGTGGTGTTTCAAGAATAGAAACGTATAAGATGTTCGATGTGCCACGAGTTGGGAACATCGACTCCTTCTAAGTCACTTAGGCAATAAGAACCTGGTCGAGTAACCTCTTTGATGATATAAGGTCCTTCCCAGGGGGAAGAGAGCGCCAACAGCAAATGAACGACCTTTGACGTTTTGGTTATAGTACCTCCGCAAGCCTTCCAGATACTTAGCTGTACGGACACAGGTGATTAGGCGCTCTTCCTCAGCTCTCTCGACGTCCTCAGACCAAACAACCTCGGCCTACTCTTCATCATAGTTTTCCACTCAAGGTGCTCAGAAAGTAACATCCGCTGGTAGTATGGCTTCTGAGCCATAGACCAAAAAGTATGGAGTCACGCCAGTGTTGCGACTAGCTTGTGTACGCAGTCCCCAGACTACAGCTAGAAGTTCCTTGAGCCATCTGCCCGGGTGGTTTTCTTCTTTCTGATATAGTCATTTTTTAGGGCATCAAGTATCATACCGTTCGCCCGTTCGACTTGACCGTTGGCTCTTGGATGGGCAACAGAAACATATTTGACAGAGATGCAACGGTCTTTGCAAAAGTCCTAGAAGTGATGTCCAGTAAACATAGTTCCGAGATCGATGATGATGCTGTTTGGTAGACCAAATCTGTGGATGATATCTTCAAAGTGCTCAACTGCCTTTTTTGTAGTAGCCGAGACAAGCGGTTTATATTTAATCCACTTGGAGAACTTGTCAATGGTGACATACACGTACTGGAAACCACCTAGTGCTGGCTTGAAAGGCCCGATCATGTCCAGTCCCCAGCATGCAAAGGGCCAGGAGGCTAGGATGGTTTGCAGCTCTTGCGCCGGTACGTGTATTTGCTTAGCGAAGAATTGACATCCTTCACAACGTCGGACGATGTCTTCTGCATTAGTGATGGCCATGGGCCAATAAAAACCTGCTCGGAAAGCCTTGCCGACTAATGTTCTTGAGGCTGCATGGTTGCCACAAGAACTAGAGTGAATTTCAAGAAGCACCTTTGCTCCCTCCTATTGGGTGATGTATTTCTGCAGTATCCCTTCCTTGGCACTTTTCCTCATCAAGCTGTCGTCCACCAGCACATAAAGCTTGCTTCAACGTACTAGACGTTTAGTTTTAGTCTTGTCGACGGGTACTTCAGCGCTGGTGAGGTACTTGATGAATTGTTCCCTCCAATCAGCGACCGGCGAAGGTACCGCAAGTACCAACTGCTCGGCAGGGGAACTTCTTCAACTTCCTTATCTTCCTTAATGGATGGCACCAGGAGATCTTGAATAAAAACCCATGGCAGGATCGCGGCGCGAGAAGAACCGAGCTTGGATAAGTGGTTGGCGAGTTGATTTTGGTCACGTACCACGTGGTGATACTCGATACCATAGAATTTTCCTTCAAGCTTTCTGATTTCAGCGCAATAAGCATCCATTTTCTCGCTGGAACAAGACCAATCTTTGTTGAGCTGATTGATAACCAATGCGGAGTCCCCGTACACCATTAGTCGCTTGACGCCGAGCTCGATGGCTATATGAAGACCATGGAGACATGCTTCGTATTCCGCAGCGTTGTTGGAGACCGGGAAGTGTATTCGAAGAACATAACGTAGCTTATCCTTGGTCGACGTAATGAACAGAATGCCCGCACTAGCACCATTGATGTTAAGGGCACCGTCAAAGTACATCACCCAGTGTTTGGGGCAAGCAGCGGCGATGGGCTCTTGGATCTCGGTCCATTCAGCGATGAAGTCAGCGAGCGCCTGTGACTTAATGGTAGGTCTGCTTCTAAATTCAATGGAATAGGTACCAAGCTCAATTGCCCATTTAATGATACAACCATTGGCTTCTTTGTTGCGAAGAATGTCCCCCAAGGGGAACTCAGTGACCACAGTGATCTTGTAGTATTCGAAGTAATGTCGGAGCTTGCGCGACATAATCAGAATTGCATATAATAGCTTTTGTACCTGAGAGTAACAAGTTTTTGGCTCATTAAGTACTTCACTGATAAAGTAGACTGGACGTTGCACCTTGTAAGCGTGCCTGGCTTCCTCGCGTTCGACAATGATAGCTGTGCTCATGATGCGAGAAGTGGCGGCGATATATATTAGCAGAGTCTCATCTGGCCTTGGCGCTGTCATGATCGGTGGCTTTGTTAAGAACAACTTGAGCTGCTCGAAAGCTGAGTCTGCCTCCTCCGACCAGGAAAAGTGCTCAGAGGCCTTGAGGAGCTTGAAGAAAGGTAGCCCTTTTTCACCGAGGCGTGATATGAAATGGCTTAAAGCAGCCATGCAACCTGTGAGCTTTTGTATATCCTTGACACATGTTGGCCGTTTCATATTGGTGATGGCGGAGACCTTGTTAGGATTAGGCTCGATGCCTTGAGCACTGATGATGTAGCCCAGTAGTATACCGGATGGAACTCCAAAGATGCACTTTGAAGGGTTCAGCTTCCATCGGTACTTGTTCAGATTGGCGAAGGTTTCTTCGAGGTCGGCGATAAGGTTGTTGAATGTCTTGGTTTTAACGACCACGTCATCGATGTAGGCTTCGACGTTGCGGCTAATCTGCTGGTCGAGGCACATCTGAATGGCCCATTGATAGGTAGCCCCAGCATTCTTGAGTCCGAAGGACATAGTTTTGTAGCAGTATGCACCAAAAGGTGCAATGAATGACGTCTTTATCTGGTCTTCTTCCTTGAGGGAGATCTGATGATAGCTGGAGTAACAGTCGAGGAAAGAGAGTAGTTCACAGCCGGCGGTAGAGTCTACAACCTTGTCTATCCGAGGCAAGCCAAAGGGGTCTTTAGGGTAGTGTTTGTTAAGATCAGTATAATCAACGCACATTCTCCAGTCTTTATTCTTTTTTTGAACGAGAACAGGGTTTGCTAACCAATCTGGATGATACACTTCTTTTATAAACCCGGCAGCTAAGAGCCATTTTATTTCTACCCTAATAGCCTCCTTCTTGTCTGGCGCAAATCAGTGAAGTTTCTGCTTGATCGGTTTGGCGGTCGGCGAGACATTCAAGGAGTGCTCGATCTTCTCCTGTGGTACCCCGGCATGTCTGTAGGTTTCCAAGCAAACACATCGGCATTGGCACGTAGGAAGGAGACGAGCGCGCTTTCCTATTTGGGGTCAAGGTGAGCCCTAATCTTCATGGTCTTGGAGGCGTCATTGAGGCCAAGGACAACCTCCTTGACTTCCTTGGACTTGGCAGAGGCACGGGGAAGCTCTAGCTCTGGAATCTCCATGTCATCGACGGGTACTGTCTTGGCTTCAGTGACCACGCTAGCCATCTGGATGGAGAGGTCGGTGGCTTTAGCGAGAGCGAGACTCTCTGTCTTGTAGGCGTAGGTGATGGAAAGGTTGGCCCACAGAGCCAGGACTCCTATAGGCAAAGGCATCTTCAGCACTAGATACGCGTAGTGTGGTACGGCCATGAATTTGGCTAGAGCTGGCCATCCAAGTATGGCATGGTAGGTGGTGTCGAAGTCGGTGACGTAGAAGTTGATATGCTCGATGCGGTAGTTGCTTGCCATGCCAAACTATACTGGTAGGGTGATTTCTCCAAGTGGTCTGGATGCCCTTCCAGGTACCACACCCTAGAAGGAGGAGTCCGAGGGTGTGAGATCTGATATCGCAAGGCCCAACTCCCTTAGGGCTCCGGCGAAGAGTAGGTTCAAAGCACTGCCACCATCAATAAGGACTTTTCTGAATAGCACCTTCTAGATGGTTGTGTCAAGGACGAGGGGGAAATGCCTTGTATATGGTATGTCTACCCACTAGTCGGCCCTACTGAAGGTGATGGGGATTTCGGACCATGGGCGATAGCTGGGGTCGGCGGTAGTTTCTTCTGAAGCGACAGCGAGCACTCATCGAGCGGCAAGCTTCCATTCCCTTCGACTCTCAGTGGAGGCGAGGCCCCCAAAGATGGTGGCGACCACCTTATCGTGGTCCTAAAAGGTGTTGTTGTTGTTCCCAGGCGGTCAGCGACCTCCTGTTCCATTGTTGGCGTCGTCGTCGAGCCTCTTGTCCTAGAACTCCCTAGCTAGACCAATACAGTCCTTCATCTTGTGTTTGGCGTTCTTGTGAAGAGGGCACGGGCCATCGAGTATCTTTTGGTACTATTCGTCGTAGTTACACTTAGCGCGAGGTTGACTAACGGTGGCGAAGATGTGTTCTGGCCGGCGGCAGCGATTTTGTCCAGGCATGTGTCCTCCTGCTCGATCACAGCCACTATCGCGGTGATAGCTGCGGTCATCAGGATGGCGGTCGTTGTGATGTCAGTCATCAGGGCGATCATCATATCGGTGAGGTGGTCGCTGAGTGCGTGCATCCTCGTTGAAGCGCACCTCAGCTTCCTCTGCATCGGCATACTGGTTGGCGGTAGTTATCATTTCACCGATACCGGTCGACGGCTTTTGGTTGAATTTGGAGCGAAGCTCACGATGGTGGAGTCCTCGGATAAAGGTGGTGATGACTTCAGCTTCCATGATGTTGGGGATAGAGTTCCTCATCTCGGAGAAACATTGGATGTAGCTGCGGAGGAGCTCGGATGGCTTTTGGTTGATGCGGCTGAGATCATGCTTCGTGTCGGGTCGAGTACATGTGGCCATATAGTTGTCGGTGAAGACTTTCTTCAACTCTTCCCACGAGCCGATGGAGTCCGGTGCAAGGCTGGTGAACCAGCTCATGGCGGGTGGCGTGAGCATGATGGGGAGATAATTTGCCATAACGCTGGTGTCTCCTCCCGCGGCACGGACAGTAGTGGCATAAGCCTACAGCCACTAAGTTGGGTTCATTCTTCCTTCGTAGGGCTCGACCCCGGTGATCTTGAAACCACGAGGCCACCAAAGCATTTGGAGAGGCCCCTCAGGAGTGTCAACACCGTAATCTACGGTGTTGTGGTCGGGGACAGGCTCGAGGGCTGAGTCCAGGTTGTCGTACTCCCTTTCGTAATCCTGGCGGCGACGTACTTCGTCTTCATGGTGACCAAAGCGACGGTGCTCGATATGCCGTCGCGCATCCTAGAGGTTGCTAAGATGTACTCTAGCATCCTGTTTGACCTCCTGGTCATGTTGGCGATGGTGTTCGGCGCGATGCCCCCTGGGTCCCCCTTGGAGAGGTAATGACTAGTTGACGAAATGGCTTTGACTTGGGCGGCGATTGGACCTCGGCGTAGCTGATCAGTGAATCATGCTCGTAGAGCACGAAGGTCTCTGATCCTCATGGATCTCAATGACCTAACAGTAAGCCGCTTTAAGCATGGCGATGATCTTGGCGAGCTTAGGCGTTTGAGGGAAACGAGCGAGCTCGTTGGCGGCTACTGCCAAATTGGTGCTTGGAGTCTTAAAGACGTTGTGGCCATCGACGTGGAGAAATTCTTCATCGAGGTTGCGGTAGAGCAGGAGCGGTCTTCCTTGAGAGTCAAGCCAATGATTCTGAGCAGCCTTGGCCCTTGCGATGGCTGCCTCGTTTTCTCGCCGCTACACGCGGTTGACGTTTTGGTTCTCCCGAGCGACGCGCTCCTCCTCGGTTTCGCCGTTCTGAGGAGGACTGTCGATGCTGACATTGAAAATTGCACCACCCTAGAAGGGTGGGAGGATAAACTAATCGGAGAAGGTTTCGGTGAGGGTCTCCATAGAGCCCTGAGACTCGGAGCCCAGAGTTTCTTCTGGGATGGTCTAGAGGTGCGCACCAGGGGTCCGACCTAAGTGTAGCGTGTTGACAACCGGCGGGAGCTAGACGGTGATCTGGTCGGCGAGTTTGCCCCTTAGGGCATGCTGGTAAGCGATGGCGGTGTTGGAGAATCTAAAGTGTAGGGCCATAGCCCTTGCGGTTTCCCGAGCACCCTCCGATAGATCTGGATCAGAGGGTGGTCAGCGCTGAACCAGAGTGTCCAGTGCCGATTTAGCGACGGAGAGACAATCGGCGAGCTTTAGTCCGACCTGATCGATGGATTCGATTAGATCATCGTTGTTGATCGGCCTCCTCTGGTAGCAAGGAAGTGGATGGCGAGTTGTTGCCAAAAGAGATCTCATAATCGCCTCCGAGATCGGATCTACAGTTGTAGGTGCAGGGGTGGCTAGTGCAGAACTGATCTGCTCTGGCTCGAGGAGCTCTCCGACTCCATCAGCGTTGATGACCCACGAGATGGATCCGACTGTGAAGATCTGGCCGGGCTATGGAAGGGACGAAGAGCCTGCAGAAAAAAGCCATCTTGTTCGACAAGGAAATAGCACGCACACCCCTACCTGGCGCACCAACTGTCGATAGAATATCGTCGGCAGTCCTCCGAGGGGTATCCCACGAAGGTAGATTGATCGGTAGAGGAGCGCGAGATCAAGAACAAGAAGGCAACAGAGACACACGAGTTAGACAGGTTTGGGTCGTCAGTATGACGTAATACCCTACTCCTGTGGTCTGTTGGTTTGTATTAGCTATCGTATGATATGATGTGATTTTAGAGGGGGTCCCTACCCGCCATATATAGTCCGGGAGGCAAGGTTACAAGTCGGTTAGATCTGAGAGATAATCAGAAAGTAATAACTGATTACAAGAATCTTGGGATTATACCACTGTTCGCCTAAACGGCCGTTTAGCCTATTTAAACATCGTGTAAACGCTACATGGTGGTGCGCCGTTTGTGTTTAATCACCCATTTACCCCGTTTAATTGGCCGTTTAGCCCGTTTAATGGGATGTTTTGCCCGAATAATGGCTAAACGGTAGGTGACCGACTGTTTACCGTTTAGCGTTTAGGAAAACACTGGATTATACATATCCTAACAGATCTCGTAGTATCTTTAGGATATCTTCCCGATGTCTTGCGGAAGGCACCGAGCAGAGTCGTGCCCCGCAAGGCTTCTTCTTGTGGGCTAGGCCACCCCTAGGGGCACATCCCATGTGGTCTGTCGTGGGTATCCGGGGTCGTACACCCCATAGAATTTGACCAAGCCTATGCAGCTTTGGGCAATCTCCATACCCAAATGGAGCAAGTGGATCAACAGAGAGCAGCAGCCCAAGAAGCAAGAGCTGATGATCAAGCATTGCTTGCAGGACTATGGGAGCAGCTAGAGGCTACCCGTGCAGAGGCATCCACAGCTACGCGCCAGCGGGATGCAACAAACAACCGTGCCGCTGCAGCAAGAATAGAATGAGATAGGCACCGTGCCATAAGTAACGCGCAGGACCATGCTAAAAGGGGCTTACGTCATCAACTTGCACAAGCTCAGCTTTGAGTGATGGACCTTCAGCATGAAGTGCACTATCTGAACAACCAGCTGAACCCAATCCTTGATGGGGAAGAAGTGGTCCAAATATGGAAGAAGATGACGATGAGGACGAGGAAGAAGTGGAGCCTGAGGAGGGAGATGATCCTATCTCTGACCTCGATAGTGATCATGATGAGGATTAGATCACTTAGTACTTAGTTGAAATGCTTGATGTATCATCGCTATCTATGTAATGGACCTGTAGTTGAGTTTGGTGTTGGTGATTGGACTATCATGTAATATTGGTAATTGCATGTTATCTCACATTTGGTTAAACGCTAATGCAATTCCAGTTCATTTATCAGTGATCATGATTTTGAATGTTAAGGCGCTATGAGTCCGATAAGTGATCAAATTGGTGGTGTCATGTTGCGAGAATGAATTATTATGCCTCTGTTCTTATTGTATGAATTTAAGATTCTCTCTAGTAATTTCAGTTTGGCATGATTATAAAATTCATCTGCAATCTCCTAACATCATCCAATAATCACTTATTGTTGCAACTTTGCAGATGACTCGCACCCGTGCAGGAGCTAGCAGCAGCCATGATGGCAACGACGATGACTTACCGCCACCGCCACCGTCGTCTGCTCTGAAGTTCTTTGCCCAATTCTTGGGAAGCCAAAGGACAATGGAGGAAGCTCTGCGCCTCATTGCGCAGAACATAGCTCATGCCCACCCACACCAACAGGGGCTAGAGCCAAACCAGCACAGTACCTTCAAGGAATTTCTAGATACAAAGCCTTCGATCTTCAAGGTGGCAGAGGAACCGCTATAGGTGGACGAGTGGCTCAATACTATTGAGCAGAAGTTTCGTCTGCTAAGGGTCACCGAGCACCAGAAGGCTAAGTATGCGTCCCATCAGTTGTAGGGACCGGCAGGGATTTGGTGGACACATTTCTTGTCCTCTCTACCTACTAATGCGCATGTAACATGGGAGCAGTTCAAGTTGGTCTTTCGGGGACATCACATTCCCCTAGGGCTAATGCGCATGAAGGCGGTCGAATTTATGAGGCTCACACAAGGGACTAAGACCCTCACTGAATACATGCATGCTTTCAACAACCTGTCCAGGTATGCCCTAGGTTTTGTTGATACCAAAGAGAAGAAGATAGAGAGCTTCAAGCGGGGTCTGAGCACAAAACTAATGAAGACTATGGCCAATTCCATGTGCACCACCTACAACGAGTTTATTAGTGATGCTTTGACCCAGGAAAACCATAACAATATGCATGCGGCAGCTAAGGGCCGCAAGAGGGCAATTAAGGTAGGTGCCTCCAGATCTTCATAGTCCAGAGCTCCTATCATAGCTAGGCCGCAGTTCCACCCACCTGCACCTAAGTTTAGGCCTCCGCCGCCAAAAGCTCAGAACAACATGCCTTAGAAGGTATTCCGTAAGGCATTCACTATTGCCTTACCTAAAGGGAATGGCGGTCAAGGAAACTCCACAGGACCTAGGAGTAATCAACCCTGCTACAACTGCAATCAAGTGGGTCATTGGGCCAAAGAATGCCCCCACCCTAAGAGGAATGGCAATTAGAATCAAAACAATCAGAGGCAGGCAAACTCATGGGCACGTCCTAGATACGTGCACTATACCGCTGTTGAGGAAGTGCCCACTGGAGAAGTTGTCACGGCTGGTATGTTTCTTGTCAACAAGCATCCCGCTATTGTTTTATTTGATTCGGGAGCTTCTCATTCATTTATGAGCCAAGCATTTGCATCTAGACATGATCAGAAAATAATTGAAGTAAGCAAGGGTGGTTATAATATAAGTTCAGCTAGGGCTACTATTTCTACAAATAAGATAGTCAAAAACGTGCTCATCTCTATACTAGAGAGGGAGTATACATCGGATTTGATAGTATTGTCCAGGTTATCCATAAGTGTAATCTTAGGCATGAATTGGATGAAAGATCACGGTGTTCTCATTGACACTAGCACTCAGACTGTTATGTTGAGAGAACCTAAGGGAGGAAATGCTTTTCTAGTACCACTCTCCCAAAATTTTGAACTCCAACACTTAGCTTGTGCTATCCAAACCACTACCCTTTGCGATATCCCAGTGGTTTGTGAGTTTCCTGAGGTATTCCCAGATGAGTTACCAGGTTTACCACCTAATAGGGATGTGGAATTTAAGATTGAGTTAGTGCCTGGTACGGCACCTATCTCAAGAAGGCCTTATAGGATACCACCAAATGAGTTAGCAGAACTTAAAATTTAGCTACAAGATCTGTTGGACAAGGGTCTCATTCAACCTAGTTCATCTCCATGGGGATGTCCAGCATTGTTTATAAAGAAGAAGGATAGGTCCTTGAGAATGTGTATGGATTACAGGCCACTCAATGCTGTGACCATCAAGAACAAGTACCCGTTGCCTCGCATCGACATCTTGTTTGATCAGTTGGCAAAAGCAAAGGTATTCTCCAAGATCGACTTGAGATCAGGCTATCATCAGATAAAAATCAAGCCAGAGGATATACCTAAAACTACTTTCTCCACTAGGTATGGCTTATATGAGTATTTGGTTATGTCTTTTGGACTAACGAATGCTCCTGCCTACTTCATGTACCTGATGAATTCGGTATTCATACCTGAGCTCGACAAGTTCGTGGTCGTGTTTATCGATGATATATTGATTTATTCAGAGAATGAGGCAGATCATGCAGAGCATCTGAAGATTGTTCTATAACACCCCAAGTGTTTGTCACCAGTTAAGCAATGGATTTAAACTCAACCATGGCATGTTAAGTAGTGATGGAGATGTTAGATCAAATTATGAAAATAAGCCCAACTTAAACTTGGACCATGCACCATTGCTTACATGTTGCCCTTTCCAAAAAGTATGCTTGAGTAATGTTGGATGTACTTCTTTCATGTGTCTCACATCAATATCCATCTAGATTGATCCATGAAAAAGTTTTGTGAAGTTTGGAATCAAGAAGTCACATGAAATGACAAGTTATGTCCTTGCTTGAATTGTTTTATAAAGTGAATAGAATTCTTGATCATCAACCAAACCTTGAAACCTTTCCCAAATGACTCCAATTGAACTCTACAACAAAAGTTATGAAGGGTTCATGTTGAGCAAAGGTGGAGAAAATATCCGAAAATAATGGAAACCCTAGATTCTATAGCAAAAAGGGCTTTACGTTGACCAAGAAATAAAGTTAACTTCTGGACCAGATATGAGGTTTGACCAAAAATGAAAGTTGAATAAAAGTTTGATCATAACAAACTTTGTTAAAAGATCAAGTCATGATTCGGTTTCACAATGGATCAAAACAAGGCTCAAAGTCTAATAGAAAAGCTAAAATCAACCCAACAGTGTTTGCAGTCCGGAATTCACCGACATCGACATTGACATCCCGTGTTCTCCAAATTTTGCTAAGCAACTTGAGTTGGTCCAAAAATAAAAGTTGAAGGCTATATTATGGAGAAGAGCATACAAAAAGTTGCACTGAGTTTGACCGAGTTTTGACCTCCGAAGGCGAGTTCCCGTGACCGTTATCAATATGTTGACACTATCATATTGAGGCTTAATTACCCGCTGATCCAAAGCTCTAATGACTTGGTTCCTTAAATAAGAAATGTAGAGCATCAGGAAAGAAGCAAACTTTGTTTTGGGGCCATTGTCAAATTCGGCCCATAGACATCCCAAAGACGTGTTCCACGCCGGCCACTCCGTCGTCCACCAGCTGTTCGTGGAAATGCCCCAAAGGATGCCGCATGGCCTGTGCGTGGCAAGCATGCGCGAGCTCGCCCCTGCTCTCTGCCGCGTGCCCCGCGCCTCACTCGGCGTAGTGGAGCACCAGAGCGACCCACTGAGCTACTTTCCCACTCCTTCTCTCGCTCCTCCTCGCTCTACCTCGCTTCGCTCCGTGCCTATGAGTGCGTCCGCCATGGCCGGTGGGCTGAGCTCGCCGTCACCGCCGTTCCCTGGCTTCCGAGCACCCTCATGACCAACCTCGTGAACCAACAGCTCCGCCTCTTCCTCCTCTGCGACCTGCGCACCACCACGGAGCCAGAAACCATCGAAGCAGCCCGACCATTGGGACAGTTGCCATCGTCGCCGCTGCTGCAGTGGCCGCACCGCCACAGACCATCTCGGGCCGAGCTGGGCATCCCTACGCATGCGCGCGAGGCTCCTGGTGCTTCCCCACCATTCCCCCACCGCCGTCGGCCCTTCTCCGACCGCCACCGGCCGATTCCCCGGTGTCCTCTGTTTCAAGTTCGCATCAGGGACCCCGTGCAAGAATTCGACAAAGGGAAGGGGCCTAACTGCAACCTGTAGACTCAGATGAATAGTGCCGATAAGGACCTATTTGCAGGAAATTAGCTGAAATTTGGAAAATCCATAAGAATTCATAGGAAATTCGTAAAATAGCAAATGAGGACTTTTTGGAATCCTTGTGAAATTGTATATGCAGTAGATCTATAATATGGCATGTTTTAGTTTAAAGCTTTAGCTGCAAAAATAGATTTGTGCAGTAAGGTTGTAATGCTAGTTGAATTTGTTATTTTCCATAACTATAGATCTAGGGCTCCAAATGAAGTGAAATTTTTGTGGCATGCTACTCATGTGATAGTTGATGTGTGGTAAAAATTTCATGAGTATTGGATGAAGTATAAGTGAGTTATTGGTTTATCTTGCTCTCACATGATTTCTTGCAATAGCAAATTGTCTTTTTCATAGAGGTAGCTATACTTATGCAAATGGTATGAAATTTGTACAGTAGACTATTGAGAGGATATGTGAGCTACTGTAATTTTTGTAGAATTTATTGTGCATTTTTTGTATATGTTCATAAATACACCTTGATGTCTAAATAAATTAAGAAATGCTTTAAGAAAATTTATTTAGAGTTGAGCACCGTGCTTTCTGGTGTTCTTTAGTCATGTGTGAAATGGTGGTAAAGTTGGTTTTGCCCAATTATGTGTTTGAAACATAAGTTAATAATTATTTTCTTGCCGATGTGGTTTATGGACAGATCTGGGAACTTAGCAAAGTTCTTCATGATAATGTGCTTTGTTGTGAAACTTGTTTATACCAAAGTTGTAGATAATTCATGTATCTAGCTTTTGTTAAAATTTGGTGTCATTTGGCCAAGTAGTTTGTGAGTTATGCCTGTTTAAAGTTGGGTTTCAGAAATGGCTGCTCTCTGTCAATTGTGGACCAGTTTCTGTAAATGGGTATATTTGACTTAGTTAATTTGAGAATCATGCTAAGATGATTAAATATGAATTGTAGGAAATTTCATAAGCTTTCCAGAATATCTTGTTGCATGTCTATTGGATTTGTATAACTCTAGTTATGATCCAAACATGAAGCTGTTGTTTCCAGTCCAGAAATAGACATATGCTAGTTGTGGTTGTTTACTCCATGTGTTGCTAAGTGTGGCTTATGCCCTTGTTGATGGTCAAGTTATGATACTTGTGACCTTGTTAAACTTGTTTCATGCTTGATGTGCTTGCTCTCTATAGTTAGTTGTGTGATGTTAGTTAAATAGCTATTGGTGTCTATGTCTTGCGTAATCTTGTGTTTGTCTTGAATGCTTATGTGATGCATCTTGTGTTACCATTCATCACATTCATACACATGCATCTTGCATCTCTTTTAGGTATGCTAGATGAACCACGTGAAGGATGTGATGTGGAACCGAACTCGAAGATTGGGTTTGGTGGATCTATCCCGAAGGTGGAAGGACTGGACAAGTGCTAGGACGGGAGATGCTCACCAAGCGAGTGTCGTCTAACAAACACTAACCTAGTGTTGGATCCCAGGCAAGCCCTGGAGCATTCTAAGTCTTCTATGTTTTTACAAATATCTTGAGTATCTTTTATTGTTGATGATGCATTAAGTATAGGAATTTGGTTGGAACCAATTGTTGCATTATATCCTTACCTTGTCCAGATAAAATCCTGTGAATCCTAATTAAGTGTAGGATCGAATGATGCTTAGCTATACTTAGACCGATAGAAGTAGGGTGATTTCCTGTCACCTGCGAGATGTAGGATGAGCTCTGGTCACGGTTGGCGAAAAAGAACCATGTGTTAATAATAAAAAGAGACCAGATGGGATGACGGCAGTGCAGCAACAAGGCATGGAGGTCTTGGGTGTGAATCTATCCCTGTCTGTGTCATTTAAGGACCGATACACTATACATCCTTATGTCATGTTGAACGCAGCCTAACATTTAGCTGGCCAGATAACTCGTTCCGACCGCGAAGCCTAGTAGCTCGATTCAGGCTGGGGACACGAGCAGGGGTTCATAATCTGGATGGAAGTAAGGATGTGCAGAGAGCCATTGGCGTAAGCCCAAGGGCGGGTTAAGTCATCGAGCACTCATGGCAGAGTGGTTCTCTGATTTTGCGGCACTGATCAGACTCGTGACTCCTGAATTGTACCAAAGGTGACTTATTTGCGACCCTGACGGGGGAAGCAAGGTTTGTGTTAGGAATACCCCTCCAGCTGGATAGGAATCGATTCGAATCGTCGTCTCTCCCGGATAGTGAGAACTTGACTGAACAGCGGCAACATAGATTCACTAAATTTAAAGATATTGTTAAATGATGATGATGATGATGATAATGAGCCATGAAATACCTGATATGGTTATTATTGTTTGCTACTTAATCAAGTGATTGATTAGTACAGGTGCTAATATAGATGGTAGGAAATGGCTAAAAGTCACTGCTAGTATAGGTTAATAATGCTAACGATTACTCAAGCTTTTACGCAAAGAGGTTGTCTAGCAAGATCCACTGATAAAGCCTTGCATAATCCTTGGTGTCACTTTATTTTTGGTTCCTGATGGGTAAGTCTAGCTGAGTACATTCGAGTACTCAGGGTTTATCCCACCATGTTGTAGGTGGAGTTCTCGGTCTATTGAAGATGGTGGCTAACCACCGGTGGGCTCGGTGATTCTATATTTAGTTCTCATCTATATGCTTTTGTCTGAGGATGTCGCTTATGCTACCAATATATTTGGACCTTATATTAAGGTAATCATTTGAAAGCTATGTTGTTTTCACTAAGCGGTTTTGAAATCCAAACTTGTACTATTATTTGTGAACCCATTTGTAATATTATTTCCGCTATAACCCAGCGTATGTGATGTGTATTTGCTTAATCATGCGATCTTGGTTGTGATGTTGATTTACCGAGGTCTTTCGGGACACTCGGTGGACTATCAGGTTTATATAAGTGAAAGTATGTGCATGTCAACGTGTTAGCAGGGACAGTCGTACTTGATCTTGTATAAATTAGGCGGTTCTATTACATGTTCTATCCAGATTGAGGGAGCATAAGTTGTATGCAAAGTTTAGCAAGTGTGAATTTTGGTTGAGTAAAGTACCTTTCTTAGGTCATATCTTATCAAGAGATGGAATATCTATAGACCCATCAAAAGTACAAGAGGTCATGGATTAGAAGGCCCGGCTTTGATTCATGAAGTTCGGAGTTTTCTAGGGTTAGCAGGCTACTATCGTCGTTTCATTCTAGATTTCTCCAAGATAGCTAAGCCCATGACTAGGCTACTTTAGAAAGATGAGGAGTTCAAGTGGACGCCAGAATGTGAAGCAGCATTTCACACCCTTAGGACCTATTAACTACAGCTCCTGTTTTAGCACAACCCGACATTAAGAAGCCTTTTGATGTATTTTGTGATGCATTGGGTATAGGTTTGGGGTGTGTGCTCATGCAAGAAGGAAGATTTATTGCATATGCTTCTCGGCAGTTGAGAAAACATGAAATTAACTACCCTACGCATGATTTAGAACTTGCAGCAGTTGTTCATGCACTAAAGATATGGAGACATTATTTGTTGGGCAATGTATGTCATATATATACTGACCACAAAAGTCTCAAGTACATCTTTACCCAACTTGAGCTGAACATGAGACAATAAAGATGGCTAGAACTGATTAAGGACTACAATTTGGAAGCGCACTACCATCCCAGGAAAGCCAATGTTGTAGCCGATGCACTTAGTCGGAAATCTCATTGCAACACTGTGGAAGAATTGTTGGAAGATGGGTTTAATTTGCTACATCCTGTTGTACTGCATAATATCACTATTAGTTGTTCACTTGAGAGTAAAATCATAGAACTACAGAAGACAGATGTAGGTATATTTCACATTAAGAGAAAGATGCAAGAGCAAGAAACTAAGCATTTCAGATTAGATGAAAGGGGTGTGCTATGGTTTGAGGATCGACTTGTTGTACCAAAGAACCATGAGCTTAGAAATCAAATTCTAGATGAAGCTCATTCATCCAAATTGTCTATCCATCTGGGTGGTAGTAAAATGTATCAAGATTTGAAAACCCGTTTTTGGTGGACTAAGATGAAGAAGGAGATCGCAGCCTATGTCGCTAGGTGCGATAACTGTAGTAGAGTAAAAGCTGTTCATATAAAATCTGCTGGGTTACTTCAGCGATTGCCTATCCCAGGTTGGAAATGGGAAGAAATCAGTATGGACTTTATCACAGGCCTTCCAATGACACAGCAAGGTCACGATTCAATATGGGTCATTATAGATCGTCTCACCAAGTTAGCACACTTTATACCTGTGAACATAAGGTATCACATGGGGAAGTACGCTGAGTTGTATGTTTCTCAGATCGTGAGACTACATGGAGTACCCAGGACCATAATCTCAGATCGAGGACCACAGTTTATAGCCCATTTCTGGGAGCACTTGCATCAGGCTTTGGGGACTAAATTGATCAAAAGTTTGGCATACCATCCACAAACTTCAGGACAAACTGAGCGAGTAAACCAGATCTTAGAAGATTTGTTGAGAGCTTGTGTTATATCTTCCAAGGGTTCATGGGAGAAATGGTTACCATTAGCCGAGTTTTCCTACAACAATAGTTATCAAACAAGCATCAAGATGGCTCCTTTTGAAGCCTTGTATGGCAGAAAATGTAGAACCCCATTGAATTGGATTGAGCCCGGTGAAAGGAGATACTTTGGTATCGACTTTGCCACTGAAGCTGAAGAACAAGTGCATATTATCCAATAACATATGAAAGCCGCCCAATCTAGACAAAAGAGTTACGCGGATAAAAGAAGAAGACCACTAACTTTTGAAGTGGGAGGCTATGTATACTTGAAAGTGTCACCCATGAAAGGAGTGCAGAGATTTGGAGTAAAAAGGAAGCTTGCGCCTTGATATGTAGGGCCGTACAAGATTATTGAACAGAAAGGGAATGTCGCTTATAAGTTACAACTTCCACCAGAGATGAGTGCAATATTTGATGTCTTCCATGTTTCTTAGTTGAAGAGATGTCTTTGTGTACGTAAGGAAGCTATTACACCCACCAACATAAAGCTTCAATCGGATTTGACCTATGAAGAAAAGCCAATCCGAGTGTTAGAAGAGATGGAAAGAGTAACACGGAGTAAGATCATTAAGTTCTATAAGGTGGTATGGAATAATCATAGTGAACAAGATGCTACGTGGGAAAGAGAGGATTACTTACGCGAGGTTTATCCTGCCTTTTTCCAAGAATGGTACGTCTTGCAAATCTCATGATGAGATTTTTATAAGGGGGAGGGGTTGTAACACCCTAGGTGTTAAGCTTGCATAATTGGACTTGCATTGCATGAGCATGAGCATCAGGCATTCATAATTAAGCTTTTACCTTTGAAACATGTGATTGAAACATATGAAACATGCTTGTTATTTTATGTTTCCTTGTATATATGCACATGATCATGAGTTAATACATGTAAATGGTTGATGTGAGTCACTAAAACATCTTAGCTACACTTAGGATGACTAATGGAACATTGTTCATTTAGGTCACTTTGTCTAATCAAGTCCTTAAGTGATATTATATATATTGACCTGGAAAGCTTTATGTGTAACTCATGTATGAAATGATTGTGTGACCTTAGGAATAGCTTAAACATGTTTAGCATGTCATCATGAACAACTTTGGTATTCATGGCTAGGGCTAATTTGGTCACTAAGTCATAGTTCAAGTATAAGTCATCATTTGAATGTAATAGGTTTGATCAAGTTTGAACTATATGATAGAGACTTTGCATGGATGTGTGCACTAAAGCAAAGTTGTAGTGTTTGATGAGAGGGACAACTTTTATTTTTGGGTTGTAGACTAGTTTAGCTCCTAACATGCTTAAAAATTGCTCACAAGAACCATGATTGCACTATTTTCTACACTTAGGCAATTTTGCTAAGTCAGTTTAACTGACAGTGTCGATGCAGCTAGCTTTGAGATGATATTACTCCTTAACCATTAAGAATTAGGTCTTGATCATTTAAGAAGAATTGTAGGTCTACGACTTTGGTTTAGATTATGTGTGCTAATGCTTCACGGATTTGAAGATCGAGCTTCACAAAATCCCACTGTCAGGCTCAGTTCGGGGCTCTGATTACCAACTCGTTCAGTCTTTAGTGGCCGACCGATGCTAGAGCATGAATGCCACGTGGAGCCGGTGGAGGCCGCGCGTCACCGGCGTCCTGCCCAGCGCAGCCATGTCGGGCTAGAGAGCACTACAACACGCCCCGCACTCGCCGCTCCCTCCCCGCACTCTCATTTTGCTCTCTACCTATTCCTTCGCCCACCTGCAACAGCCGCAGCAGCGGACAGCGCCGCCGTCACCATTGCTGGCCACCCCGCTCACCTTGCGCCACGTCACGTCGCTTCTCCACACCGCAGCAGTGCTGTTGCAACCCCACCGCATCACCATGCCCACTTTTCTAGCTAGAAGTGCACGGTAAGCCGTCGTGCCGCGTGCGGACCTCGCCCGTGTTCCGCCGCCGTGGCCCGTCACCGTGGTCTGGCCAACTCTGACCACCGAGTGCCACATTTGAGTGCGCATTAGGTTCACCGTATCCTGTAGATGCTTGGCCGAGCCCTAGTTTGAGTCATCATGGTCACCTCCGGCATATCGCCGTCGACCGCATCCGCCGTGCCGCCATTGACACCGCCGTCGTCATTAGCACCGGCAATAGGCCTAGCTTAGTAGCGCAATCGGTGCGAGAGGTCTTGGGGGTCATTCTGGTGTCGGTGCCATCGTCGGAGAGGGTCACCATCGGTGAACTCTGGTTGTCCCGCACAACGCTCTATTTTGCCGTCGTTGACGTGTGGGGTCGACTGAACCGAGGGCCCCAGCTGTCCGTGACTCGATGGAGAAAGCTAGTTCATTTGTTTTCAGTTTTGTTGCAAACTTTGAAAAATGATAAGTGGAGTTGTAGAGATCCAAATCTAATGAACCAAATTTTATTGTGTTCCTTAGGAAGTGTAGTTTTTTTATAAAAATATGAAATGTGCATTTTCTGGTATTTTTCATGGTGATTTAAATATAGTTAAATGAGTGCTTTTTATGTGGTTACCATTTTGTAAATATGATATCTTGAGCTAGAAAAATGATAAAATTGTGATTCTAATTTTGTGGGTTTTGTATTGACATGCTCTAGCTAGGACAAATAATAAGCTTGCTATGAACTTGATTTAAATATGGTCTTTCTATTTATTTATTAATAAATGACATTTTCAAAGGAAATTTGTAGGCATAAAAATATGTAAAATATTGCTATGCAAATTTTTGTACAGTGGTATGGCACTAATGTGAAGCTAGGAAAAATATATAATCTGTTGCTTGACACTTTTCTATAGGGTTTTCCATTTTCACTAAAATAACCCTTGCTAGCTTGTCATTTTTGCATAGGATGTTATACATGTGCAAATGGTATGAAATGTTCACAGTAGCATATTGTGAGCATTAGGAGTCTAATGTAATTTTCTGAGAATTTATTGTGCACATTTGGCATATGTTTATTATTTACCCTAATTATTTAATTAAATTAATAAAGGCATTTAAATAATTAGATTGTGATTAACCATGATGTTTTCTATGGTTCTTATGATGCATAGTAACTGTTGATATCAATGGTAAGGCTTAGAAGCCATTGATTGTATGCAAATAACTAATTATCACTTTATAATTCAAATACAAGGCTGCATGTATAGTTTTGATTGTGTGGATGATTTCATATGGATAATGGTCTTTGCTGTAAAACTTGTTAATAACAAAGTTGTAGATAACTTACTAATCTACCTTATGTTAAATTTTCACAGTCATAGGGCTTAGGGTTTTTGAGTTCTAGCTGTTACAAGTTTGCTGTCCGAAATGTTTGCTTTCTGGACATATTTTATTGAACGATTTGTTTGCCCTATATAACTCTTGAATCACAGTAAGAGTATTAATAGAGAGTTGTAGACAATTTTATAATCTTTCTAGAAAGTCTAAGATCACAGCATTTGGATAAGTAGAACTTCAGTTATGAGTAAAACAAGTAGCTGTTATTTTGTGGTATAGTAAATGAATTGTTGAAGTGTTTGATTAAGTAATCAAGAAGAGATATTCACATACTCAGTAAAATGTGATGCACTTGTTATTACTTTAACACCATGCTATTAATAATACTTACACGAATGCATTCATCATGTGTCATCATACTATACTTGTCAGCATATATACATTCGTAATATCTTATACCATGTTCACGTGACAGAGGAGATAACGTTGCTGGAGTTCAACGAAGGAGATGAAGGGGACCAGCAGGAGATTCCTTAAGCTGCAGCTCCTAAAGGCGAGGAGCAGACCCCAAAAGAGCTTTTGGAGTGCCCTGACCACTGCCCCACTTCCTTTCTAAAAGGCAAGCCCTGGAGTACTCTAAGTCTCCCAGTGTTTTACAAAATATTACTCGAGTCTTTAATGATTGATGCATTAGGTTATAAGAGTTGATTGGAACCACTTGATGCATATGATTTCCTTGTCTAGAAATACTCTTTTAACCCTATGTAGGTCAAGGATTGAGCCAGTGGAGGGCGCCAAGGAGGTCCTCATAGACCCTAGCGGCTCCAAAGGCAAAGCGGTGCGCATTGGCACCGTGCTTTCCTCTGAATAGGAAAGCATGCTTGTCGGCTTTCTCCATGCCAACAGAGACATCTTTGCGTGGAAACCCTCAGACATGCCAAGCATTCCAAGAGAAGTCATCGAGCATGCCTTAAAGATCAAGCCAGGCTCCAAGCCAGTGAAACAGCGCCTGCGTCGCTTCAACGAGGGGAAACATAGGGCCATCGGTGAGGGAATCACAAAGCTGTTGGCGGTAGGGTTCATCAAGGAAGTATACTGATGAGGACATCACTCTTTCAGATGCACCTGCTAATCCTCCAACCATTATGCAAGGTCCAATGACCCGAGCTCGAATGCGTCAACTCAATTTAGTGGTGAGCTCGTTCTTAAGCGATCCTTTTCATACTTTTGAGAATAGACTTGTCGGGGACCTAATACCGGGGTACCCCAGAAGGTGGAACCGATAACCACCAAACGTAAAAAACTTCTGGACGCATAAGGGCGCCACGTCATCCTTTGTTCGAATGACAGGAGTTCGGTTCCGCCTCGCCCGACACCCTTGGGGCGGGCTCGGTCTCGCCCGAGGACTGAGGGATAAAACTCCGTCTCGCCCGACGCCTTGAGGACGGGCTCGGTCTCGCCCGAGGGCTGAGGGATGAGTTCCGTCTCGCCCGATCCCGGAGGGGTGGGGTCAGCCTCACCCGACACCTTTGTGGGATAACCCTGCCTCGCCCCAAAGGCTCAAGGCTAATCTCCGTCTCGCCCGACGCCTAGGGCGGGCTCGGTCTCGCCCGAGGGCTAAGGGATAGATTCCGCCTCGCCCAATCCCGGAGGGATAGGGTTAGTCTCGCCCAAAAGATAGGGACTGGCCTCCGTCTCATCCGACGGCCCAGAACAAGCCTCGCCCTGATCGATATTTATCCCTCATAATGATGGGTACAGAACGAGACAAGACGTTCGGGTCAACCATGGCTCCAACGACCATACCCTGCACCCTGACAGGAAAAGAACTGCCAGGGAACGACAGGACTGATGCTTTAGACCCTTCCGGGCGCCGCAGAGCCCAAAAGGTATTGCAGGCGCGTGCACCTCACTCTGTAGAGTTGTAGGCGCCGCCTTCAGCTCTGGGACGCAGAACCCAACGAAGATATACGACAACCGCTACACTCCAAGAACGGATTTGCTATCTCCATGAACGACGGATACTCCGTCACCGCGCTGTGGACCCGAGGAGGCAGGGGGGGCCCTCTTCCCGACCCCTCAGGTCCTCCAAGTCAGAGAGCCTTGGCCACGGCGCTGCACCGGACCCCGACCCCGAATCCTCCCAACAGGAATCATGGGAACCAGAAGGCGTGTGGAGCAAGGCTAGAGGGAGGCCCCTAAGTCAAAACTACTGTACTACAGCCCATACCCTGGGGGCAGCATGCTGTGACTGATCTGCTACAGAGATATTGACGACATCTTAAACACTTATCTTCCTTCGCACTCATGAGAATGGAGGACCTGACCAGGTAGACATGAGCCACAAGGTAAGTAGAGTACGCATCCTGGAGCTCTCACCCTTGTAAAGCCAGCCCCTTCATCTATAAAAGGGGAGGCATATCCTCCATCAAAAGGGGGGGAAAAAATAGGACCGAACAATAGAACACATTCACACACATTCAAGCAGCTACGAAGCTCTTGACCACCTTTCAATCCTTCGATCAGAGACTTGGGACCAGTCCCTCTCTCGGCAGTTTGTATCCCTTACTACAGATCGTTACGGTGCTAATAACACAAGCAGCAACAAACTGGACGTAGGGACGTTCAGCCCGAACCAGTATAATCCTATGTCCTTTAGCGCACCATCCGAGCCTAACGCGCATTACTATAAATTTACTTGCCGGTGCTTGTACGAAACACCGACAGTTGGCGCGCCAGGTAGGGGCTTTGCGCGTTCCAAATCAGGTCTCGGATGACCACCCACGCAATCACCTGGGTCCCGGGCGCACACGTGCGTTTCGGCGACCTGGATTTCATCATCACACTAGGAGGAGAGCTGGCGCTGACTCATTCAGCCGCTCCCTCTCCCCCTTCGATCAACCTCAGTCGTCTCAGGCTTAGGGGCCCACCGGGCAACTCCCGGGGAGTCCCGTCGCCCAAGGAGACCTCTCACAACACCACCATGTGTTCGGAAGGGTCCGGATGGAGCGCCCCGACAGCGTTTCCGTTCGGTCTCCGCAACGTTGCGGCGACCGCTGGCCATCTTCTGGCGCTGCGTGTGGTTCAACCACCCACGGACATCGAGTTCGTGGGGGCGATTGAGCGGGATACGGAGACCCTCTACGAGCTCCTCAACGAGGAGCCTGTATCCCTCTCCAGCTCAGATTCCAGTAGGGGGAGCCACCACCCTTCCCGGGAATGCTACGTGACGCAGACCCCCGAGGGTCACGTCCAAAGCGTCTCCAAGGAAGAGGCCACCCCTACAAACAATCCTGACAGCAGATCCGGGGAAGAAGGGACAGCCCCATCTCGCCTAAGGATGGAGCAGCTAAAGGCTCGTCAGCAAGAGATCGATGAGGCCGGGCAAGGGCTCGCACGGGAATACACGGACATCAATCGCGAGATTGAACGCCGCAAAGACGGGGGGCGCGCGCGCCACGGCCCGCACCGTACATCAAAGGATCCTCACTGACGATGGGGCCTTTCCTTACTTTGCTCGAGCCAGCCAGAACATCGCCGCAGCAACCGCCTTGCTGCATGGCCTCCCGGAGGCCGCGACGTCCGAGGATCGACGCGCTCATTGGGAGATTCGCACGTTGCTCGAGCGTGCAGCAGCGCAGCAGGCGGAAAGTTCGTTGTCTCGACGACGTGAACCCGACACCAGCCAGCGCGCGCCCTCAGTGCGTCCCACCAAAGACGCATCCGTACACCAAACACCGCCAGCCGGCGGACAGCCCTCCGTCGTCCCCGTACATCAACGCCTCGGCCGTGGCCGCGACGTACGTAGCATCATCGACGCCCGGAGACGAGCCCACGGCGACGATGGAGAAGCAGCGCGCCGTGGCTATCATCCCCGACGGGGCGAGCGCTACGACAGCAACGAGGACCGAAGCCCGAGCCCCGTCCTGCCAGGCCCTCAGGCCTTTGGCCGGCACATCCTCAACGCTGCGTTCCCCTTAAGGTATCGACCGCCTACTAACATTCCTAAATATTCTGGCGAAACAAATCCCGGGCTTTGGCTCGAAGACTATCGGCTTGCATGTCAGGCCGGTGGTGCGAGTGATGATAATTTTATTATTCGCAATCTCCCGCTGTTCTTGGCCGACTCGGCACGAGCATGGCTGGAGCACCTACCGTCCAATGCTATTCAGAGTTGGGCGGATCTGATTGAGATCTTCGTGGGTAATTTCTAGGGCACGTACAAACGCCCTGGAAACCCATGGGACCTCAAGAACTGCCGTCAGAAGGCCGATGAAACCCTCCGCGGGTACATCCGGCGCTTCTCCCGACAGTGCAACGAGCTCCCAAACGTCGCCGACGCCGACGTGATAGGAGCCTTTCTGTCCGGAACAACCTGCGAATCCCTGGTCCACAAGCTAGGACGCAGGGGCCCGCGAACTACCAAGGAACTTCTGGACATCGCCACTAGTCACGCCTCTGGAGAGGAGGCGGTCGGAGCCATCTTTGATCGCTCCGACGGAAAAACAAGGCGGGATGAGGACGCCCGCGAAGGCGCCTCCAACCATCCCGCCAAAGGGAAAAATAAGAAGCAACGGCGCGACAACTCACTCGCGGCCGCTGCCGACCGCAAAAGTGGCCGGAAGCCCGCGGAGGGCACTCCGAACCACTTCGAGAAAATGCTCGAGGGGCCATGCCCAAACCACGCCTTCCCGGCCAAGCACCTATACAAGGAATGCGGCCTTATGCGCAAATACTTGGCAGGGGGCCTTAACAAGGAGGAGCAGGGGAAGGAGCCCGTTCCCACCACTAACGACACAGGAGGAGAAGGACGACGCCTTCCCAACTCCAACCGGGGCCCTCATGATCTTCGGAGGATCAACGGCCTACGACTCCAGGCGCCGCCAGAAGGTCGCACGTCGAGAGGTCTATACCGCTGGACCGGCTATGCCAGCTTATCTCCGGTGGTCGGAATCCGCCATAACTTTCGACCGGACCGACCATCCGGATGCCATCCCACACCCGGGAAGGTATCCGCTTGTCGTCGACCCGATCGTCGGCCCAAAGCGGCTCACCAAGGTACTGATGGATGGGGGCAGCGGCCTCAACATCATGTACGCCAAGACGCTCGACGAGATGGGCGTCGACCGAACGCACCTCCGTCCCGTTCGAGCACCTTTCCATGGCGTCGTGCCTGGAAGGCAAGCCGTGCCACTGGGGCAAATTGACCTGCCCGTCACTTTTGGGGATCGATCCAATTACCGGACCGAGACCCTCACCTTCGATGTAGTGGGGTTCCCGGGGACTTTCCACGCCATTCTGGGACGACCATGTTACGCGAAGTTCATGGCCGTACCCAATTACACATACCTGAAGCTGAAGATGCCGGGCCCCCGTGGGGTCATCACCATCGGCACTTCCTTCCAGCGCGCTTACGAGTGTGAGGTCGAATGCTGCGGACACGCATCCGCGGTCATCGCGTCCGAAGAGCTCGTCACCCTGAGGGAGGAGGTCATTGAAGGGACACCCGACGCAAAGAAGTCGTCTGGATCGTTCGAATCAGCAGAGGGTTCCAGGGATGTCCTCCTGGATCCTAGTAGCTCCGAGGGTAAAAAAGTCCGAATCGGGACCGCGCTCTCCTTCGCATAGGAAAGCGCGCTCGTCGACTTCCTCCGCGCCAACAAGGACATCTTTGCGTGGAAACCCTCGGATATGCCGGGCATCCCGAGGGAGGTCACCGAGCATGCTCTCCAAATCCTCCCAGGCTCCAAACCGGTGAAACAACGCCTGCGCCGCTTCGACGAGGAGAAACGCAGGGCCATCGGCGAGGAAATAGCCAAGCTACTGGCCGCAGGATTCATTAAGGAAGTATACCACCCAGAGTGGTTAGCAAATCCTGTTCTTGTTCGGAAAAAGAGCGGGAAATGGAGAATGTGTGTTGATTATACTGGCCTCAACAAAGCGTGTCCAAAGGATCCATTTCCTTTACCACGAATAGACCAAATAGTCGATTCCACCTCGGGGTGCGAAACCCTCTGTTTCCTGGACGCATACTCAGGCTACCATCAGATCGCGATGAAAGAATCCGACCAGCTCGCGACATCTTTTATCACACCCTTCGGATCATTTTGCTACGTTTCGATGCCGTTTGGTTTGAAAAACGCTGGGGCAACGTACCAGCGCTGTATGCTTAGTTGCTTCGGAGATCTCATCGGGCGAACCGTTGAGGCCTATGTCGACGACATCGTAGTCAAATCCAAGCAGGTTGACCACCTTGTCGCCGACCTTGAACGTACCTTTGCGAAACTCCGGGCGAATGGCATCAAGCTCAATCTCGAAAAATGTGTTTTCGGGGTCCCAAGGGGCATGCTGCTCGGCTTTATCGTCTCCGAGCGTGGCATCGAAGCCAACCCAGAGAAGATATCAGCCATCACGAGGATGGGCCCGATCCAAAACATAAAGGGGGTTCAGCGGATCACCGGGTGCCTTGCCGCTCTCAGTCGATTCATTTCACGCCTCGGCGAACGAGGGCTCCCCCTTTATCGACTCCTGAAGAAAACTGACCGCTTCGAGTGGACAGCCGAGGCTCAGGAAGCACTTGACATGGTTAAACGATTTTTAACTAAGCCGCCGGTCCTAGTTCCTCCATGCGATGGAGAATCTCTCCTACTATATATATCGGCCACCACCCAAGTGGTTAGCTCCGCCTTAATAGTAGAGCGAGAAGAAGAGGGGCACGCCTTCAAGGTGCAGCGCCCTGTTTATTTCATCAGCGAGGTGTTATCCGACACCAAAACCCGCTACTCCCAGATCCAGAAACTCCTCTACACCGTCCTCATCACCAAAAGGAAGCTACGCCACTACTTCGAGTCGCACCCTGTGACAGTAGTGACGTCGTTCCCCCTCGGCGAGGTCGTTCGTAGCCATGACGCTACGGGAAGAACTGCAAAGTGGGCGCTCGAGCTGATGGATCAGGGCATCTCTTATGTCCCCCGAACGGCGATCAAATCTCAAGCACTGACTGACTTCATCGCGGAGTGGACCGAGGTCCAGATGCCACCAGCAGCCGTCGATCAAGAGTACTGGACAATGTACTTCGACGGATCGCTGATGAAGAAGGGCGCCGGAGCAGGACTAGTCTTTGTATCCCCCCTCGGGGTCCAAATGAGGTACATGGTTCGGCTTCATTTTCCCTCATCAAACAATACTGCAGAATACGAAGCGCTCATCAACGGCCTACGAATCGCCATCGAGCTGGGCATCCGACGCCTTGACGTCAGGGGCGACTCTCAGCTGGTCGTCAACCAGGTCATGAAAGAGTCGGGCTGCCACGATACCAAGATGGAGGCGTACTGTCAGGAGGTCCGACGTCTGGAAGACAAATTCGACGGCCTCGAACTCAATCATATCCCCAGGCGCCTCAACGAGGCGGCCGACACACTCGCAAAAGCGGCATCCAGCCGAGAGCCGGTTCCAACAGGCGTCTTTGCCAGTGACCAACACAAGCCCTCGGTACGCTACGCGGGGTCGGAACAGGCCGACGATGGCCCTTCTAGTCCGACCCCCAAGGCCGATCCACCAACTGTTCCTCCCGACCCCGAGGTCATGGAGCTTGAAGAAGACCCAGCAATGGAGTCCGATCCTCCCACTGACTGGAGAACGCTTTACATCGACTATCTCCTCCACGACGTTCTACCAACCGACAAAACAGAAGCCCGACGGCTCGCACGACGCGCCAAATCCTTCGTTCTTGTAGAGGGCGAACTCTACAAACGAAGTCACATTGGAATTTTGCAACTTTGCATCCCTGACGAACAGGGAAAACTCCTACTGAGCGACATCCACGGAGGGGCATGCGGACACCATGCCGCACCAAGAACCTTGGTTGGGAAAGCATTCCGACAGGGTTTCTATTGGCCCACCGCAGTAGCCGATGCCGAGCAAGTTGTACGCACCTACGAAGGGTGCCAATACTACGCTCGGCAAACACACCTCCCCGCCCAAGCTCTCCAGATGATCCCCATCACGTGGCCCTTCGCGGTCTGGGGGCTTGACCTGGTTGGGCCACTTAAAAAAGCGCCCGGAGGCTTTACCCACCTGCTTGTCACCATAGACAAGTTCACAAAATGGATTGAAGCTCGGCCAATATCCACAATCAAATCCGAGCAAGCTGTGCTGTTCTTTCTCGACATCATCCATCGCTTTGGAGTACCGAACTCCATCATCACAGACAACGGCACGCAGTTCACCGGTAGGAAATTTGTTCGTTTCTGTGACGAACAACACATCCGAATCGACTGGGCAGCCGTCGCGCACCCCCGGACGAACGGACAGGTCGAGCGCGCAAACGGCATGCTCCTTCAAGGCCTCAAACCCAGAATTTTCAACCGGTTGAACAAATTCGGCGCGCGTTGGCTCGCTGAGCTCCCAGGCTGTGCTCTGGAGCCTAAGAACGACTCCTAGCCGGGCCACTGGCTACACACCCTTTTTCATGATCTACGGCTCCGAGGCCGTTCTCCCGACGGACCTCGATTATGGAGCGCCAAGAATCAGAGCATATGACGAACAGGGAGCCGAGGCATCTCACCAAGACGCCATGGACCAGCTGGATGAGGCCCGCGACATCGCCCTCCTCCGTTCAGCCAAGTACCAACAAGCGCTACGGCGGTACCACAGCCGACGGGTGCGGGGTCGAGCCTTCAACGTCGGAGACCTCGTCCTCCGCCTTGTGCAGAGCAACAAGGATCGCCACAAACTTTCCCCGCCCTGGGAAGGGCCCTACATCATCGCGGAAATACTTCGCCCAGGCGCCTACCGGTTGAAAACCATCAAAGGCGAGGTCTTCACCAACGCCTGGAACATTGAGCAGCTACGTCGTTTCTATCCTTAAATAAGCTTACGCTTTTTCTTTATCAGTTTTTGTCTTAGCAGAACCCCGATCCTTAGTGATTTCCGACCCCTACAAATCGCGAGGGGTCAGACCTCACTCGGGGGCTGGCATGTGATCGTAATATATGTTATGCGTAATACAAGTATCGCGCTTGCAAAAAATCCCTGTGTTATACTTACGAACATTCTATAAGTTTTCCACTCACCTCGTAAACAAGTCTCGAGGGCTAAGATCTTGGGAACCAATTCTGAATACAACAGGTAGGACTGCGAGACACCCACGCCCCAGCGGCTGCAACCTCTTTGCTCACCAGTTCAATCAGAATTAGTTTGCCCACGTTCCTAGCTTCCTATGACTTAGACCATGAGAGGAGTTGGAAAGCGCTAAAATGACTTGCCACAAGCAAAGGATGTAATTTCGTTCATTTTTTGCACGAATTCACCACTTACAAAGCAATGTCATTACAAAAAAAAAAGGGGGAACAATATACTCCGAAGACTGTTTACTCGGGGGCTTCCCCACAGCGTTATTTCATTACAGTCTCGGCTCAGCTCTACCACAAGTGCTACTACGATCGCCGCGCCATGCTCTCCATCGGCGACGTCGAGGGCATGTACACGGGCCAGTTCGTCCACTGCGGCCGCCGTGCCACGCTCTCCATCGGCGACGTCGAGGGCATGTACATGGGCCAGCTCGTCTACTGCGGGCGCCGTGCCATGCTCTCCATCGGCGACATCTTCGCTGGACCCTCGAAGGCGCCACCATCTATGACGCCTCCGCCGGAGCGTCTGGGGACTACGCCATCATCCCCAGCCATAACCCTGACAACGGCGTGTGGGCAGGAAACGCCTCCCGCCAAGGGAGGAGCGCAGCGAACGACGGCGCAGTCAACGACGTACGACGCCCACCGACGCCATTTCTCCTTCAGCAGCAGCGACTCCTCACCAAGGGCCACGCGCACCATCTCATCTACGTTGGATAACCTCCGGCTTGACATCACGCACCAGACTCACGAGCAAGGTTGTAAGTTCTCTATCTCCCTCTGGCATTACTCTTCCTCACTCAGGAACCACCGCGACGCACGGACGCGTTTGGCGGAAAGGAAGAAGAAGGAGAGATAGCGGCTCGGAGGCAGAAGGGGAGGTGGGACGAGAGCTCCTCTCCCCCTCCCTATTTAAAGAGGAGGCGCAGTAACTAAGGAAAGGTGAAAGGTCGGACGAAAAACCCTCTCCCTTCCCCTTTTTTAATACGCAATCAATGCTGATTGATACCTGAGGGGACGCGCCAGAGGTGACGGGACGAACCCCGGTCTACGAAGCGTCCCTCTTTGGTCAAACTGAACACTGCCTGGGTATGGCCCGCCACTGACCCGCTCCGGACGCGGCGATTAAGGCGCCCACATAGGCAGACAACTTTTTCGCCTCCCCATGCAGGATCACGGACGACTCGAGGACGGGACCCTTCAGATCTCCTGGGTCGACCGTTCGGCCCAGAAGACACGACGAGCGAACGACCAAAGAAAGGTCAGGGCCCGAACCCATCAAGTAGGAGCTTTTCCGCCACTCATACCACCAAGGTAACGTTACCGCTTTTATCTTCAATTAAATGTTGCATTCAAAACATTTCGTATGCAAAAAATTGCATCCAAACGGTTCGTGTCACACCACGAAACGGCTGTCGCCTCATTCGATATAGGCAGCCATAGGCTGAGGTTCGAAGGTCGGCCCGCGAAGGGCTCGAGGCCGCCTCACGCCGAACAGGGCCAGGGAGAGATAACCGAGACGAGCCCCAGCGGCCCTGCCCGACCTCGCTCAGAAGCAAACCGGGACGTCTCGACCTTCTCTCGTTCGATTCTAACCTCGAGCCAAACCCACAGAATCTCCATCGAGGAGAGGCCATCGGGCCCCCTGAGCTTATCGAACGACTCAGGCATCTGCCGGGAGGCGGGTTAAGAAGTTGTGGAGTGCCACCAGAGGGCTCTGCCGACCCCATCAGCAAATGATGGACCCGGATTCCACACGAACGTACCCGTTAGCGAGCTCGTTGAGCGCGGTACTCAAGCCGTCGAGGCAAGTGTCGTTCACTCAGCCCCTCCGATTGCGAAAACCGAGGACGGGGTAACACGCAAATAACGGCCGACCCCTATCAGACCCTGATAAGGCTCGGGGGCTCGGGCCAAACAATGCAGGGACAAAGGCCCCACCTTGCCGAGCCCATAGAGTCCCCAGTTGGGATTTCTGTTGGAAGACAGGGCGGGGATTATCGCGATGACATCCATTGTCACCAAAACCACGATTCCGGTCTCCAGTAACACCCGACCCCAGGCAGGTGCGGGGGTCGGACCTTACTCGGGGGCTGTTAAGGTACGGCTACCTCCTCAATCCCCTCACATTATAATCAGCGGCATAATTCAGGGGAACATATTGGTAAGACCGTAAAAAATCAAATCGCAAAAAATCAAACGAAACGAAATTAAGACGCAAAAGCACGAAAGGCGTCCAGACTCGAAAAAATACCGACACTTGTCCACATATTACATATAAGCTGTTCTCAAAATTGTTCGATTAATTACTCCCGCGAAGGGAGAACCATTTCTTTCAGACTGTCTGCCAGGTTCTTCGCAAGGGGAGCGACCATCTGCTCCATTTCCTCCAGCTCTTCATCCTCGTAGGTGGACGGAAAGCCTTCGCTCATCACTTTCAGGTTTATTTCCTTCTCATAGTGGGCAGTGGGCGACGGTGAAGGCCTGGGTAATCCCAGCGTGAAAGGCACTCTCCTCAAGCTGGCCCACCCGAGCCGTGATACCTCCGACACGAGCCGCGAGCGGGCTGGTCTCCACCGGCTCCGTCACATTCAGGGCGTTAAGGACCACCCCGACCGCAGCTTGTAGAAGATCGTGCTCATCGCTCTCAGCCTGAAGGGCTCTGCGCGTATAGGCAGCCTCTTTCTCCAGCTTGGTGGCGGCGTTCTCAGCACTCGACTTTCCTTTCACCGCGTCATCAAGCTCCGCCCGGAGAGAGCGGACCACCTCGACGTCCTCGTCCACCTTCTGCTGGAGGGCTGTGGCCCTACTCTCGGCCTTCCGACGGAGGTCCCGCTCCATCTCCAGCTCCTTCAGGACTTCGCCGGCCTTCTCGTTGGCCGCGGCATTCCTCTGCAGCAGATCGTCTCGCTCTTTTTTGAGCCTGGCAATCTCCTCTCCATCCAGCTTGGACCTCGCCGACAGGTCCTCGAACATTCCGTGCGCCTCCTCCGCATCCTGACGCGCCTGGGCCTCCCGCTCTCGGACAGTAGCAAGCTGGGCAGCCAAGTCTGCTCGCAGCCGGGCCTCCTCGGAAAGGCGATCCCTCTCCGCCTTCTGTTCGCGGAGGAATTGGGATTTATCCCGGCTACGAGCAACAAGAATCTGAGGAGGAAGAAGACTGATATCAGGAATACGAGAACACAAAAGCACATGAAGAAAGAAGAAAGTCCAGAAAATACCTGAGTGGTAGGGATAACGATCTCACGGAGGGCTCCTCTGGCCTGGTCCAGGGCGTTCAGCATGGTCGAGATCCCGATGTCAAGACCCTCCCGCTCCATGCTCTCGGAATGATCATCGAGCGAGAAAAGAGCTGACGTCGGGTCCTGAGCATCCATCCACTGGAGCGGCGGCTCTCCCCGCGCAGGGGAGCGGTTTCCTCCCGACAAAGGGGCCGGTGGCGGCTCCCTCCTGACCCTGTGCGGCACCACCGCCGCACTCGAGGACCCTCCGGCTGGACCCTCCTCCGTTTGGGCCGCTTCGAGCGCCACGGGTGGATCCACATGGACGCCTGGCGACGCGGATCGCACCACGCCCTCGGGTGCCACCACGACCGCGTCCGGCTGATCCTGGCTTGGCGCAGTCACGACCACCGTCACCGGCGGTATGCGGTCCTCGGCCGGCTGTTCCACGCCCGCCACGGAAGAGACCGCTCGCTCAGTAACCTCCGCGGGTGTGGGAGCCACCTTGGACGCCGTCGGTTCGGCCAACGCGGCCCCGACATCAGCACCACTCCTGCCCGAAACAGGGGTGGCTCCAGGCGACGCCGTCTGTCCCACTTGAAGGGCGAGACTCTTCTTGGGCGCCAGCCCCAGGGGGTGACCCGTCCGCAAGAACCTGCGCAAAGGTAATAACCATTAAGTCAAAATAAAAATGGAAAAAGGATGAAAACAGAGGAATCAACAGCTTACGTTGACGTCCTCGGCCGACGGAAGCGTTTTGGGGATGGATCCCCAGACCCCTGCCCTGACTCATCTGGGCGGGACCGTTTCATGCCTGCCCCCTGCTCCGGGGCAGGGGGGTTCATCTCGTCGGGCGCGGCCCCGGAGTCGCTCCTCTCCACCGTCTCGTCGGGCGCGGCACCGGAGCCGTCCCCCTCTATCGTCTCACGGGGTGCAGCACCGGAGCTGCTCCCCTCCATCGTCGCCTCGGGGATGGCGGCGACGGGTTCGCCCTCCCCCATCCACCGGTCCTCGGCCGGCACGCCATGCGAAGCAGCGGACTCGCCGGCCTCCACTGACCTCATCGATCCACTTCCCTCCGCGTGGAAAGGGAAGGGCCCCTGCACGGGTGGGTGGCCACTTGTCAGCGTCTCCTCATCCTCCAGGACGCCCCAATCCACGTCGACGGCTACCTCGTCGTCGCCGTCATCATCATCATCATCGTCGTCATCCTCACTGCTCACGTCCTCTCCCCGATCCCGTGCCTCCTGCTTCAGTCGTTTCGCCTTCTTCATCTCCTCCTTTGCCTTCTTGTCCCGCTCGGCCGCGAGCCGATTCGCCGCCGCCACAGCCCTGTCCTTCGGCAGTGGAGCCGGGCTATCCTTGAAGACTAGCACCCTCGGCTAGCCCCAACATCACAAAAGCCAGTATTAAAAAAGGGAGATTCAGGAGAAAGAAAAGAGTGCAGGGGAAGAGGGCTTACGAATTCGAAGAACCCAGGCTCCGGCCGCATTGGAGGATGCCCGGGCACCGGATACACGATGTCGAGGACCATGCCGGCAGAATCCTTCGTCGGCTCCGTCGCCTCCTTGACACGCTGCGCCACTTCCGAATAAGGGAGCGCCTCGTCAACGAGCACCGTCCCCTCGAACGATATCCCTGGCATCATCCGATGCAGGGGAAGCACGCGCGCCATCAGTGGCGCCACCCTCCTCGCGTGGTAAGCACCGATAATCCCCGACCCCTTTACACCCCGACCCTTCAGGGCATGAAGGGCGGAGAGAAGGTCGGAGATGTGCTTCTTGTCTTTAGTCTGGACGCCCCAGCCCCATGACGCCGGAGCATCCACAATAAGACGTCCGGTGTACTTCGGTAGGGGGGCACTCGCATCATCCCTAACATAAAACCATTGCGAATGCCATCCCTTGTTGGATGTGGCCAGACGCATGTACGGGTAGCCCTTCGATCGGGTATGGCGCAGGTGAATGCTGGCACACCCCATCGGTGCGTCTACTTCTTTCCCCCCAATCTTCCTCCTCGACAGACTAACGCTAAAGAAATGCCGCCACAGATCAAAATGGGGATCGATCCCCAGAAAACCCTCACACAGGGCAACAAACGCTGCCATATGCTGTATCCCATTGGGAGTTAGATGCTGCAGCTCTACCTCATAGTAATCTAATAGCCCCCGAAGGAATCTATGCGCGGGTACCCCGAATCCCCGCTCATGGAAGAGGGCAAAAGAGACGACATACCCTTCAGGCGGCACCGGCTCACCCTCGTCGCCAGGAAGCAACCACTCCTGGACGGCGGATTGTGGGCGGAGAAGGCCACGGCGAACGAGGCCCTCCAGACGCCGGGAAGAGATGCTTGATCTGCCCCACAACTCCATTGAGGCAGCAGGGGGGAAGGGCAGGCGCGAGCTTAACGGCGGCTGGAACACGAACGCAAGCCAGTCGACGGTGGCGATGCGGGCGTGAGGAGCTGGGAAGATTGGCGGCGGATGTCTCAGAACGCAAAGGAAGGGGAGCGAAATACGGAACCCTGGGGGCGAACCCCGCAGTTTTATAGGGGGCGACGGACACGAGAAGGGCAACCGTCCGCCTCGATCTCCGGGCCTGCCACGCGCGCCACCGCGTCACGTCGCGGGACACGCGCCCGCAATCCCTATCCTCTCACCCCGAAAATCTCGGCGGACGGTTCGCCTTCCCCAAGCGAATCCGGACTCGCTGCCCACCGGGGAAGCACAAGCCACAAAGGCCCGTTTCTTTTCTCTTTGGCCCACCTAGGGCCCAGCAACTCGCCGGCCAGCCCAACTAAGAAGGAATCCACGAACGATCCGCCATCAGGGGCAGAAGCACCAGTTAAAACAGCCCCGAGTCCCCCGAGTCAGTCCCCAGCGAACAGAACGCCACGACCCACTCGAAAAAACACCCAGTTGATGAAAAACTAAGTCCTTCAGCCTTACCCGCGAAGGGACCGATACAACCCCCCGGGCGACTCTACTCGAGTCACCCGGGGGCTCGGGGGCTACACCCATCGGGTGCGCTCGCGCGCACCCTCCGGCAATTTAGCTTCGGCGAAATCAAAAAACACCCTCCAGGCGGTTCTGCCCGAATCACCTAGAGTCTCGGGGGCTACTGTCGGGGACCTAATACCGGGGTACCCCAGAAGGTGGAACCGATAACCACCAAACGTAAAAAACTTCTGGACGCATAAGGGCGCCACGTCATCCTTTGTTCGAATGACAGGAGTTCGGTTCCGCCTCGCCCGACACCCTTGGGACGGGCTCGGTCTCGCCCGAGGACCTGAGGGATAAACTCCGTCTCGCCCGACGCCTTGAGGACGGGCTCGGTCTCGCCCGAGGGCTGAGGGATGAGTTCCGTCTCGCCCGATCCCGGAGGGGTGGGGTCAGCCTCACCCGACGCCTTTGTGGGATAACCCTGCCTCGCCCCAAAGGCTCAAGGCTAATCTCCGTCTCGCCCGACGCCTATAGGGCGGGCTCGGTCTCGCCCGAGGGCTAAGGGATAGATTCCGCCTCGCCCGATCCCGGAGGGATAGGGTTAGTCTCGCCCAAGAGATAGGGACTGGCCTCCGTCTCATCCGACGGCCCAGAACGAGCCTCGCCCTGATCGATATTTATCCCTCATAATGATGGGTACAGGACGAGACAAGACGTTCGGGTCAACCATGGCTCCAACGACCATACCCTGCACCTTGACAGGAAAAGAACTGCCAGGGAACGACAGGACTGACGCTTTAGACCCTTCCGGGCGCCGCAGAGCCCAAAAGGTATTACAGGCGCGTGCACCTCACTCTGTAGAGTTGTAGGCGCCGCCTTCAGCTCTGGGACGCGGAACCCAACGAAGATATACGACAACCGCTACACTCCAAGAACGGATTTGCTATCTCCGTGAACGACGGATACTCCGTCACCGCGCTGTGGACCCGAGGAAGCGGGGGGGGCCCTCTTCCCGACCCCTCAGGTCCTCCAAGTCAGAGAGCCTTGGCCACGGCGCTGCACCGGACCCCGACCCCGAATCCTCCCAACAGGAATCATGGGAACCAGAAGGCGTGTGGAGCAAGGCTGGGGGGAGGCCCCTAAGTCAAAACCACTGTACTACAGCCCATACCCTGGGGGCAGCATGCTGTGACTGATCTGACATCCTACAGAGATATTGACGACATCTTAAACACTTATCTTCCTTCGCACTCATGAGAATGGAGGACCTGACCAGGTAGACATGAGCCACAAGGTAAGTAGAGTACGCATCCTGGAGCTCTCACCCTTGTAAAGCCAGCCCCTTCATCTATAAAAGGGGAGGCATATCCTCCATCAAAAGGGGGGGAAAAAATAGGACCGAACAATAGAACACATTCACACACATTCAAGCAGCTACGAAGCTCTTGACCACCTTTCAATCCTTCGATCAGAGACTTGGGACCAGTCCCTCTCTCGGCAGTTTGTATCCCTTACTACAGATCGTTACGGTGCTAATAACACAAGCAGCAACAAACTGGACGTAGGGACGTTCAGCCCGAACCAGTATAAATCCTGTGTCCTTTAGCGCACCATCCGAGCCTAACGCGCATTACTATAAATTTACTTGCCGGTGCTTGTACGAAACACCGACAAGACTACTACCTAATGATGTTATCTTGCTTAGGAACATTGGAGAGGATCATGAAGGACTTATAGGAAGTGGTGGAGGTGATGATGACCAGCAAGGACGTCCAACACAAGCCGGAGGCCCGGTCCAACATGAATTCAAGTCTGCCTCGGCCTCCAGGACCAGTCTGCCTTAAACTAGTCACCCAGGACGCATCTGGACTCCATTTTTGATGATCCACATATGGATGGAAAGCTAATTTGATAAGGAATCCAATACAAGTGGTTTCATATCAAAACCTCTTCGGAATCAATGGGAATAGTCAAAACAAGTCAGCGTCCAGAATCTGCCAGGGTGCTGCGACACCTCCTTTTGGTCCATTGGACCGTGTATCGTGTTTGGGCCCATTAGGGGGTGCGTCTAGGGTAGGCGACGACCCTAAGACCTTTATAATCATATGCCACCGCCATCATTAGGTTTTGGGTTTTGCTTAGATTATTCTGTCAAGAACAGTTTCACCGTTCATCGGTTTGTGAGACCCCAACTTCGTGAGATAATCATTCATCTGCAATTTGGTTGTGTTCTTTCTTGTTCTTGCTTGTGTTCTTCGTTGCGCAGGCAACGATTAGCCTTCTTAGTGAGGTCAACCTGGTCCATGACTTGGTTGATAATCAGAGGAGCTGTGGTGCTAAGATTGCAGGGGTTTGATCTTTCGATCTGAAGCCGGATCAGTGTGTCATTCTCTGCCACAATGATAGTTACCACCACCTGACGGAAGATCGGGATCCCCGTCTCCATTATATACCACCCAGAGTGGTTAGCCAATCATGTCCTTCTTCAAAAGAAGAGCAGGAAATGGAGAATGTGTGTTGAGTACACAGGTCTCAATATGGCATGCCCAAAGGATCCGTTTCCTTTGCCATGCATAAACCAAGTAGTTGACTCTACCTCAGGGTACGAAACCCTTTGCTTCCTTGATGCATACTCCGGGTACCATCAAATCATGATGAAAGAATTCAACCAGCTCACGACATCTTTCATCACCCCATTCGGATCGTTCGTCTACATCACAATGTCGTTTGGTTTGAAGAACGTAGGGGCTACGTACCAGCATTGTATGCTCAAGTGTTTCAGAGACCTCATCAGGTGAACCATTGAGGCCTATGTGGATGACATCGTGGTCAAGTCCATATGGGCTGACTAGGTCATAGCCGACCTTGAGCAGACCTTCGCAAAACTCCGAGCAAATGGCATTAAGCTCAACCCCAAGAAGTGCGTTTTCGGGGTCCTGAGGGGTATGCTGGTTGGTTTCATCATCTTCGAGCGTGGCATCGAAGCCAACCCGAAGAAGATCTCAGCCATCACAAGGATGGGCCCAATTCAGAACATGAAGGGGGTACAACAAGTTATAGGGTGCCACGCCATGCTCAACCGCTTCATCTTACACCTCGGCGAACGAGGTCTCCCCCCTCTATCGACTTCTGAAGAAGGCCGACCATTTTGAATGGACGCTTAAGGTCCAGGAGGCACTTAACACAGTCAGAAAGCACCTGACAAAGGCTTTGATCCTGGTTCCTTCGATCGATAGAGAATCGCTTCTGCTCTACATTACGACCACCACACAAGTGGTCAGCGCCACCCTAGTGGTGGAGCGAGAAGAAGACGAACACGCCCTCAAAGTACAGCGCTCCGTGTACTTCATTAGTGAGGTCCTATCTGATTCTAGGACCTACTACCCTCAAATCTAGAAGCTCCTATATGTTGTCCTCATTGCCAAGAGGAAGCTGCATCACAACTTTGAGTCACATCTGATAACGATCGTGACATCCTTCCCCTCGGTGAGGTCATCCAAAACCAGGATACCACGGGAAGAATCGTGAAGTGGGCACTCGAGCTAATGGGACAAGGCATCTCATATGCCTCCTGGATGGCCATCAAGTCCCAAGTGCTGGCTGATTTTGTTGTAGAGTGGACAGAGGTCCAAATGCCGCCCAGGAGTACTGGTTGATGTACTTCGATGGATCGCTGATGAAGAAAGGCACCAGTGCAGGGCTGGTCTTCGTTTCACCCCTTGGGGAACACATGAGGTACATGGTTCGCATCCATTTCTCCTCCTCCAACAATGTGGCCAAATATGAGGCGCTCATCAATAGCCTACGCATCGCCATCGAGTTGGGTATCCAACGCCTCAACGTTCGGGGCGACTCCCAGCTGGCCATTGACCAAGTCACGAAGGAGTCGAGCTGCTAGGACACCAAGATGGCTACATACTACCAAGATGTCCACCAACTAGAGGACAAGTTTGATGGCCTTGAGCTCAATCATATCCTGAGGCATCGCAACGAGGCGGTCGACGCGCTGGCGAAGGCAGTGTCTGGCCAAGAGCCGATGCCAACAGGCATCTTCACTAGTGATCAGCATAAACCATCAGTCCACTATGAGGAGTTGGAACCAGCCAGCGATGGACCGCCTGCCCTAGGCTTGGGGGCTGACCAGCTGTCGGCTCCATCCGACCCTGTAGTCATGGAGCTTGATGAGGATCCAGCGATAGAGCCTGACCCTCTGGCCAACTAGAGGACACCTTACCTCGACTACCTTCTCCGTGAGACGCTACTGACAGACAAGATGGTGGCTCGGTGGCTCATGCATCGTGCCAAGTCTTTTGTCCTTGTTGAGGGCGAACTCTACAAGTGAAGCCACACCAGGATCCTATAGCGCTACATCCCTATTGAACAAGGGAAGTGGTTACTGAGCGATATCCATGGTAGGATCTGTGGTCACCATGCCGTGCCTAGAACCATGGTTGAAAACGCATTCCATCAAGGCTTCTACTGGCCGACCACAGTAGCTGACGCCAAACAAATTGTGCGCACCTACGAATGGTGTTAGTACTACACTCAGTAGACCCACCTACTGGCCTAAGCACTCTAGACAATCCCCATCATATGGTCATTTGCGGTCTGGGGGCTCGATCTGATCGGACCTCTCCAAAGAGCACCTGGGGGCTATATCCACTTGCTTGTCACCATAGACAAGTTTACAAAGTGGATAGAGGCCCGACCGATCTTTGCAATCAAGTTCGAGCAAGCCATGTTGTTCTTCCTTGATATCGTCCATTGCTTTGGAGTGCCGAACTCCATTATCATAGACAACGGCACGCAGTTCATCGGGAAGAAGTTCCTCCAATTTTGCGA
Organism: Miscanthus floridulus; assembly: GCF_019320115.1. Classification (NCBI taxonomy): domain Eukaryota; kingdom Viridiplantae; phylum Streptophyta; class Magnoliopsida; order Poales; family Poaceae; genus Miscanthus; species Miscanthus floridulus. Next base: position 216,088,056 of record NC_089587.1, on the reverse strand, counting down.
TGAATATCACATCCACATCAATTGGGCTACCGTAGTGCACCCCTACATGAATGGGTAGGTTGAGCGTGCAAACAGCATGGTCCTACAGGGCCTCAAAGTTAGGATCTTCAACCAGTTGAACAAGTTTGGCGGACGATGGGTCGTAGAGCTTCCCATGGTGCTCTAGAGCCTGAGGATGACTCCCAGCCAGGCCATTGGCTACACACCATTCTTCATGGTCTATGGTTCTGAGTCTATCCTCTTGACTGACCTCGACTGTGGAGCACCAAGGGTCAGGGCGTATGATGAACAGGGAGCCAATGCGTCCCTCGAGGATGCCATGGACCAGATGGATGAAGTGCGTGACGTTGCCCTCCTCTGCTCGGCCAAGTACCAGCAAGCGTTGTGCCAGTACCACAGCCATCGAGTGTGGGGTTGGGCCTTCAACGTCGGAGACCTAGTCCTTCACCTTGTCTGGAGCAGCAAGGACCACCATAAGCTCTCTCCACCGTGGGAGGGACCGTACGTCATCGTGGAGGTGCGTTGACTGGGCGCCTACAAGCTCAAGACCATCGATGGTGGAGTCTTCATTAATGCCTAGAATATTGAGCAGCTATGTCGCTTTTACCCTTAATAAACACACATTTTCTCTTATCAGTTTTACTATTTAACTCCCCAACATTTAGTGACACCCGACCCTAGCAACGGCGGGGGGTCGAGCCTCACTCGGGGGGCTAATAAGAGCGTACCTATCTGGTAGACATTCTCTATGCCCGACCCGCTCTCACCTTAAGGCCTAGAAGCGAGGTTTGTGAAAATAAACATTGAGTAAAAACTGGTCGAACTACGAGAGACCTACGCCTCGGCGGCTACGGCGCCTTTGCTCACCAGCGTGATCAGAGTTTTTTCCACACCCTAGGCTTTTTGGCCTTAGTCATGACAAGTGTCAGTGCGTGTCTAAGAGTTTATCCACCTGTCCTACTTTCTCTATGCCCGACCCCCAATCACGTTAAGACCTAGGAGCTAGGGTTATGGGAACAAGCTCTGAGTATAACTGGTCGAACTCCAAGAAACCTACGCCCCTTTACTCACCAGCATGATCAG